>NW_027397078.1:37719113-37748777 GCF_003265705.2 Callorhinus ursinus
GAGGAGAGGTGTCCTGTGTTCATCCCTCCTTGCCTTCTGTCTCTCCGTCCCTCTTCCAGCCCGAGAGCCTCGTGGGCAGGGTCTTGCCCTCTTGCTGGCTGGACACCTAGTTTCCTTGTTGCCTGTTACCCAGTAAGGCTGAAGTCACTCCTTCCAAGAATTGCTGGTTCGTTCCCAGGAAATGTTGAGAACCTTCCACGGAGTCCTCGAGCATTCCGAGAACACATGACGAATCATAGGCCGGGCGGCAGGAGAAATCCGAGGCGGTGACCTGACCTGCCGTGTGATGGCCACTCACCAGAAAGGCTGGCCGGCTCTGTATCCAAAAACACTATCTTCTCGGCCCAAATACTTGAGCACGGGGGGCTCTCGAACGTTCCAAAGTGACTAGACACGTGGGGATCCAGAACAACCATGGCAGGAAGCAGCCAGAGGACTGACTGTAGGATCTACAATGCTAGTGGAGGCCTCTGGCAGCCATGGCGTAGGGAGGCATGGTTCCAGAAGGCTTGTGGAAGGACAGAGAGCCCAGAGAATGGACTTGATAAGGAGAATCTGTGTCCTAAGATGGCCAACCCAGCCAGCAGGAGAGTCTCGGTCCTTTGCCCTGGGCTCTTCCGGGTCCTTCTCCCCGCCCCGCTTGGCGCAGGCGCCAAGTATACGGAAGTGGAAATGTATACGTTGCCCCCTTTGTTTGTGCTCGGGGCTCAGACCTTTGGAGACCACTGTGCTCTGAGCGCCCAGTGTTAAATAAACCTCCTATCCTCCAAGTTCTCCAGGTGTCGCCTGGTTCTTCCATCGGGCCATCCAGTCCCGGTTCCGGAACAGAATCACAAGGCATGCTGGGAGTGTAAAACACACACCCGGTTTCAGAGACGCAGTCAAGCTGAAACGTCTCATCCATCATTCTTACATCGATTACAGAAGGAAATGAGTACATTTTTTAAAATACTGGATTAAACAAAACAATTTAAACAATTTTAAAAATCATGCTACTTTTTACTTTTAAGTGCTGGCTATTGGAAAATCAACTTTGGGGCTCATGTCCTCTTTCCGGTGGGCAGCGCTGAACTGAAAATTTCTGCAGAGGAAAACAGGTCACAGCCCAAGAGCCAGACACCAAAGGCAGGGGGATCCTCAGGGGGCAGAACCGGAGACCAAGTGCGGAGAGAAGGACATTCTGAGGGAGGGTCCGACACGGGCCGCTCTCACTCAGGTAGAACAAAGAGGAGACAATGAGCAAATTATTTACCACGTGGGAACGAAAAATATATACCCGGCATGGCTCTCCTGGGAAGCTCCTGGAGAATGTGTTGCGGAAACACAAAATAGCAAACCAAGGAGAGACAAGATCCAGCCTGGAGAGCGGTTGGGGGGCGGGAGGGTGGTTTCAGGATAATAGATAGCTATGTGCCCGGTTTCAAGATCAAACCAGTGTGTTCCAGAGGAGGAGGGGGCAGGGCAGGCAGAGGGGCTCTCTGGGAGGGGTGGCGGGGAGATGAGGAGAGTCAGGTGCCTCCGTGAGTCCGAGCATGTGGCAGAAGCACCAACAGACATTGGAACACATGTGGAAACAATCGGCATATACATCGCTACAAAACCAAGCCATGGCACAAGACAGATGTTAATTCCAGAACGTGTTCAGAGTTGTACCAGAAAGGAAATGCGGCCATCCCTGCAGAGAGCTTGGGAAGCTGTAATGTAAAGACTATGTAAACAAAAATCATAATATCTAGATTGAAGGGAGGGGGAGGAGTTTAACTGGGGTAGTTAGCCAGCAAAATCCTCAGCTACCATAATCGAAGTCGACAAAATGACTAAAATGAATAAATGAAGAAATAGCAGTATGTGCTTATTTTTTTTTTTTTAAGAAAAACGCAGATAAATTGTAGAAGAAAGAGATAAGAGTAGAAAGTTGTTGCTTTGTGGGTGAGTGGGATGGGGGTTTGGAGGGATGGAGCCGGGCGTTTTGATGGCAATTTTTGACTGAACTATACGCATGCTTTCGTTGGATTTAATACATATTTTTAAGTTCATGGAGATTCCTGGCCAGGTAACCTTCCTTGAATGGAATGAAATTTCGCCAGAATTTGGGTCTTAATCATCTGTTTTTTTTCCTCGTACCACATAGAGAAGCAAGTTTCAAAATAGTTGCCCTTGCCGACCAATTCCCCACATCAGTGGGTTCGTGGCATCATCTGTGGGCCACCTTAGTCCTCTCTGTCTCTTGTCTTCCCTGCTCGGGGACACGATGCCAGGTGCCTGCCCCTCGCCACCAAGGCAGCAAGCTCCCCTTCCCCCCGCCCAGCTCCTCTTGCCACGAATTCTTCTCAGAATCCTTCCTCCCTCTGGCATTCCCCAGCTGGAGAGCTCACCCTCGATGATTTTACAGATAGAGGGTAAGACGCCAATGCATCCTTGGGACAGCATTTGTTAAAAATAAAATTTTGGCGTGCATATTTTAAAAGGACTCAGCGTGGATCCGAAAATACACATGGAGACGGGCAAGATACACGAGGGGATCTCTTGTCTTTCCTACTCTTTCCTCCACTCAAGGAAACTTGGTCTTCAAGGCGGCTACTTCTCCACCTAATTGCGTCACTTTTTCCCCAGCTGCGTTTTCAGAGAAAGCGGTCTCACCTCTTGGATTTCACAACTGACAGGATTTGCCATGTATTCACTAGGAAAAAAGATCATCTTTTCTGTAGCGATGTGAGCACTTGAAATAAGCCAAATTCTGACTGTCTGATAGATTTTTCGTATGACCACTTTGAAGGGCTCAGATTAAGGTCTCCTATTGATAGTCTCTCTGTCTCTGTCTCTGTCTGTGTCTCTCTCTCTCTCTCTCTTTTCCTGATTTGCAAGCTCATGCAGCCTTGTACAGATACACCCCAGCCCTGGAGACAGTCACGACAGAAGCGAAGGTGCCCCAGGAAATGGACGATATTGGAATACCATGGGAACAATACGGTAATGGAATCAAAGACACCATTTTGGAAAAGTAGAGTGCTTGGTGGCTATTCCTCTGGGCGGAATTGTCTCATGAATGTAAAGGCGGTAGAAACAAAACAAAGTCTTGTTTGGCAAACATTTCAGCCAATGATTGAACTCATTTGAAAATGTATCAGAAGCATTTCAGGCAAGCAAAGGGCTAGAAACTGGCCACCCTTCCCCACAGAGACGGCATTTGGGAAGGGAAACTTCTTGTTATGTTCATCCGTGGAAGGCTTTTGCTGGTGAAAATAACCTCTTTATCAACAGCCTTCCTGAATTTTTATTTTTATTTAGCGATATCATGGACCTGTTTTCCGTCTCTTTCCATCCGTCAGAAGGAGTGTTGGGGGTGGCTGTGCACCGGTGTATATAATGCGGCTTCATGGTTTGCAACAGCTGCGATGTATGGTTCGAGTCTCACCCTGTCTCCCTGGCGGGACATTTCTGTTACTCCCTGGCTTTTCGTGTTTAAACAATACTGTAGTGCATATCCCATGTATGAATCTGCACATTAGTAGAGCTGTAGGAGAATTCTGGAAGACGGGATCTTCCCGGGAAGAAAGTTAAAATGTTAGCGGAGAAAGCCAAACGAGTGCCTTCATTTGAATCCTTCACATTTACCTTCCCTTTGGGGATTCTTCACCATTGACTGTTGACACTTGTGCATGGCCTAAGGAATATTAAGGCCAACAACAGATGTCTTTGAGCCCAGGTAGTTTGGTTCCTGAGTTCATGGCCATTTCGCCCTACTGATATGATAAGCGGCAGAGTAACACACAACCGTGAGGTTACGTTTTTGTAGCCGCCAAATGACGGCAGACAAATAAGCTTTTAAGAACGCATTCTGCAAATGCCGGTGGAACACCTACTCCGTCACAGCACTTTTCCGGTTGGTCAGTGGCAGCAGGGAGCATCCTTGTCTGTGCATCTGCAGAAGAGAATGAGAGGAGCACCTGCTCGGTGCTTAGCACACGGCTCTGGGTCGGCTTCCGCCCATGGTGGGGAGACGGGGGCTGGCCTGCTCGCCAGGGCATCCACACCTGCGGCAGTTATACAGGGCCGGGCTCGCCTCCTTCTCACCTCCACCAGTGTGGGACCCAGTAGCTCCTTCTGGTGAGAACGAAGTAATTGAACACTTGCTTTCTTACTCAGCATGGTTTTCCCCTGAAGCATGAAAATCATTGCTAGATGTCTACCGTGGGCAACATAAACCAACAGTGCAATCAAAACGTGGTGTAGACTTAATCTTGGAGGGCAGAACCTGCGTTTTTTTTTTTTTTTTTTTTTTTTTTTACCTACTCATCACAAAAGAGTCGGTTTCAAAACCATCTCGTTCACAGGGGCCCGGTTGAATGAAAGATGACACTGTTTGCTAGACTTCTTTGGCCCCCTTGACAGATACCTGTTGGAAGTCCTCTATTTTCCTTTTGTTGTTCTTAAAGCCAGATTTGGAACCAAGCACCGGTTTCCAGAGAAAGTCTGCTCCCGCCCCCCCATCCCTGCTGCACAGGAAAAGCTTATTTCTAATGTATGCTTCTTGGATAAACTAAGGGGACTGAAACATGTTCAGTCACCAAAGCCGGGGTGTTCCATGACTTTTGGGGCTCACGGTAGGTCTCATCAGGAACTTGAACAGTTGGCGTGCAGAATGGTTTTCTTTGGAGCTGGAATGTGGGGACAAAAATAAAACCATTACAAGTTCGTTGGGTAACCTCTGGAAATCTGGAAAACAGCAGTTCACTCCTGGGCATTACTGTAGAGAAATGAAAACTTAGGTTCCCACAGAAACCTGTCTACAGCTGCTGAATTTGTAACAACGGCCAAAACCCGGCATCAGCCCGGATGTCCTTCAGCGGGTGAATGGCGGTACATCCGAAGCACAAAATACAACTCAGCAGTGAAAAAGAACACGCTATTTATTGATATACGTTGCAACTTGCACGAATCTCCAGGAAATTATGCTGACTGTAAAAAGCCAGTCTCAGAAGGTCACATAATGGGGCACCTGGGTGGCTCAGCTCAGTTGGTTAAGAGTCCAACTCTTGTTTTGACTCAGGTCATGATCTCAGGGTCCTGGGATCGAGCCCCAAGTTGGGCTCCTAGCTCAGCCGGGAGTCTGCTTCTCCCGCTCCCTCTGCTGCTCCCCCTGCTCTCTCTCTCTCTCAAGTAAATAAATAAATCTTTAAAAAAGAAAAGAAAAAGATCACATACTGTACGACCCACTCTGAAGCATCCTCACAATAACACAAGGTGTAGAGATAGGGACCAGATCCCTGGCTGCCAGGGGTTGGGGGAAGTGGGGGTCGATGTCACTATGAAAGGGTACTTCCCTTGTTGATATCTCTGTCTTGATAGGGGTAGGTTATAGGAATCCACACATGACCTGAGCCAAAGGCAGACGCTCAACGACTGAGCCACCCAGGCGCCCCCAAAGATGTAATTTTTTCAGGAGGCGGGAATAAGAGATTTTCTGCAACTTCCTGTGAGTCTGTAATTATTTCAAAATACAAAGCTAGAAAATCTTGGGTGGAAAATATTGGCTCCTAGGAAAATCACCTGTGAAATCTGTTGGATTAGTTCATTCATATGCCTGGTAAAAAAGTTCACTCTGGGATGGATCTCATGTTCTGCCCCTTCCAGCTTCTTAGCAGGCAAGGGCTGAGCAGGCACTATTAAGAGAACCAAGTGCCTAAAGTACCTTTGTCTAAAAGTCATATTTTCTCTAAGTACCCACTATGACAGAAAGAAGAAAAGCCAAACGTGGGATGAGTTAATCACTCAGGTCTGGTCGGCTGACGGGCAGGGACATTTACGTTGAGATCATTCGTGCATTTATATCCACACCCCTTTCTTAGTGAAGCATGCAGTGCATTTTAGGGGTGACTGAGCCCCACTCCCCATGCCCGTAGCAGGCTCTTTGGCTCCTCCACTCTCAGACCCAACCAGCACCAGAAAGCTCACACTCCTGCCTTATTGTCTCCGAATTCCGTAGTGGAGGCGTGGCCTGCTTTTTCCTCTGACTGTATGGCCGGAGACGCGTCTTGGGAACTCTCATTGAATAATTAATTTTTAGTTTTAAATAATTCACTAGTCCTGGCCTGCATAATTGCTGGGGACCAGAGAATTAATTAGTTGGATGGTTCTTCTTTCTTCTCCTTTGCTTGGAGGGAGGGCTAGGCATTGCTGAGTTGGGACATAACCGCGCAGCCTCTAACTAGGCCATTATCCCAGCGATATCCGAGACCATAAAGGCAAAAGGGAAGTAATGATCGTGATCCTGCACCAGCTTCAAGCAGCGACTGCGCTTTCAACTCTCCCGCAGTTTTGTCCTTGGTAGCCCACACAACCCTCCCGGATTATTTTTGGCGATGAGGACCAGGCTGATTATACATAAAGGAAATAAAAACATGATCCCAAATCCTTGGTTTAGAACATGGGTCAGGCAAACTACGGCCCATGAGCCAAACCCGGCCCACTGCCTGATTTTGTAAATAAAGTTTTATTGGCGCACACCCATGCCCATCCGCGAACATACTGTCCACGGCCAGTTTCAGCTACAATGGCAGAGTTGAAGAGCTGTGGCAGAGACCATATGGACAGCAAAACCTAAAATATTTATTCTCTGGCCCTTACAGGAAACGTTTGCTGGCCTCTGGTTTAGAATGTCATTTAAGCCGCCAGGCTCCCGTTGATTGACAGCAGCTTTGCTAGGACTGTCGACGTTGTGGAACCTCGTGCCCGAAGAGGCTTCTTCTCCCTGCTCTTGACACCTAAGGGAGGGGACTGAGGGAGGAAAAATAGAAGCGAGAAGCAAAAGCCCTGGGTAATCCATAACTGGGCGCTAGGCCTTGGAATATTTAGGATTAGGGCCTCATTGAGCAGAACCCAGCTCCTCCAATTGCATCAAATTTAACCTGTCTTCTACTCAGGTGGGCAAGGAGGTGAGGAGCTTTGGAGTCAGAAGTAAGTTCAAATCCCCATCCCCTCTTAGGCTGTGTTACGTCGGAACCTTTCTGGTAAAAGGTGATGTTCTCCCTTCTCCACTGGGTTCTCCGAGGGTCACAGACACGCACTGACGGACAAGCACTTAGCATGGTGCCTGGCCTGTAGTACATAAAATAGTAAGTCTCGGTTGATTTGATCATTACGAGTCTCCCCGAGATACCTTTTATCTCCAGGCGATCAGTTTACCAGATAAACGGCAGAGTTCTCTGTACCTGTAGTTCGAAACAGAAATTGCAACCCTAAACTTATCTGCAGAGCTGGAAAAGCTCATTTGGGGCCGGCACGGTCCTAGAAATGGACAGGACGTCCAGAGGACAGCCTAGCTTTTTGGACGGGTTGAGAGCTGTTTCTCCGCAGGGTCTTGGGCCCCCGTCTCCGTCAGCAGAAAGCCAGAGCGCTTTGGCCTCAACAGAGCTACGTACAAAACGGAGATACTGACGACGCATAATCCATACCGCCCCGCAGTAAGCCACGGCCTGGCAGGGTAAAAGACGGAGAAGGGAAATGTGAACAGAGCAAAATATTTCAGAAACGTTGTTGCCCCCGATGACCTTGCGGCTCAAGGCGGGAATCTGCGCTTCCTTCCGGACTCTTCTCGGCATATTCCGGGTCCCCGGAGGCTAGGTCACCGACTTCCCATCCATGACCTTCTTGCTGCCGCCGTCCCTACTCCCCCATCTCTTGTCTCCTGCGTTACATAGTCTTTCCTGGTCTCCCCAGCTCCCGTCTTGTTCTTCCAGGTCACAGTCTCCCTGCTCTTCCTAAAACAAATCCGGGCCAGCACATTCCCTTTGGAGACAGCTGTGGTAACACACACACACAGTAAAACTGAGTGCTAGTGACCCTTTAGGACACTCACGGGGTTGTGCCACCATCGCGTATGTATTTCCAGAGCGCTTTCAGCACCCCGAAAGGAAACCCCCGCCTCCTTGGGGCGCCTGGGTGGCTGAGTCGGTTAACCATCTGCCTTCGGCTCCGGTCAGGATCCCAGGGTCCTGGGATCGAGCACCCGCATCGGGCCGCCGCTTTGGGAAACCATTTGGCAGTTTGTTAAGAAGTTTAGCATGCCCACCATTTGCATCAACATGGATGGAACGGGAGGGGATGATCCAGAGAAAGACAATTACCATATGGTTTCCCTCATACGTAGAACATAAGGAATAGAGCAGAGGAGCACAGGGGAAAGGAGGGAAAACTGAATGGGAAGAAATCAGAGGGGGAGACGAACCCTGAGAGACTCTGGACTCTGGGAACCAAACTGAGGCTTACAGAAGGGAGGGGGGCGTGGGAGAATGGGGTAACCAGGTGATGGGTATTAAGGAGGGCATGTGTTGGGTGTTACACACAACTAATGAATCGTTGAACACTATAACAAAAACTTATGATGTACTATGTGTTGGCTAACTGAACATAGTGAAAAAAATTAAGAAAAAATAAAATAAAAGGGAGTTTTGCACGTATTGGGGCGCCCGGGTGGCCCGGTTCGTTGGGTGACTGACTCTTGATTTCGGCTCAAGTCATGATCTCAGGGTTGTGAGATCGAGTCGAGTACAGGGCCCTGCGCTCAGCGGGGAGTCTGCTTTTCTCCCTCTCCCTTTGCCCCTCCCCCTGCTCATAAACTCTGGAGCTCTGTCTCAAATAAATAAATAACTTTTTTTAAAAGAAGTTTATTTATTTATATATTTAAAGATTTTGTTTATTTTTGACAGAGAGAGAGAGTGTACAAGCAGGGGAAGCAGCAGGCAGAGGGAGAGGGGGGAGCCCGATGCGGGGCTCGATCCCAGGACCCTGGGATCCTGACCTGAGCCGAAGGCAGACGCTTAACCGTCTGAGCCACCCAGGTGCCCCTAAAGAAGTTTAGCACGTATCTATCTGGTGCCCAGCAAGCTCACCCCTAGGTAATTACCTAAGAAAAAGTAAACGATGTAGTTACGAAAGCCTTGTGCAAGAAGCTGTCTTATGTACAGTCACCGAAACCTGGAGGCCATCCAGGAGTCTGTGCCCAGGAGAATGGCTACGGAAGCAGTGGCATAGCCATCGGATGGAATACTGCGCGCTAATAAAAAGGAATGGACTATCGCTACACATGACAACACACAAAGACGAATTTCCCGCACATCACGCTGACTGAAAGGAGCCAGTCACAGAAGAGTAGATACTGCAGGATTATATGAAGTTCTAGGAAAGACAAATCTAATTTGCAGGGACAGACAGCAGATCTACGGTTGCTTCTGGGTAGAGAAGGACTAACTAGGAAGAATCACGATGGAATTGTCTGGATGGTGGATATGTTCTGTGTTCTGTAGGTTACGGGTTTTGTGCATCAACAAAACCAACCAAGGTGTCCATGTAGATCTATGCATTTCACTGAAAACTAAACCTCAATGCTAAAACAATAACATAAAAGTAATCCTGCTGCTTCTAACCAAGAAGCCGATTTACATAAGTACCTGGTTTCTTATTGTTACACCTAAGCAATAATTGAATCCCATGAGGCCTGTCACCACATTTTAGACAGTGATATTTGCTCATCCTCCTTGCTTGCCATTCTTAGGATCACTTAACTTAAAAAAAATTACTTATAAGAATTAAATTTGTTTCATCGTTGAAAATGTTGCGGTTTTTGAGTAGTGGGGATATAATTTTCCGATCAACATTCTCGTATGTTCATTAGAGTAAAAAAAAGAAAAAGAATCTTTTAAAGTATTTGTATCAGTCGGCTTTTTGCTATTCTGACAAAGGCTCCAATATTTAATGGCTTCAAGCAACCACCACTCATTTAGCTCCTGGTTCATGGGCCAGCAATTTGGGTTGGGCCCAGACAGGGGATTCTTCTGGTGGAGGCTGGGCTCCGTTGTGCACTACCAGTTACCCCTCCTTGTATGCGCTGAGTTATCTGAACATGTCATTACCAGCAGCCGTAATGCCCGATGAGAGGCCAAGGTTGTGGGTCTGTTGTCATTTTCGAGAGGGATGCAAACTGCTTTAGGATCTAAAGTAGGCCTGTCTGGAAGGCATAAACCAAGAAGCTAATTTCACGGTCCTAGCCAACCCCCACCATCTCCGGCCTTGTAAAGGGACCCTTTCTCAATTTGGCTTCCTTTGTGCAGTAGGATTGGAAAGTCTCCTGATCGTAAAATCTAGCTGCTTTGTCCTCCTTGGCACTGATGGGTAGCAGAAAAGCAAGCTTGATATATTTCTGCAAATACCCAACAAAATCTCTGGGAGATTCATGCCTGGAGCTAACAGTGTTGTAGGAAGCCTAGGATGATGCCGAAAACACCAACCTCAACTCAAATAGAACAATCCCTGTATGTTTTTAGTATGAATATGAATCCGGTTGTGATCATTCATTGAGCAAAAAAGATTGGAATGATTATAAAATGGTTGAAATGAACCATCATGACTTATGTCAAATTTTAAGCAGTCACACCAAGAATTTGTTATGCTTCCTTGTAAAAATTGGAAATTATCCACCTGGACACTCCGAAGAAAAGGATGACAAAGAGCAGATTTTTGAAGTATTTTTCTGAGTCTAGTTGGTGCGTTTATCATGTATCCATTACGTGTAATACCGACTTCCCCATCTGTTTCAGTAGAAGCAAGTCATGCTTAAAAAAAAAATCTTTGCCGATGAGAGATAGTAAAAGAGTCATTTCCACCTTGTGCTTGTGCATTAAGTTTTAATGCTAATAGCTAATAGTTCTGACATTCCATTTTCAGTGGCACTTAGGTGAAGTTCTGTTTTCTGTGTGTGTGTGGGGGGGAGTTTCATAATTATTTCAGTGACAATTACGGCCAATGACGTTTCTTCCAAAAATCATTTATCCTATAAAATGTGGGAAATCGTCCTGGATGGGGAGGGGGACTTGCCAGATCCCCCACGGAGGAGGTGAAGATGCAGACGTGGGGAATGGGGCTGGAGAAATAAGACTCCTTCTCTCCTGGCCCCCTACCTCTCCCCGGCTCCCGCTGAGGATCAATATTTCATCTTTTCTGCTTGAGAACTCTGACCCAGTTAGTCAAGTAATTGAGCCCGGGCTGTGCTATCCCACACATTCCCTTCTCTTGTCGCTCCTTTGGCCACAAAGACATTATTTTGTGAAGGGTCAGGTTTCTGTTTTGTAGAGCAATTGATTTTGCTTCCACACATTATGTTTATGAACCAAACACACACACACACACGCACGCACGCACGCATGCACGCACACACGAAAGCTTAATTATATTTAATTTGGTGCCAGGATTTGACTGTCTAGAATCTGTGTGTGTTTGTTAACGTGGCTCCCTGTTTTTTAGACCATGGGTGACAATTGTCTGTTCCTGTCCGCAGCCCCGAGCTGGGGCGTCCATGCTCTGCCTTGCTGCATTGCGGTTATTTAAAAATATTAATTGATCCACGTTGTCTTCATGCCTAGAGTTGGGCTTTAAGTTAGAAGACTGTCCGGATTTGGGATCCCCCTCCCAAAGCAGAGCCTGAGACAAGGTTGGAGTGCAAGCAGTTGACGTGTGAGCAATCCCGGGAGGCAGCGGCCTACAGAGGGGCATCCTCAGATCTCCAAGCACCCTGGGCAGCTAAAGCCCCCGCCTGGGGGCCTCGGAGACCGTGGAACATGCCTCAGAGGCATCCTGCCCGGGGGCTGAGGGCTCTGGGGCATGGGTCCGCCGACTTCCAAGAGTGATTTTCTGAGCGCTGCTTCCCGAAGCCCCAGCTCTTCAGGGTTGGGGCTTCTGTGGTACACAGGCTAATGTGGTCCTTTGTGTGTAAAGGTGAGCGGGGAGGAAACAAGCGGGATCCAACAGCAGGAAGACAGCCTTCTGCAAACCAGGCAGCGAGCCCTTCCCACCCCCGACCCTGGACTTCCCAGCATCCAGCACCGTGAGCTGTACATGTCCCTTGTTGAAGCCGCTCTGTGGCGCTTTGGTACGACAACCTGTGCTGACAAGGACAGAGCGCATGCCCCTCTCCTCAAAGCTGCACGCACCATGCCTGTTCGTAACCCAAAGACTGGAACTTAGTCCCGCGGGCTCACTTTGCTATAAATGGGGCTGGAGAACGTGATCCTTATTTGGGGGCGGCCAGGGGCTCAGTGGAAAACAGCAGGTTTGATTCTTCAGGGCAGAGTTTCTCCACCCCTGCATGATGGACATTTTGGGCAGGGTGATTGTCTGTGGCGGGAGGCTGTCCTGTGTGTTGCTGGGTGCTTAGCATCCCTGGCCTCCGCGCCCCAGATGCCGGTAACATTCCCCCGCCCCCAAACAGCGATGACCAGTAGAAATGTCTCCAGACATTGCGCACTGTTCCCTGCGGTTCAGAACAGTGGGTTCAGAACAGCTGTGAAAGGGATGGGAGAATCGCATATTAAGAGACACACGTCAACACCACCCCTTGCTGGGAAGATGGGTCTCTTTCCTGTATCTAGACAAACCCTACTCTCCGGCTGGAGGTCAAGCTGCGGCGTTATTTCCAGGTTTGTCAGCAGGCTGGGCTTTGCTGGAGCTGTTTGGTGATGTTTTGGCACCGTTGCCGACCTTGTCAGCTCCAAGTTCGATGCACCCCCTTGGAGATTCTGTGAACCACTTAATATTCCTTAATACAGTCATTTTCTGTTTAGACTAGCCAGAGTTAAGTCCTACTGTTTACAACAAAGCATCCAGCCCGATACAACTGGTCTCATTAAGATTCACCCACGATCCCCCTTTAAGACCTTGGTCTTTTGTTCCTCGGGTTAAGAAGCCAGGCAGACATTCTAGGAATAACTCACAAAAGCAAATTCCCATGCTCGAGACCCATGGGAACATGCTAGTTTCCACCCGAGTTTATGGGTTAAATTCTGTCTCCGTTATCTGTTTTTTCCCCCCCTCCTCCTTTTAGGACTTGTTGAGAAGCTTTGTCAGAATCAAAATTCCCTCCGGATTTCTATACATTTATTTATGCTTTCTCGTCCTTCTGTGTGCCAGTGCAGCTCCTCTAATTCTCTCCTCCTGTCTTTTCCTTTCTTTTCCACGGCAGCGACTCATTCCGCTTTCTTGTGTCTCTGTCTCCGTGTTCTTCCGGCCCGACCTCTTCCCCACACGGAATGTTACCTGCTTTCCGTCTTGCTGTGTCTTTTTCTCTTCCCTCCTCATCACTGGCTTAAACCCCTTGAGCCTCTGATGTGTTCTATTTTCTGTGCAACAGGAAAAGCTCTTTCTGAAAAGGGAGTGAGTTCGTTCTGGAATAGGTAGGAAAGTAGGAAGAATGGGTGGGGGCAGGTTGGCTGGAGTCCCTTGTCCTTCCTAGGCAGTCATGAGGCTGCCTGGGGGAGGGGCGGAGGCCAGCCCTGGGGCGAGGGAATGAGACGTAGACAGACTCAGGGGCTGCTCCTGCAGGGGTGAGGCCAACCTCACGATATGGGTGTGCAAAGTGTCTCCGAGTTCAGCGGCACCCGAGGCGTTTGAGGTGCTGGGGAGGAAGCTCAGGTGCAGGCATCCGTGGGCATTGGTGGTTCTGGACCTTGGTTCTGGGACCCATCAAGACTCTGGGGGAGCTGGCTAGAAGTTCTCAAGGTGTCAGGGTGAGGCCGGAGCTCAGAGCAGATCACAGAGCTCCTGGAGCTTGAGCACAAAATCGATAAACCACGCAGAGGCCTGGGTGGGCATCTAACCTGGACCATGAGAGGGGAGCAGGCTGAGACAGCAGGGAGGTGCCTCTCCCGGGAGGCCGGGGCCCTCCAAGGGTGCCTAGCTCCATCTTAGCAAACCTCGCCCGGTGCCGTGGGGGCGGTGGGTTGGACTCGGTCAGGGCCGAGGTGGGCAGAGCCTGTGACAACTGAACAGAGCTAGGAAGGAGCCACCTCCAGCGGGGATTCGAACACTTGAAATGTGCTTCAGAATCACCTGGGAGTCTAGGGTAAGCATGGATTGCAGGGCTCCGTCCTCAGAGCTCCTGATTCAGGCGATCTGGGATGGGGCCCAGGAATCAGAATCTCTAACAAGTTCAGAGGTGAGGCTGCTAGCTCAGGCCATGCTCTGAGAACCATTGGCTTATGACTTTTCTCAAACAGGGTTCCTCCGCCCTGGCTGTATATTAGCGTCCGGTGAGGGGATTAGAAATCTCGTAGTGACTTTTGCTACTGGTCAGGGATGGGCTTTTGCTTCCATTACAACAACCAGAGTGAAATGCGCAAACTAGACACATTTTTTAGAAGCACCGGAGAGATGTGGAAACAGAGGGGGGAGGTAGAACTAAAATTCCAGAGAAGGGAGAGCCCTTCCTCGGTGAGGTGAGAGCTTTTCCACCAAGCCTAGGTCCCCGAGGCCCCGCATCAGACACATGAAAGCAGACGCTGGAGGGTGGAGTCCGGCCTCAGCATCAGGGTTCTGTAAGGATCCCCGGGTTATGCTAGGGGACAGCCAGGGCGGAAAAACACGCTCTTCTGTGGAGAACTGCTCTTAGGGCCCAAACCGGATTGCTCTAGGGTCTTCTGGGATGAGAGGGGCTCTGACCACCCAGGGATAAATCAGTTGACAGGGAGAGGGAGAACGATGCAGGACTTCCCTGGGGGACACGCATGTCAGAGGAGAGCATGGAGGGTGGGGTGCAGGGGCACCGATGCCCATTCTGCCTCTGGGGATACACAGAGCTCGTGACTCTGACCGTCTCCTCCTCCCTCCCCACTGGGGTCTGGGAGAGTAAGCCCACGAAGTGACTGTTCCTCACCTACAGGTCTTTCTCCCTTATTGCTGCAATCTTATATCCCGAGCCTCTCGCTCAGTGCTTCTTAACTGGAGGAGATTTTGCACCCAGGGGACAATGGGCAGTATCTGTAGACATTTTCGGTGGTCACTCCCTGGGGCGGAAAGGTGCTCCCGGCCTCTGGTGGGCCGAGGCCAGGGATGCCCCGCGACATCCTCCTCTGCACAGGACAGCCCCCGCTTACAGAGAAGGAGCCAGACCCAGATGTGCGTCGTGGCTGAGAAAGGCTGCTCGGCTAGACTGCCTGAACGCCTCGCCTGAGGCGTCCCACCCCTGCTGTGAGCCCTGACCGCCAGGGCGGAGGCTCCTGCAGGTGAGGCCCGCGGAGTGCTTCCTCCCCCCCGACCTCCCGCCGCCCTGAACATGTTCGCAGCATCAGCCAATGTCGTCAGCAGTGAGCACCTGCCCGCACAGGTGGGGGCCGTTGGCCCCGAGCTTAGGTGGAGGGCTTGGCAGGGACCTGAATGGGACCTGTGTGTTCTGTGGGGGCCGGGCTGCCTCAGAGCTCCACCAGCTTCAAAGCCAACTGTCTTCACTTTTCAGCAGCCCTCCTCCGCCTCCCGGCCTGAAACGGCCTGCCCATCCCGCATCCTTCGCCCCAACCGTTCACCGTGACTCATTTCTCGTGGGGAGACAAAAGAAGCCCTTGACTCCAACAAATGTTTCAAACAAACAGCAATAACACATCACTGATTCCCAGGAAGGTGGGAGGAGGTGAGGTGGATAGAATACGTTCCCACCGTTGTGCTAACGTGGCCTCGTGAGGCCGATGTGCCGCTTACCACCTGGTAAGGTGTGGAAAGGTGTGAGAGGATGAAGCGGAGTTCAGGGCAGGACAAGGAGGCCTGGAGCAAGGTGCAATGCGTGCGCTGAGGAAGGAGGGCCGGCGGAGGGGGTGGAGAGGCAGCCCGCACGCTGAGAGGCCGGCTGAAGGCTCGCTGAGGGAGCCCTAGCAGCGGACGGCGTTATAAGCACTTTACCGGGATCATCTCACGCAATCCTCGTGAGCCCATGCGACAGATTCTGTTACTGCCCCCTGCATCATTTAGCCATTGCCTCAGCAATCCTGTGTTAACAAACAGCCCCACAAAACTTCTGTGGCTTTACACGCCAATCATTTCATCTCTCCTCACATGTCCGCTGTCCACAGTTCAGCTGAGCCTCAAGGGATCCAGTCGGGGCACAGCTGGAGTAAGCTCCAAGCTGCAGGTGGGGTTCACGTTGCTCCAGGCATGTCGCTTCATCTTGGAACCAGGGGTGTGACTGGAATATGTTTTTCCCACCGCGCTGGGAGATATGCAAGAGTGCAGCAAAACCGTGCAAACCCATTTCAAGCCTCTTCTTGTGTCTCATCTTGCATTGGCAAAGGGAGGCACATCGCAGAGCCTGAAATCAAGAGGTGGGAAAGCGCACTCTGCCCACCATGAGTTCAAAGCAAGTCAGAGCCCAGCTCAACACTGATGGAGTGGCGAAGTATACTCCCCCCGCCGCCCCCCGTGAAGGCTGGTGGCAGGGGGGGAGGCGCTGCTGGGAATTCGTATTTGCCAATCATCTAATCTACCACATTTTAGATCTGTGGGGACTGAGCCACAGAGGCATTCAGCAATTTGCTTTAGGCCCCAGGGCAAGGGGTAGGCTGGGACGTGAACCCAAGTGGTGTGGCTCGAGAGCCTATGTTACACCGCACCAGTCTGCACCAGTGGACCGCATCCACCAGCCATGGCCCCAGATCCCACGGCTTACTGTCTTGTGTGCCTGTCATAGCAAGTCTTCAAGCAGCCCCCGATGGTCCTCACCTCCGGGTGTCCACACCTCTGCCTCACCTCCTCCAGCTTGAATATGGCTGATCTTTGTGACCGGGAGAATGCTGAGGAAGTGGTGGTGTGTGCCTTCTGAGGCTAGGTCATAATAATCATTCTGGTTTTCTCTTTGGAGTCTTGGACCACTCACTCTGGGGGAAATGGGACCCCATTGTGAGGATGCTCAAGCAGTCCGGTAGAGAAGTCCTCGTGGAGAGGATCGGAACCCTCCTGCCAACAGCCGGCACCAATGTGCCCGCCATGTTGAGTGAGCCACCTTGGAGGTGGGCCCCACAGCCTCTGCTCTTCAGATGCTTCCTTTAAGTTTTCCAGCAGAAGCCCAGATATTGTGAACCAAGCACAAGCCATCCCTTCTGTGTCCTGTCTGGATTCTGCACTGGAAGAAACTTGGACACGTAAGGAATGATTGTGGTTGGCTTAAGTCACTAAATTTTGGAAGGATTTATTATACAGCAATAGATAACTAACATACAGCCTTGCCTAAGGACTTGAGATGCCACCCAACACTGCACAGTCCAGCAGAACCTGGAACTCCAGTATTCTGACCTCTTACTTGGTGTTGTCTTCATTGACACGTGAGCTATTGGATGAGGACTCGGGCCCCCGGACCGCATGCTGGTGCTGTTAGTGCCTGGTAGATCTGAAACAGATAAGGAATTCTGAAAGATTATCCATGGCGTAAGATACTGACGGTGGAAACGCCAAGGTTAGTTATAGAAAGCATAGCCCCACTTCACGAGTGTCTCCAGGGGACACTACGACTTCTCCCCGAAAGTGTGCCCCTACAGATGGCCTCCCAAGCTACGAGGGGCGTGGCAAACAGCTCACTTCTGACCGTTGCCTTCCCTCTCCGCAGGGCCTCCTTCCGAGACTCAGAACTAGTCATGGTGCCATTCATCTGTGTTGCCTTCAAACATGATGTCCAGGTTCCGTCTTCCACTGTAATTTGTCCCTCGCTTCACTGAAGTCAATCTGTCCCTCATTAGCTCCTGGGCATATTCACGATTTCCACTTAGAAGATGGCTCTTGTCATTACAATCAGTAAGAGACACTGTGTGAATGAGAAGACACCAGCTTCCCCGACAACAACCATGAGAAAGGTAGGAAAACCCCCTTGGCTTTTTATAATTTTTAAGTGAGTAAAGCAATGCCTGCCCGCAGTAAAAGTGCAGACCCGACAGCCTTGGCAAGGGTTCTGGCAGCTGGGAGACTATTCTAAATATACCGTCATTTTAAAAAGCACTCCCCACGAGACTCGGTCCCCCCCCCATTTACCTCTGTCCCCCAGTGATTGCTCCGGTATGTCGCACTGGGCACAGATCATTAGAAGCGCTTTTCTGTGCAGGAAGACTGTCCCCCCGTTGAAGCCTCTTTGTAAGCTGCAGTTGCTAAGCATTCCGGGGATGGGGGAAAGGCAATTTGCTTGATTCAAGAGATCAGGTTGGGGAAAGATCAATCTTGGCCTCATGGTTGGTTAGTGAGATCAGTCAGGGGCTTGATGGTTTCTGAAAGAAATCTTTTAAACCAACAGGTTCTTCTGTCTGTGATTTCTTTGGCCTCAAACCCTCTGCAAGGGGCCAGGGGCTAGAATGGGCGATATGATGCCCCACCTCCCACACAATCAGCGGGGACACGTGATCACCACGTGTGTTCTTTTAACCGAGGAGGGAAAAATGCTCCACAGCCCACACCCCCTCCACACACATATGGTTAGAATGTTCTCTGTTTTAGATAGGCACTGCCGTGATAAATGTTTAACACATTTTCGATTTAACATTAGACACTGCAGAGAGTCCTCAGTCAAGATTGAGAAACACCAACCTTGAAACACTTAGACCTGAAATATCTGAAAATAAGCATATAACTGGATGGGTATTGTTTGGTGTGTTATTTTAACAATCATTTTCTTTCTTTCTTTTTCTTTTTTTTTTTTTTTTGAAAGAGAGTGAGCGAGAGAGAGCGAGAGAGAGAGAGAGCGCACACAAGCCAGGGGCGAGAGGCAGAGGGTTAAGCAGGCTTCCCGCGGAGCAGGGAGCCCGATGCGGAGCTCGCTCCCAGGACCCTGAGATCATGACCTGAGCCGAAGGCAGATGCTTAACTGTCTGAGCCACTCAGGTGCCCCATTTAATGATCGTATTAATACAAAGCATAGATCCTTGTTATGTAATCACATCATGAGTTTATACTCAGAGACACTGTGAACAGTTCACATTCATCGTCACCATTACCAGGTAGTAGAGATATCAGCATATGTACCTGCAGAAAGCTTCCCAATGCCACACAACCAATAAAGGGCATAGCCGGAGCTTACCCTGAAAACAGCCCGGCTCCAGCCCGTGTTCTTCCACACTGCCTACCAGTCCCTTCCGGAGGCATACACTCGTGCACATTTGCAGTATGCCTTAAAATGCGTTGCAATAAATGTGTCTCAACTTGATCATGCAATGAGTCATTAGCAAATTACGGTTCCTGTCTTTCTTTTTGGCAGTTTTATTTCTAGTGTGTTTATTCTTCAAAACCCAGTTCAAATATCACTGCCCATGAGCTTTCCCCGAACCCCAGCCAGGACTATGCTCTGCCCTTTATATTCCACACCTTTTATTTCTCCCTATTGTTGGATTCTTCTGTATTCGTTTGCCTGTATGGGTTCCTTTAGGGCAGAACTAAAATCTCTTCACCTTTGTCTGCTGGCAATTCCAAATTCATTCAAAAAAGCCTTAATTTAGGGAGGTATAATTAATACGCAATAAAACACATAGCTCTTATTTGTGCCGGGCGGGGAGGGGGTTTCAAATGTTCGCATCTATGTGCCTAACAACCCCATCAAGGTGCAGACTATTTCTATCACTCCTTCTGCCCCTTCGGCAGCCAGTGCCCTTCAAGCAACCACAGCTCTCGGAACCTCCGTTTGCATATTGTAAAAACACTTCGGACTCATCCGTCTTCTTTAGTCTGGTTAATGCTACTGGAATCCTTCCGGCTGCTCAGGTTATAAAACCCAAACCCTTTTTTGTCATATCCTTTCCCCCTGTCTTCAACACATAGTTCCTCATCTAGCAAACTCTGCAGAGCATCTATATTCCAAGCCAAGGATCTGTACCAAGGATGGAGTCATGAGCCAAAGCCAGTCATTGCCACCCTCCCATGGTTCTTTCTTCTATCCCCCCTCATTTCCTCCGTCCACTGTGCGTGTCCTTCTCATCTTTACACTGTTACTACCCAGCCCTGCGTTGCCTCTTGCCACCTCCCCTTCTTCTAACCCATCCATCGCAAGGCTCCTGGCCGTTGTTATAAACATCCCAGGTCTCCCCATGCCACTCAAAACACAACATACAAAATAATGTCTCAACCCCTCAGGTCGCCTTCAGGAAATTTCGCAGTCTGGCTTCACCCTGCCTTTCTAGTTTATCTCTCTTCACCTGTGGCCATGAGACCTAAACTCAAGCCACCCCAGGCAGCTTGTGTGTTTCAAAAGTTGTTCTGTCTCCCTCGAACTCTGAGTCTTTGCCTGGGCTGTGCTCTCTGCTTGGAATGTTGCTCTTTCTGCTTCTGGAAATCTTACCCCCGGTGCCTGTTCCGCAAGGTCTTTTGAGGTGTCCTTTCTCTGGATTCTCCCGTGACGTGCCATGTCTGTTGACCCACGAGCTGCCCTCGGACCCTCTGGTGTGAGCTCCTAGGTACTTTGTTTCCCTATGTGTCTCCCAGAAACATCATGAGCGTCACACCATGGAAGAGTCCATGTTATGAGAATAAGAGGGAGAACGTTCTTTCTGGAAGAGTAGCAGTGTTCTCGTTTCTTTTCTCTGCTTGTTTTGATCCTGGCGATACATGGGATGATCTTGTTTCTCTCTTCAACTGGCTGCTTGGAAGCTTGGAGCTAAACATGGCACCCCCTTCCCCCAAACGCAGATAAAGTCTGTGTGCTGTTGTTACCCCAGGTTTCATGTCATGTTTCTTAGTTTCCCAAGACCCATATGTCTTATCTATTTTTCTCCTCTGGATGGGTTTCACTATGTTTCTGCTCATAGTAGGTACTCAGTTAATTTTTGTTCAATGGAACAATCCATTGGTTTCACTGGCATGCAGCAGAGAAAAAAACAACAAAAGCTCTTCAAGAGCGGATGGATATTTGGTTCAGCTTTAAATCAACCTTCACCCCCAACAGCCCAGCACAGAACTTGGCCCTGAGTAGAAACTCAATAAATGT
The DNA here is from genome assembly GCF_003265705.2 of Callorhinus ursinus. NCBI lineage: Eukaryota > Metazoa > Chordata > Mammalia > Carnivora > Otariidae > Callorhinus > Callorhinus ursinus. Next base: position 37,739,878 of record NW_027397078.1, read on the forward strand.
TAAATTTCACTGAATTAAAAAAGAGAGAGAGAGAGAGAGAGAGAGAGATGGGGCACATGAGAGCTCAAAATCATCCCTAAATGGTTATGGTAAAATCCGTGAAGATAAAGTTGTTTCTATCATAGGGTTATTATAAAACTATGGGCATCAAACTAACATTAAGTAAGGAAGAGAATGGGGCACCTGGCTGCTTAGTCGTAGAGTGTGCAACTCTTGATCTTGCGGTTGTGAGTTCGGGCTCCACTTTGGGTATAGAGCTCAGTTAAAAAAAAAAAAAAAGGAAGAGAATGACTTTGGATTTTCACTGCCATTTCATGCAGAGCATTCTGGAACAAGGCAAAGGCCCGCCAAAGGACGAACTGTGGCTACCTCACTGGGGCAAGTCAACGTGGGATGAAGGAGTGTGTGGGGAAGCTGTCCAAGGGCTGGTTGCTTCTGCCACAACAAAGGGAAGGTAAGATGAAATCGATGATTCTTTCTACGCCTCTTGATGTGCTTCCATCAATCCTGTTGCATGGAAACTGAAGATTTATGCCCTCGTAGACAAAGCAGGAAAGGAAAGCCAGAAAATGTGAAGACATGTAATTGTATGGTAAGAGGAAATTGTGGCTCTCGATTGTGTTACTGGTTTCTGTTTCCCATCTCCCGCCGGAAAGAGACCTTGGCCATCATCTGCCCGTGAGCCGCTCCGGCTCTGCCTCTCTGTGTGGGTCCCCCGGAGTCTATCAGATGAGGACGCGAGCATCCCCCCTCCTCTAGTTTCACCAGCTCAGGCAGACAAGCCCCTCAGGCCTCCGTGCATCAGTAGCACACCCCGGCTCCTGGAGAGCACAGAGGCTTGCCGGTCAGTTCAAGGTCACGGGTGGGAAGCTGCAGGCAAGGGCATTCCTGAGACTGAATCCCAGCTCTCTGTCTGCCCTTCCCTGACCCATGTGTCCCATGCATCTAGGAAGCCACTTAGAGAAAGAGCACGTGTTGGTTGGAACCTCAATGGCCAGCCCATCTCTGCTGTCTTCAGTCCTGCTGTCCAGTCATCCCTACCGGTGACATCTCCTCTTCCTGTAGAATCTCCTACAAAGACTCTGGGTGCCCAATCCTGGGACCTAAACCCATCTACCCTACGTCTCAGAACGGCTCAGCCTTGTATCCATCCTGCAAATATAAACCAGGTCAGTGAAATGCCACGGAGCCCCAGGAAGCGCGGAAAAGCAGCCGAGGAGAGTCCTTGAGAATCCTTGCATCGTGGGGCAGCTTTAGGAAGGGTTCTGAGACTGGCCTGCAGTTTTCTGTACTCCTTTCACTTACGGTTACTCTGTGGGCAGCTAAAGAACTCGATCATCATGTGCCTTTCATTGCAATAATTTTTTTTTAACCTGAAAAATAATGGTGCTTTTTTCTTTGCCTTTTTTTTTCTGCACGAAAACATCAAATATTCCAAACATAGAAACCTGCCTATGGGAGCTTGGTTTCCATCACTCTCCGTGGTGTCTTTGATCTTCAATCGTTGCCCACCAAAGGTTGTAAATCAGAGTTTCTCCACCTCGGCACTATTGACATTTGGGGCTGGATATCCTTTGTTGGGGGGCTGTCCTGCATACTGAGGGATACTAAACAAGATCTTTAGTCTGTGCACTAGCACCCTAACCCCCTCATTTCTGCAGCCTCTGTTGTGTGGTGAGCCACTGAGCAGCAAGCTTCAAGAGGGAGACAGGCCTTTTTTTTTTTTTTTTTTTTTTTTTTTTTTATGTAGACTCGCGCTTATAGATCCTCAGGGAATTTTCCTAGACCGGAGGCCTCGAGGCAGGGCTAGGAAGAGCTAGGAGAAGACAAGAATGGGGCAGGGAGGCCTGTGTTCACCTTCCCTTAGGCCAGTCTGAGAATACTAGTGTGACCTGTAGGAAGGAAGATGGGCCTTTTGCGCCGGCATGAACTGCCATTCTCCCAAGAAATCACATTTAAAAATGTCAATCTGGTGTCTAAGAAATAATAAAAATAATAAAAATTGTGCAATTGCCCAAACTGGGTTTTAATTCGCAGTCCAGCGTAGTGGAACGTGTTAAAGCCTCTCTCCTCTTTGTCTCCTATGAACACACACAAATGACAAATGTCCTCAGACTCTCTTCCTTGCCCCCCCGGGACCCCTCCCCCGCTTGCTCTCAGGCACGGTGCTCCTTAGGGGCTCTACGTCTGCCCCCTGCCTCCCTTCCTCTTCCCCTTTGTCCGTCCCCTTGTTCTTCGGATTTTAAATCTCCGTCTTTCCAGTGTGGCTCTCACCACGATTAACACAACAAAAGCTTCAGGCAGAGAGCAGGGCCCCCTCCGTGGGTCGGGAGCGGATGAAGAATTAAGTCGGGACATCTCTAAGGGTGAGACCGAACGCATCTCTCAGACACTTGGTCCTACGGGACACCAACTTTGCCCCGTTAGTACGAGAATTAACTCTCTGGTCTTTTTATCAAATGACTATGTTGTTTTGAACCCTCTATCAGTTTCTATTGCTAGATCCCAAATCATCGCAAGCTTGTTGGCTTGAAACCACGCGCACTGGTTCGTTCCGAGTTCGCAGGTCAGAAGCCTGGGCACAGTGTGGTCACGCTCTCTGCTCAGGTCTCACCAGGCTGCACTGAAGGCACTGACCTCACCTGGACTCTGGGGCTGTGGTTCTCATCGGAAGGTCTGGTCCTTTTCCAAGCTCCTGTGATTGGGGCAGAAAGCAGTCCTCGGCAACTGGAGAGATGAGGTCCCTGCTTCCTTGCCGGCTGTCAGCTGGAGGTTGCTTTCAGCTCGCGGAAACCACCCACATTCTTTGCCGCATGGCTTCATCTTTTTCAAATCCGGCAGCAGAGACTCTGCCTCACCCAATTCCCCCTTGCCTTTCAAATCTCTTTCCAGGAAAAACCCTATCACCTTTAAGGTCTCTAGTTAGGTCAGACGCACCAAGGCTAATCTCTCGTTCTTAAGGTCAGTTGATTTGGGACCTAAGCGCACCTGCAAAATCCTTTCACGTTAACACCTAGGTTAGTATGTGACTGAAAAACGGAGAAGGTGTGGATATGCCAGGGGTCAGGAATGTCTGGGGCATCTCAGAATCCTGCCGATTGCAATTTCTAATAGGAAAATGGAGGGCTCTGCCACTTGAAAGCTACCATGTTATCAAGGAACCACTGATTGATTTATTGGTTGATTGATTCATTCATTCTGCTTAAACCAGCACGGAACGCGCAATATGCCCTTAATTAATATTCATTTACCTAGTGTTTTTGAGAAGTAAATTAACGCATTCAACAAATATTTATTGACTACCAACGATATTTCAGACTCTCCTCCAAGTGTAGAAGACACAATGATGCACTGTCAGATGAGTCTCCTGTTCCAGTGGGTTCCTGAATGAGAGAATGCTGGAGACTTCCCAGACTGCCGTGTCCTCATGGGACTTGCTTTTCGTTGAATAAACACTTACTGGTTGCCGAATCCTCATGATAAGGCTGAACCCTTAATCACCGATTCCTTAATCGAAAGACAGTTGTTCAAGGCAAGTGATGAGACATAATCTGTCTTAAGCCGCCAACTTGCAGATTCCTTTGCTATGTTATCCTTAAGGTAAGTGGAAACAAGTCTAGATGGTGGGTATTAAATCCCCTTGCCTTGATTGTGAGTGGAAGTAAGAACAGGATGGTGGAGATATGGGGGTGGTTGGTGAGGTTCTGAGGTTCCTGGGCTGATGCCTATTGGAGACCCCAGTGCAGGGACTGGAGACCTGGAGTAAAGAGCTGAGTGGGAGGTCCAATAATTCTTATGAGGGCGTTAGAAGTAGGTCTGTGAGGTGCAGCCATAACAACTGTTTTCTAGGTCAGTAGGAGCAGATCCTTAGGTGGCTGGCTGGGCTCGAAGATGAGATCTGGATAGGCAGGACCACATCTCTCTCTCCAAACTCGGTGATTCCACTGGGGAGGGATTTTTGTCCCCATACCCCTTCTGGGAACACTTGGCAGTGTCTGGATACATTTTTGGGTGTCACAGCACAGGTGAGGGTATATACATCAGCATCTAAAGGGTAGAGGCCAGTGCACAGGGTGGCCCCCAGCAATAAATAATTATCTGCCTCCATATGTCAAGTGTGAACCCTGCCCTAACCAGATCCACATGTTGGGGTCGATGGCCAAGCAACTGTGAATGACAAAGGCCATTACCTTCAGTGAATCATGTTGGCAACTGATACCCACTCAGGGCTCTGCAGTCAACCAGTGGTATGACCTCGGACACAAGCTGGACCCCAGTGTGCTGTCATGGGGATGCCCCGTTCACAAGAGGGTGAATAGAAAAAATAGAAGACTTTTGACTTCCCATTAGTCAAATGATGATTCCTGGTATATGTTATTTGGAATACTTAATTTTCATTTTTTTTCTTATCTGTTTAGCTTTTATTCGGATCTACTTTTATTGCGAAGAAGGCACAATTTTAGGCTAAAAAGAACAGTTAACCTTTGGGGAGTGGGTTATGGGCCTGAAGTGAATTTCCTGGTTTCCTTAGATCCTGTCTTGTTGCAACCTTCTAAAAAACGCCCAGCCCAGGATGCTGGTGTTCGGATGGGCTAACAAGGCCTCCACTGTCCTTTGAGGGCTGATTTCTATCTATTGGCCCCAAGATACCCTCTGGAAGTTGTATGTTCAATGACGTCCCAGACACTTTCTCCTTCTTCGTCATTTACTTCTTTTTTGAAATCAGGTTTCGTAAAACATGCTTTTGATTGGGGTATGTTCTGGCTCATTGAGAATATACTGTATTTTAAATATTTTTCAACTTTAGGGCAAACGTTATCTTTTATTGAGTAGGAGTATCAAAATGAAATGCAGATGCCCAACCAATCTGGTGAGAAGTTAGGCAGAAGCGCACCCTCCTTCAACTTGAGAGAGAACAGTGGCAGATATAGAGCCCTTGATGGTTTTTCTTTTACTTTATGCACTTCCCCTAATTAATCCTTCCCGTTGGATGTGATACCCGAGAGGTGGTTTAGAAGTGGTTTCCCAGGCTTAGACAGAAGGTCGTGTGGTCCTGCGTGGGTATGATGGCAAGTGTTCCATTTTGGAGGCTGCATGGCCAGAACAGATAAGTGTTGGGGCCTCAGAGGTAATTTTTCCAGTAGGGGAAAAAAAAAAAAGTGCTTCAGGTAGTCAGTCTCTTGTCTTCCTTTTCTCTTTCTGCTTTTATCCATGGTCTGTTTGGCAGTTACCCAAATTATAAGACTCGACAGTCATTTCTGTTCAATAACCTTGCTTTGAAACCCAAAAAGTACCCCGCGTGCAGCTCTGTCAACAGGGAATCATTCATGCTGAGCAGACAAAACGTATATACTTAATTGTTTTTATTGAAATAAATGCCGTGTGTACCCCCTGCTCTTTAATGAGCACACACGGGTTGACTAAGACGAGGGTGCCAGTTTCAGGTGCCATCTTGGATTACTCGCTTTTGCACTTGAAAGTAGGAAAGAGGCTTGTTTTTATATGAGAAAAAGGATTTCACCTTTTTGGTTTTAGCCCCATCTCCACCCCAGGCTATTTCTCAGAGGGGGAATGAATTGGATTAACGGAGGAAGAATGAGGACATTTAAAACCTTCGTTGTGGGCATCCATTGATTCCCCACTGGACAACTGGTGTTTCAAGCAAAGCTAAGGTGCTCGCAAAACTTTTGAGTGTTCTATTAGAATTTTAGTCAGGCCGTGGTACGTTTGTGTTCTGTAGGAAAGACTGACAATCAGATTTATACAGAGCACAGGAGCCCGCATCCAAGCACCTGCTATTGTCTATGAGAAGACAAAAATGTCAGCCAATTTGTTCATAAGTACCCTAAATTTCACTACCTAAGGCCAGTCCTCTCTCCCTCCCTTTCTGGGTCCCTCCTTCCCTCCCTCCCTCCTTCCCTTTCTTTGGTGCTTCACTTAAGAATCACGACGAGTATAGCCCTGCTTCTAGACTCTTGATTTTGAGATTGAAGGTTTTAGATGGTGTGTCGTTGTAGCACGAGGCTATCAGTTTTCCACCAAAATCACCCCTGTTTATGAAGCTTCTCAAACTACAGACAGAAAACTATACTCAGCATCGTCCCCACCCAACTCTGCTCCTTTTCCATCTTGTTTATCCAAATGGATCCATCCTCCAACCATTCTGCCTTCCTAAAACCTTTAAATCACTTGTTAATGAATTCATCAGCCAATATGCATACGGATAAGTTCATGGCTCCCTGATTTCCATAACCTGAATGCTTCCACCGAACCGGCACCAGATGAAGAAGCAAAAACACTACCAGCGCCCTGTACCTAAAGTTGGACTCTTAATGAGTTGACTCCTTGCAGATCTCGTGAACTCTCTCTTGTCCATTTCCTCCTGGAACCCTCACCTCCCCTCTGATCCACCTCCTCATTGGTCTCCCAGGCCCCAGCCGTGCCCCTGCCCATCCATCCCCCCTCCCATCCGTTCCCCCTCCGCCTGCCAGGTCACGCTGGAGCACAAACTGTCATAGCTCTTCCCTGTTGAAAAATGTAGTCTTGCTCCCTAGCGCGATGGTGTGAAAACCCAGTTTCTTTTCATCTAGAATCCAAGGTCCTTGGGACCCGATGTGAACATGTATTTCCAGTGAAATCGCCACTCTCCCAGTGATATAAATAGTCACAACAGCGATAGCTGATATGTCTTAAATATTTAACAACCATGAGGCTCTTGGTGGAGGCTCTCGATGAGGACATAACAGATTTTAATGCCCACAGCAGCCTATGAGATAGATGCTATTCTTTTTTTTTTTTTAAAGATTTTATTTATTTATTTATTTATTTGAGAGAGAGGGAGAGAGAATGAGAGATAGAGAGCACGAGAGGGAAGAGGATCAGAGGGAGAAGCAGACTCCCCGCTGAGCAGGGAGCCCGATGCGGGACTCGATCCCGGGACTCCAGGATCATGACCTGAGCCGAAGGCAGTCGCTTAACCAACTGAGCCACCCAGGCGCCCAACAGATGCTATTCTTAACCCACTTCGCAGGAAACTGAGTAACTTCCCTGAGGTCACATCATGCATCCCATAAGTCACAGAATTGCAATTCAAAGATCTTGGGACTCGTGCTCTTAAGCAGGACAAGCACCAAGGTTTTCCACATCGATGATTTTGCTCATGCTGTTCCACCCTGCTGGGCGTGTATAACCAATTTTGCTTATCCACCCCTGACCGACTCTGCAAGACTCAGCTCCCATATGCCCTCTTCCAATGAATTCCTCCCCTTTCCTTCAACCGGAAGTTGTCTCTGAACATTCAGAGCATTTCAGCGATCCCTCCTGTGACTCCCTCCCTCCCTCGTTCATTCAAGAAATACAATTGATTTTCATTATTTGCAGTATTGCTGTTCTATAGATTCTACATGAACACTGAATTAGCAAATACTGAACCTTTGCTCCTAGGGGACACACGGGGTCAGGTTCCTGCAAGCCTCTGGTCATAAGACTTGCATCAACCTATCGGTACATAAACTTGTTTTATACATGTTCCTGTTCAAAGACATCTTTTTTTTTATTTTTTAATATTTTATTTATTTATTTGAGAGAGAGAGCAAGAGAGAGAGCACAAGCAGGGGGAGCAGGAGAGGGAGAAGCAGGCTCCCCACTGAGCAGGGTGCCCGACATGGGGTTTGATCCCAGGATCCTGAGATCATGACCTGAGCCAAAGGCAGGCACTTAACCAACTGAGGCACCCAGGCGCCCCAAAACATCTTATTGCATATATATTATTGATTCATTCACATTGAACTGATGGCCAACAGCATGATAACTCAACAGCATGAGTTATCTTTAGCTTATCTAAAACATATTTTCTCCGTAAGGCACACTCCAGCCTTCTTGTGCTTAGGAGCACTGGAGAGCACCTCAGCATCAGGGGGCCATTTTAAACAGTGAAATCACCAACCAAAAGCACAAAAACAAGCAAAAAACTTGGCAGTAGACAGGCTGGGGAAAGGATGCTTGTTTACAGTCTCACAGCTGAAACAAGAAGGCAGAGCACCACCTTGTTTCAGCTCAGCTGGGAAGGTACATGTCAAGAGACTCAAAAATTACCACTTCAGTGTATGTGTCCTGACTTTTGAATGACTTCAAAAGCACCAGGCATATTGATTTCAGGGCGACAGATAAATTTTAGCAAGTAGGCAAATTGGCAAATACAGAATCCGTGAATTGTGAGGATTGACTGTATTTATTTCAACCTTGTATTGCTGTTATTTAGTAAGTGCTTCTCTTTCCTGGTAAATTATGATTTTCTTGAGAGAAGGAGCTTATGTTTTATTAATCTCTTCCCCACTACTAGCCTGATGCCTTGTTCATATTAAGTGCTCAATAAATTATTTATTACATTAATTAAAGGGAAGAGGCAGAAGTACCTACAGGTTTAGGGATCCATAATGTTATTTCTTCATTGAATTTGTCTTTTCTTGAGATATTTTTAGTCCACTCGATGGGCTATATTTTCAATATATGTTCAGTAACATATAATTGTCATCCCCATCGCCAAAGGCATTTTTTCTTATTTCTTTGTCTTAATTTTTCTTATTTTAACACCAAAAATACTGGGGAATGGATAATTTTATCTCTTGAAAATGTGCTCCAAATATAAACAGCCTGGTAAGGATGTGATTTGGTGGAGCTCTTTCAGGCCTCTGTGATTTAGAAAATCATGCCACGTGTGTGTTTAGTGGATCCATGATCCTGTGAAGTACTGGGAGTGGGGTGGTGGGGTGGGGGCTGGGGGGCGTAGGGGGTCACAGGCCGTGAGCTGTGGCTGAAGCATGGTTTTTAGTTGTGGCCGAAGCGTGGTTTTTAGTTGTGGCCGAAGCGTGGTTTTTAGTTGTGGCCGAAGCGTGGTTTTT
>NW_027397078.1:37748787-37804611 GCF_003265705.2 Callorhinus ursinus
GTTGTGGCCGAAGCGTGGTTTTTAGTTGTGGCCGAAGCGTGGTTTTTGCCAGGGGTGATGCTACTGATCATCTTTTTCTTTATTCTTGGTTAGTCCTTCATACTCAAGCATAAGAAATTAATGATTCTCTCCAATGTTTCTCCCCATTTAATAAGTTTGCCTTGCCTCTCCTTCCTCACTACCCTTTGCATTTTGAACGGAATGCAAAAATAATGAGGCTGTTTTGTTCAACGTCCGTGAGCTTTAGCTCTATCAACCTTATATCAAATCAAATTCTTTTCCATTGCTATAACAGCATTAGCTCTACAAAGATCACGTGATTTTCCACTGCCGCGGGAGATGGATGATTATTCGACCAAGCAACAAAACAGGTAGCTTTGGGAATTACTGAAGAATCTGATGTTCAAGGTTATATTTTGAGGACAGATAGTTAGCCAGACCTTTCAAAGCTCATTAAATAACATACATTCGGGTATCTGGGCTTGTGTCAAATCAGAATCCAATGGAGATCTCCGGTTTTCCACTCTTTGGCGCCATTCTTTTCAACAGGGTTAAATTTTAATAGCTACAGTATAGGAGAATGTGGTCAAGAACACAAGAAATAAATGCGATTGCAGATTGTAAGAATGGTCATCAACCTTCTGTCCTACCTGATACATTTGCCTTTGCAACAGGAGTTGGCAACTACTTCCATCAATAACTCAGCTCCACCCCCCCTCCCTTCGACTCCGGTCTGGCCTGGTAACTTGCTTTGGCCGATGCAATGGGATACTCGGGACAAGGACGTGTCACTTCCAGGCCTAGATGTCAAGAGGTCTTAGGTCCCTCGTCTCTCTCAACACTCTGCCCAGCCTTCGGGAGGACCACAGTCTCTACGGCACAGAGATAAACCGTTTTAGAAGCAGGCAATCTCCAGCTCACCTGAAAGCCAGCTACAGGTCCATGAGCCCAGCCAGGACTAGAAGACCCCCCTCAGCTGAGCCCAGTCCAAATTTCTGACCAGAATGAATGGTAGTTGTTTTAAGTCATTAAATTTTGTTATGCAGGAAAAGCTGACTGGGACAAACCTTCAGAAGAACCCGCATTTTAATCTAGTGAGCATACAAGAGTAGTGACCTGAAAATCATTTCCTAACTACTCCCAAACTGTAGTATTTTCAGGGATTTAAAAACTTAAAAATCCTTAATTAAACAAAAAAGTTTGGCCTTGGCTATTTCAGTAGTCTTTCTGCTGGCGCAATCAGAATGATTGACCTTTGTCCCGCTAACCGTAAAAGTCTGTGCATTTCTTCTTTGGAGTCAGCAACTGAATTGGAAATACTGAGGAGGAGGGGGAGGGAGCCTCGGGCAAGGACTTTTGCTCTCAGGAAATATTGCAAAAAGCAACAAAACAACACACCCCAAACAACTCTGCTCTCTCCTAGGATTTGCATCCGGCAGGCCAGTAGGGAAGAAAGAGAGAGCATGTGTGTTAAGTTCTAGTGGGAGATTTTCCTTCGATAAGAATTGTGAACTTTCAGTGAGAACCTCTCCATATATTTACTATTTGGGAACATTAAGTAAAATATGTTTAGCAAGCCGAATTAGAATGGACATTATAGCAAGAACCTTTCAAGTAGGAACAGAGAAGACTCTTAGGAAATTGAGTCATGAATGACATTAAAATCGTCCTTTTAATACTATGGCTTCATGGAGACACATTTGGGTTCCAATTACTGGGAAGGTGATCAAGCACTGTTAGCTCTGGCAGTGACAAGAGATGGACTGAAAGAAACAGATATAATTGATTTTAGGGAAAGCCTATTCACATGGACTGACTCTGAGATGCCCTGCCTTTCATCCCCTCGGAAGACAAAAATCTGGTCTTTCAATAACACAGGCAACTTGATACTCATCTGTGAAAGCATTTGTGTCCATTTTTGTGGGTTGTGTGCATTAAGCTTTCATTATTTTCCTAGTGATGGCTTGAAACAAAATTCACTCTTTTTTAATAGTCGTGCATAGTCACGGCATAAAGTTACAAAGGTCCGAATAGTGAAAAGCAAGCCTCCTGAGCTCTCTCCTCTCAGACCTCCACTTCCCCTCCCCCTAGGCAACCCCTGGTCCATGCTTGGGTTTGTGTGCGTGCTCACAAACGCAAGGGGGGAGGGGGGCGGCAGACACTTACAAGCACGTATGTGTGATAGAGAATATGATGTGCTCAGCAAACCTCATTACTGCTTTTGTTTTTTCTGGCCATGATGCTAAGTGATGTTCTCAGCCTCGCTCGCACTTAGATTTGGTCTTGGCCAGTCCTTTGGGAGAGGGGCTCCCTGCCACTCCCAGACCCTGCTCCTCGAACCCCCATCAGAACCTCCCCACGTTCTCTCTTCTTTCCTCTACCCCCTTCCAGAGACCCCAGCTGGAGTGTCTCATGACTCTAACTGGTTGGGTTTGCTCCTTACTGTAGTGGGTCTCAATTGGGAGTGAGGTCGCCTTCCTACAGGGGACATTTCACAATGTCTGGAGGCATTTTCCCTTGTCACAACTGGGTACTGGCATCTCGTGGGACATCTAGGCAGGGACGCTGCTAAACATCGTACAATGCCCAAGACAGCTCCCCTCCCCCGCCCCCAGTAGAGAAAGCCTGGCCCGACACGTCCCTGGCTTGCATGGATTTGTGCAGATGTTCCTTTACTGCTCCCAGAAGGGACGCAGTTTATGCTATAGATGGCATCTTGCTTTTTCCTCACGCTAAGCTCTTGAGCAAAACATTCAACTCGGTATTCCTTTGCATTACTTCTCCCACAAAGGCTCCTTATTTCCTCTTGAAATCCGCTCGCTCAGGTGAGTGAGCAAGGAGAGCCGCTAACGGGCTCTGGGGGAGCATTTTGGAAAGCCATTAACAATAACAACCATAATCGTGTATTAGGATGCGGGGTGGGGGGGAGTATGTGGTCTGCAGTACTTCCAGCATCTGTGCCCAGGTGTTACAGCTTCTGAGAACAAGGGGAACTCTGAACTGAGTCTGCCCTGCTGACCAGATGCAAAGACGGTGAATCTCTTTGAGCTAATACGCACGCATAGCGATCATCACCAGCGGGCTCACTTCAAGGTGACTTGGGGAGACCCATCGGAAAAGTGGTTCAGATTGGAGCTTGTATTGTTTCTGGGAGTTGCCCTGGACATGCTGAGTTAAGCAGGGGTGTCAGGCTCATCCTCCCCCTGACCATTTTACCTGCCCAGACACGACTGGGCTGAGTTTCTGAAACACACCTTGTTGCACGTGGCTCATTGCCCCTGGCTGAACGCAGCTATCCCGAGGCCACGGCCTAGTGGATTAGCCTTCCTCCTACCAATCCTACCGTGGGGGCCCTTTCTTGCCTATCTATAGATGCTGCTGTTGACCCCTACCCTGTCGTTGGGCTTTGGCCTTGCTGTCTGCGGGATATTTAGTGTTCATCTAATTATGTCATAGATTTGAGAGTGTGATATGATCTTAGAGCTCTCATTTTGTAGATGAAAAAAAAATGCTTGGAGCTTCCTCAAAATATTTAGGGAAGTAGGGTCTAAAACTCAGCTCTTCGGATCTGTGCTTTTGCGTGTTGTGTTCTTCTTCCTCCCCATCTTCTGGACACCCAGATCCCACGCTCATTCACCAAATATTTACCCAAGCATTTCTTACGTGCCAGACACTGTTCTAGAGCGAACTTGCAGTATCTCAGAGAACAAAATGGTGATCTGTGCTCCTTCCACGGAGCTTGCATCTTAGCCAGAGGAGACGGACAAAAGCAAGATTTGTAAGAAATCAGAAAGGCACATAGTACGTTAGGAGGAGACAAACAGTATAAAGGAAAAGAAAAAATAGACCAGGGTTGAAAAGGTTCTGGAGAATATGAATATAGGGGACAAGCAGGCATTTTATTTTATTTTTTTATTTCTTTGTTTGTTTTCAGGGATTTCTTTATCTAAGAGAGCGAGAGAGAAAGCGTGCGAAGGTAGGGGCAGAGGGAGAGGGGGAGGGAGAGGGGGAGAGAGAGACACTCCTCAAGCACACCCCCCACCACTGAGCGTGGAGCCCGACTTGGGGTTCGATCCCAGGACCCTGAGATCATGACCTGAGCTAAACACAAGAGTCGGATGCTTAACCGGCTGAGCCACCCAGGAGCCCCTGGGTAGTAGGCATTTTAAATATCATGGACAGGGTTGGCCTCACTGAGAGGATGATGCTTGAACAAAAACTCAGAAGAATCTGTGAGAGGCTCACCTGTCCAGGCAGAAAGATGACCCCACGCAAAGCTCCCGAGGCTGGTGTTACCACAAATCTCTATTTGTCCAAGGTAGTCTCCCTTTACGACTGTTGTCCTGCCACCACGATTACCAGTGCTGCAGTGTGTGTGCTGTGGGTGAGGGCGGAGGGGGGCGGCTTCTAAAAAGAAAGAGCTATTGATTAAGTTGCCCACTGTTTGGTCCAGGAGCAGACTTCTATTGCTATTAAATACTCTCCCCTTTCCCGGACGTTCCTGCTTCCAAATGACTTGCACTTTCCCAGAACACACAGGCTGGTTCTCCACCTGGAATGCCTTCCTAACTGGCAGTGAGTGCAGGGACTGGCTGCGCTAGAATTTCCCAGGGAAGGGATTAAATAGACCGCCTCTGAATTTACTGAAATCCACTGCATCCGAAGCCCTGGGAGTGAGTCCCAGGAATCGGCACAAAACAGAATTCCTCTGTTCTCTTGGTGCGCGGGTGTGACCTCAGACCAGCAGCGTCAGCCTCGCCTGTGGACTTGTTAGGAACGGAAATTTGGGTCCCACTCGGGCCTGATGCATCAGCACTGCTGGAAACGCGTCCCAGGAAACTGCCCCGACAAGCCCACAGTCAAGTTTGAGAGCCCCTGGCGTAGTGGCAAGGACTCTGCCCTTTTAAAGCCCGTCTGATGTGGGTTTGAAGCCAGGTTCTAACAGACATTCATCTGTGGCCACAGGCAAATCTCCGAACTTCATTCTTCTTGTCTGTAAACTGGGGATAATTAGCTACCTAGCTGGTGGATTAGAGGCTGTGCCCGTAACGTCGTATGTGGCAGGCGGTGGATTTCTAATAAAGGGTAGCTTCCCACCTTCTCCCACCTCTTCTTATTGGCTGGCTCTGCTGGGGTTAATATCATGGCTTTGTGTGGGATAGGCGTGGGTTCCACATCTTTACCACCAACTAGCTGGCAGACCTTTGCAAGTCACCGTCAAGTGGGAAGAATATGAATGCACTTGTGGGGCAGGATGATGGAGAAAATTAAGGATGTTTGCACCTACACTGCATCTGGATCTTCACACAGAATGCGGCGCATTTTAGGTACTCATGAGGACGAGCTGGCGTTCGTTCGTTCAGTCACTCAGTAAAACTTCCTGTGTGCCTACTGAGTGCCGGGCCTTGTCACCGGAACGAGGGCTATGGTGGGGAGTGAGGGTGAGGGAGGTCTCGGCGAGGAAGTGCCCCCGCAGAAGACACAGCGTTGATCAGTCGATTACGTGGCTACCCTGGTCCCCACTTCTCACCGTGGGCACGCCCTGCCTCACCCGCCGGTCTTCAGTGCACCTTTCCCGGTGTCTCTGGTGCACCGCATCAGGACTCCCCCCAGAGCCGGTGTCTTGTGAGATCCTGCCTGCAGCAACTGGGATGAATGTGCGGGTAATGGGATGTCATTTTAAAGGGGCTTGTGTCCCCAGGCCCCGGGGGACCCTTAAGCCCCCGACCAGTCCCAAATGTGAAAGGATTTTAAGCTCCTGCGGTCTTCATGCCCACTTGCATACCACTATTTGTAAACTTGAGGGGCAGCTGTTCAACCTGTGCCCCGTTTGCTGCTTTGTCTTGGGAACGGTCCGCCGTCTGGACTGCGGCTCACTGACTGTAGGTCCCTCCACAGAGCCGCCGCTTCTCCGTTGGAGCCTCCCCGCCTCCCCTTCCTCCGTACCTAGCATCAAGCTTTGCCACAGAAGTGGTTATTCAACTGCCTGAGATCTGAGAATCCCGATGAACAATGTCATATGTTCGAAGGCACTTACTTTATTCCGAACAGAGTTATGCCACAGACTCTCGGGTCTGTCTGCTAGGCTTTGCTCATGGCTTGGGCATACATCGTGTGGCTTTGGGAGGAGGGCGAGATAAGGATAATTAATCCCTCAAGCTTGATTTTGTTGTCCCTTTAGTGAACTAGATCCCCTCACGTGGGTTCGCGGAGCCTGTGGAGCTGCGGACTGTATGTAGGGTAAGCCCGGCGCCTCAGACCCCCATAACGGTTTACGCTGTTTATGTTGGCTCGCCCTACAAGACCCAGCTGGGCTGGAAAGGCGGACACGATACTAGGCTACCGTAGTGTGGAAGTTTCTATTTGTATCTTTCCCAACAGGCATGTATGCGTTTTGCAACTGAGAGGAGCCCACTGTTTGGCATCGATGGGTTAATTGGTGTGACACAGGTCCTTTTACGCTGGTCTTGCAATTTCTCCGCAGCCCTGGAAGTCAGCTATTTTTGGCAGCTCTCCTTGGCTGACGTTCCCCTGCACCTTCGGATCCTTATGAAAAGTGACTCTCTGCACAGAGACATCCAGCTAATGCATGCTCGAGGGTTTCCTGGAGAGCCTCTGGGCTTCGCTACAAAACCAAGCCAAGCAAAACCCGATCTGCCTGACCTTGAGCTGGTTTACCATGTGTCTCTTTCTTATCCAGAGGATCTCCAAGGAGTCCTTCACTTTGAACAGTGCATCCTCAAATCAAACAAAGCTTTCTTAATAAAAAGAACAGGCAAAATGTTGCCTTTTGCTTATTCGCCCTATCACGAGTGTTCCTTAGGAGTGAGTCCCTTGACATTTCCTCTTTGCTGACTCAAAATAACGATGGAGAACAAGAACCCGGGCGGATAAGAAAGAGAAAAGGCAAGACCAGATACCCTGAGACTCTGGGGAAGAGCCAAGTTTTGCTCAACCCTTCCCCACTTATTTTTTTTTTTTTATTTTTTTTTATTTTTTGGCTCTCGTTTCAAAGAAAGCTTTGTCCCATCAGACCTGCAAGGAAGTCTGGCTGGAGGATGGCCTTCAGGAGGCTGGGGCCTCTCCATGAAATGTGTAGCTTACAAAATGTTTCTGAGGACCCCGAAGGCTTGTGGGATGTTGCACAATGAAACACCGGGCCGTTATGTGTGCAGTGGGTTTTTGCTTCCTGTGCATTTCTCTGAAACTCTTGCCAGGTTCTCGACCGTTATCACCATCTTGCAGAATTTATGAAAGCTTCTAACCAGTCATCTCTACCGTCTCTTTATTTTCTTTCTATTTTGCCCTAAGAAATTTTCTTTTGTGCTCAAGACTTCTTGTAGCTCTCGTATTTTAAAATGTATTCGTAGTTTAGGCGCGCCTGGGTGGCTCAGTCGTTAAGCGTCTGCCTTCGGCTCGGGTCATGATCCCAGGGTCCTGGGATCGAGCCCCACATGGGCTCCCTGCTCTCGGCGGGAAGCCTGCTTCTCCCTCTCCCACTCCCCCTGCTTGTGTTCCCTCTCTCACTGTGTCTCTCTCTGTCAAATAAGTAAATAAAATCTTAAAAAAATAAATAAGTAAAATGTATTCGTAGTTTAAAGAATGAAACCAACACGTCATATGTGCCAAAATTAAAATTTCCGGGAAGGCAGGCAAAGTTTTGCCAGATGAGATCCTTCAAACAAAATGTGCTCATAAAACAAGGACCAGCTCTTTTTCTTGATTCTCCTGGAGCTAAAGAGTCACTGTAAGTGCATGGCTTGATAAACAGAAGTCACGGTAAGATGGTGTTTTAGACACTCAGAAATGGAAGAAAATGTGTATAGGGTTTAATGAAAATTAATCACCCCTCAAGAAAGTTGTTTGCAATGGCAGTGAAAGAATTACATTTGAGAAAAAATTTACCACATTAGCAGATGGCTGTCTCAAGGATATAACAAAAACACTTTAGGTGCAAAAAAGACGGGAATGTGTTTGCGGAGCATCAGCGATTTCCACTGGGAGGTTTTGCTCCTACCTTGCAAGTGGGGATTGTGCCCGCAGAGTGGAAACACAGAGAACAAAAAGGCGATTGTATTTTTCAGTACCTGGCTTCGGAGAGCCCAGAAGCTGGGAAGGAGTGTCATTAACTCCTACATGTGCACCTTCCAACCAGCATGACCCAAGAGGTGAGTGTAGAGTCAGGAGACGGGTCCCCACGCCCTCCGAATGGGGCTGCTGACTCCACACCTCTGGGGCGGGTGCGGACACCTTCAGACAAGGTGTGTCTGTGGCTTTGTGCTGTTCCAGCCAAGTGATGTGTAAGAATGAGCCCAGCAGCTAGAACAAGAGGGAGTTCATAGTGTGTCTGGAAGGGGCCGGTGTTGTTCTCCATGGCCCAGGGACAGTCGATCAGGGCGATGTTACCCTGGGCGGTGGTTCTCAAAGTTTGGGTGCATTCCGACCACCTGAGGTGTTTGTTCCAGAGGCAGGCTCCCAAGATGTCACCCCTGGAGCTCTGGCCCCAGGTGCAGGGCAGATTCCAGTGCAGGAAGTTCACGGTTCCTATGTCAAGAAGCACTGGACAAATGGGTGAAGAAGTGAGAAATCTGCTCACATTCCTTTACCATCATGCTTTGCCATTTACAATCTGACCTGCTTTGGTCCTTTTTAAACTCGTCAGCAAGTGATTTCATTATATTTTGAGTAAGGGACAACCTGGTTTTGTGGAATGCACATTTTCTTGGCCATAACAGAAATCACATCTCCTTAGTTCTCTTTGTCTATTTTACAAATCAGTCCAAAAAAAAAAAAAAATGTATGGCAGGAACAACAAAAGGTACTGATTTTTTAAGAAAATATACACTGCATGTTTTTACTGTATAGATGCTAACAATGTTAAAAAAAAAAAAAAGGAAAATTTTGGCAACTGAGAAAGCAAAAGTGCTTAAAATGTTATTGTGCCCCTGAAAGAGTGAATTATTTGTGGAACTGGCTATTGGGTCATCCCTGTGATTTGGAAAATATTTTATTTATGTACCCTTTACTTAACTATAGAAAATAAAAAATATTAGCCGATGGTAGAAGTGTAAGCAGGCCCAGCTTTGTGGCTGTGTGATAGTTCAACCACACATGGCCCGATAGTCAGGTTGGGCATCACACCTGGACTTTAATGCTGTGCACCCTATGGAAATGCTTTGTCATTTTATCCTTGACGTTGTGTTTTGAAAGTGCAGTCCAATGGCACAACGGGGCATGAACCTGGGAGCTGGGGGGTCACCAAGGCACTGCGGCTACCCTCTGTCCTGGGGGCACAAAGGGGTTGGGGTCATCAGACATGTGCTCAACTGGCTCCTTCGTGGGCCCCGGGGCCCCTGTGAGGGTCCACCCTGGACCTGTGAGTATCACAGTGTCGAAGAAGTGCAACGTTACAAGTCATGACAGGGCAAGGAGGCTATCAAAGACAGTCTGCCTTTTTGCACTCCGCCCCACAAATTATGTGGTAGGTCTGAGTGTAAGTCATATACGGACACATCTTTACACGGCAGTACATGGCCCGCGGGTCAGAGGGAGGTGAAGTGGGTGACTCATTTCCCCACAAACAATTCAGAGGAAAGAATTCAATCGGCCCATTCCTTCTCTTAAATTCCTAACATAGTTCTATGAAGGTTGCAAATTGAAAAAAAAAAAAAAGTCCATGGATGCTCTGCTTATTTTTAAAAACTGCTCATCATCCTTTGTTTTCCCTGGGACAGCTCAGTGCAGGGATGCGCGGCTGGACGGAATCGTGCTCGATGGCTCCCTGTCGTGCACAATAGGCAGTGTCCCTGACCCAGCCACCTCTCTTTCCTGACCTGTGGGCCGCTCTCCAGGTATTTGACGGTGTTTGAAGGCACAGCTTCAGGGAGGGGAGGGTTGCCGGGATCCCCGAAGCCAGGCACCGGCATTTGCCTGGCAAGAAGGCCCAAGGAAATTCAGGAGGTGCCCACGGTGGTCCAGTGAGCCGCAGGAGTTAGCTCCGTGCAACTGCTGAAAAGGAAAGTCCTGAGCCCCGGCGGGTAATGAGAACAGAACTGGCCAGCTCCCCAGTCTTCACTAAGCTCACCGAACTCATCGTCATGCTTTGCCCCCAACTGCATTGAGAGCCTTGCTCCGGTGGGTCTGCCGTGGCTCTCCTCTTTGAGCCCGTGGGAGGCTCGGCACCGTCTCCCCCCGCGACAAGACAAAGGACAGTTGGCACGAAGTAACATCGGAAAGTAGTCTGAACGAGTATAAATTTTTTTAATGTCGTGAAAAACAGCAAGGCGGAAACATACTTCTGTGTACTTTTTAATAAATTAGTGGTTCTCAACTGGGGGTGATTTCAAAAATTGTGAGGCTCGGGGCCATATCCTAGACTGAAGAAATCCCAATTTCTGGGGGTGGGACTCAAGTGGGTAGGAGTATTTATTCATTTATTTCTAGAGAGAGAGCATATGCGTGAGTGGGTGGGGAGGAGGAGGGGCAAAGGGAGAGAGAGAGAGAGAGAGAGAGAGAATCTTAAGCAGGCTCCACGCTCAGCACCTCAGCGCCTCAGCACAGAGCCCAGAGCCCAGCTCGGGGCTCCATCTCACGACCCAGAGCTCACAACCTGAGCCGAGATCAAGAGTCAGACGCTTAACTGACTGAGCCACGCACGCGTCCCGTGCTCGGAGTTTTTAATGCCCCTGGAGTGATTCCAGTGTGGGGCCGAGCTGGAGTGTCAGGGTACATGTGATTTAGGTGTGGGCGTGCATGGGCTCAGAGATGAGAACCGAGGCCCACGAAGTACATCACGGACAGTTTCTGAATTCTTAATGAGAAAGGGAGAGCAAAGCCAGGGAAGGAAGAGGAACTTTCCAAAGAGCAGAAGGCAGGGCAGGAGGGGGAGCTGCATGGGGGAGCCCGAGGCGGATGTGGGTGGAAAGTGCCAAATGGCGGGAGGCAGGATGAACACGTGGACAATCACTGGGGCCAAGGCACACGCGGGGAGCCGGGCCTGCCTTTCCCTGACCGTGGGGAGAGGGCCCCAGCAGAGGCAGCGGTGCGGGCAAAGACGTGGCCTTCAAAGCCAGAAAAACCTCAGGTGCGAGTAAGCCAGACCCGTGCTCCTCTGTGGACCAGCCCTGGGCTGAGAAAGAGGGTTCAAATTAGGGGGACTGTGTGGGGACTCACAGGGATATAATAAGTACTCCGCACGTGAGTTATGTGGACAGATCCACTGAGCACAAATCGGCCCTCAGCTAAAGTCTGATCACGCGGTCAGAGCCGTTCTCTGAGCTAATGTTGGCTGGGGACCCGCATGGTCTGCTTTGGGTTACTGATACAGAAGGTAAAGATATTAGGGAAGAGGAAGGAAGAGCAGGCTGGAGCAGGTTACCTTTCTTGATTATGGACCATTTTCTCTCCTTCCACCTTATTTTAATTTTATTTTTAAAGATTCTTTAATTTATTTGAGAGAGAGCGAGCGAGAAAGAGAGAGAATGAGAAAAGTGGGGGGAGGGGCAGAGGGGGAGAGAGAAGCGGGCCCCCCGCTGAGCAGGGAGCCTGATGGGGGATGCGGGGCTCCATCCCAGGACCCTGGACTCATGACCTGAGCCGAGGGCAGATGCTTAACCGACTGAGCCACCCAGGCGCCCCCCTTCCACCTTATTTTAGAGTTAGCTACAAGACCCCCTGAGTAGATGCGGACACTGGAGACATTTCTAGAGTTGAGATGAAAATCTCTCCGTCCTGGCACTATCAGTGTTCGGGGCCAGATTGCACTCTGCTGTGGGGACTCCCCTGTGCAGTGTTGGGTGCTGGGCAGCATCCCCGGCCTCCACCCACTAGATGCTAGCAGCACCCCTCCCCCAGCTGTGACAACCCAAAATGTCTCCACTCATCGCCTAATATCCACAGTGGACCCATATTTTTCAAACCAGGGAAGGAGGGATGGTTCCTCAAATAACTGCTTGGTTGTGAATTTAGTGGGATAGGTGATGACCAGCAGTGAAAAAAGTGAAAAGTGAAATGAAAATGGATACACACAATTAGTATGTCACACGTGGCAAAGGTGAGGGTGATTTCGTGAGCGGCTGGTTCAGGCCACGTACGTCTGAGCGTGTGGGTCCTGGGTTTCAGTGGCAAGTATGCTTCTGCCTGTGGATGGTGGCTTATCGGGAGAGAAGGAGATGCAAACAGCTCAGCTAAGTTTGGTGAACTTAGTTAGGGGAAAGCTTCAATGGTCGCTTGAGGAATTGGGGGTTAACTGTGTAAATCGCCAGTGAGATCGATTTATGGATTATTTTGCAGGGTCCGTGGGAAAAGCAGTGAACCAAAGCACTGCAAGGACTGAGTCCATATACTAACATAAAGTGATGAGGACTTAGTTCCGGGAAGGGGCAGGATCGCAGAGAAAAATCTCCAAGAAAATGCTAGTGTCTGGTACAGATTCACTCTAGCATTTGCTAGTTTCAGAGTGGCCTGTTTTGAAGGTATTTTATCTTTGACAGGTCTGTGCCGGGGTCCCCTTTACACCTTGAGACAGTGCCTGAAAAAACTGTCACACTGTTGCATTTTAAGAAACTTTTATTGAGATATAATTTACATGCTATAAACATCACCCGCTGTAAGTGTACAATTCAGTGTTGTTGGTGGTGGTTTTTTAGTACAGAAAGGTTTGTATAATCATGAGTACGATATAATTTTAGGACAGTTCCATCACCCCCAAAGGAAACCTGGTACCCAGGAGCCCTCACTCCCCATCCCTTCGCTTCTGCGTCCAGTGACAACCACTCGGTTACTTCCTCTCTAGATTAATCTTTTCTGGACATTTTGTATAAATGGACTCATATGATATGTAGCCTTTCCTGTCTCAGCATAACATTTCTGAGGCTCATCCATGTGGCACACACCAGGAATTCATTATTTTTTATGGCTGAATCCTATTCCATTGTATGATGGACCGTATCCCGTCTGTGTATCTGTTGATGGACATTTGGGTTGTTTCCACTCTTTGGCTTTTATGAATAATGTGGACATGTTTTCTTTTTCTCTTGAGTAGCTATATACAATCGATCACATTTTAACACTGAAGTTGTTGATTAAAGAAACAAAAAACCCACTATGTGAGTGTTTCGAAGAGGAGGGGGGTGGCTCTGGTGTGATGCATTCTCATCCACTACAGAGAAGTTTGGGGCAGTGATGTTTTGTTAAAGGGAAGGCTATATATTGATTGTTCTCACATTTCTTCTTATCATATGCAATACAAAAACGTGGGGTGAAGTAACTCAGGGAAACAGTTTGCTCACACAGTTCATGTGATCAGCACGAAAAGAGGGAGTCATTCAAACTAACTACCCGGATGCCTCCCAGGCCTGGGAAGTTTGTCATTAACAGGAGGTGACTGCTCTTTCCATGAGATGCCTCTATATTGTCCCACCACACTGAGATTTGTGCCTTTCAAGTCCTGCAAGTTCTACGTAATTGGTGATAGCCACCATTCCAATAAAATGTGCATGTGCATATAAATTAAAAAACCGATATATTTAGCAGAGAACGTAACAGAAGGGAAGATTTCCACTCCTCACCAGAAACATTTAGGCTTTGCAGGATATCCCAGGGAATGTGGCAGGCAATGCTTGGGGAGTTTCCCATCCAGGCTCCTTCCAAGACTGGGATATCTGGATATTTGCGACACTCTCCAGTTACCCTGAGCATCTCTCTTCCCCTGCAGGCTACTCTCTTCCCTGATCTGAGGTCTCAAAGAACAAGATGCAGCTCTCAGGTTGGTCACTTGGCCAAAGTTTTCTTTCCTGAACACCAGAAAGCTTCAAATTCCAAGCTACCCAAAAGCAAGCAAAGTCAACACACTTACCCATGGCGGGAGGAGACTATTCATGTTTTGCACGGAGGGTTACAGTGAGAAAGGTTACTTACACAACTACACAAGGGGGGAGGTAATTTAGGATATATTTCTTCAGGCTTAAACAAGGGGAATGAACATTCTATAGTAGGAAAATGGGTAATACATTCTGGCATATAAAATTCCATACGGTCCAACTTTAAGCCGTCATTAAAAGTATGTCTTTGAATAATATTTAGTGACCGAGAAAAATATTTTTAAAAGACTAGGTAACAGAATCAGAATGCTAAGCTATTTCTACCCTGAGAGCCCTATTTTATTATTCACCTCCTTTCTACCCTCAACTCCCATTTTTGGATGGGAAATTTTTCTGCACAGAAAAACACGACAGGCAAGTCCTGTAAGCCAATGTTGACACTGGGTCTTCTCTGGGAATTTCTATTTTCTTGGACAGAAAATTGGCTATGTTTTGTTTTCTTTTAGGAAGAGTACACATTCTTTGGGTCGCCAACGGTACCCTCCAGTGAAGAGAGAAAGAGATCTATCTGGTCAGGTGGCTCAGGCACGCACTGCGATCTCGGTGCGAATGCTCTCGTCGCGGTTACACCGTTAACAGAGGCTCCGAGGTTAGGCTTATGGGGCATTGCAGGACTCCCCCTGCGCACCCCCGGCCCGGCCTCCCGCGCTCTCCCGGGGCGGGCCCGGGGGGGGGTGTTAATTATAGGACAGGCCTGTTGGGGGCAGCTCTCCGCCCGCGCGGCGGGAACAACCCCCTCCCCGCACGCAGCAGCCTTCCAGGGACACCCTCCTGTGCCCACCCGCAGCGCGAGAGCCCGAAGCTTTGGGGCCGGGCCTCCCTTCTGTAGATCCTGCGCCTCCACCAACCCAGAGCTCCCCGAGGGCCTCCTCCCTCCAGGAGCTCCCCCTTTACCTTTGTGCCCCCCCCATCCCCAGGCCCTCCGGCCAGCTGCCCCGAGGCACAACGCCTCTGCTGCCCCTTTCCTGTTTCTCATCATGAACGGGACCGCACCCCCCCACCCCACCCCGAGGGCCTTAGGATCCCCCCGGAGGAAATGGTGAGCCTGAGCCTTTTTGGGAGAACCACCCGTAGCGAGAGCCCGGCAGGCAGCCGAGGGGGGCAGGGTGGGGACGGAGTGGGGTGGGGGCGGGGGGGGTTGGTGGTGCTGTGAGTGCGCTGCTCTTCGAAGGTCGTCGGTAACTCTTTCGGCTGAGCTGGGCGCTGGCGTTGACCTCTTAACAAAGAACAGGTTCGGCGGCCCGCCCCCTCACCCCACCGGGAGGCCGAGGGGGCCACGTGACCTTTCCAGCCCCGGCCCCCACCGAGAGGGGCCGGGAGAGGGGGTCCCGGGGGCGGGGAGGGGAGAGGGAAGGAGGAGGAGGAAGTCTGTGGTTGCTTGGGGAAGGCGGGGAAGGGAGGGGGCGAGGAAGGGGGGGTGAAAAGTGGAGATGGGGGATGGGAGGCGGCGGAGGAGGGGGATGGGAGGCGGAGGAGGAGGGGGATGGGAGGCGGAGGAGGAGGGGGATGGGAGGCGGAGGAGGAGCGGGATGGGAAGTAGAGGGGGGATGGGAAGTAGAGGGGGATGGGAAGAGGAAGTGGAGGAGGAGGAGAGGGATGCGTGGAAGGCATAGGAGGGACTGGTGGAAAGAAGGGGGATGGGAAGTGGAGAAAGAAGGGGGTGGGAGGCTAAGGACCGGGGCTTGGGGCTCTGCCCAACCCCATTCCAGAGACTCATTAAGATGCAATTGCCAATTTTTTTTTAAACCAGACTGTATAAATTTACAGTTTCCTTTTCAGCTGAAGCAGACAATGTTAAAACACATTAGATTTTCTGTTTCAGAATGCAAATTAAACATAGCGAGCTCTTGGAAGGCTTAATTAGGGCTTAAGAAAATAGGAGATTTAAAACATGGATGCTTGAGTAAGGCCGATTCTAGCCTGGTGGAAATATGGTCTCTCTCTTTTTTCTTTTTTTTCGGTCACTTAAAAAAGAGAATTGCTTAATAATAAAACGGCCCAAACCTTCCCTCCAACATAACAGGAAGTGCTGCTTAAAAAAACACTTAAAAAAAAAAAAAACCAAGCCCTTGTCCAGGAAAGGGGGTGGGTTTGAGGTGAAGCTGGGCGTCCCCACACGCTGAGGCTGCCGGCAGGGTCATCACACAGTCCCTGAAGCTTGCTCACCCTCCACTCCCTGAAGGAGTTGGAATCCACCCCCCCAAGCCCCCCCCCCCCATCTAGAAGTGACTTTCCTAACTTGCTGCCTGTAAACTAGGTGTCTTCTCTTTTCTGCTCCCTTCCTTCAGCCCCAAAGCCAAAACAACAAAAACAACCAACCAGAAAAGAAGCCCCCCCCCCAAAAAAAAAACCACAATCAGAAAACCCACCCAAACTCTGCCTCAGCTGTTCCGGCCGATATTATGTGAGCCTCGGGGGCTATTTTCTGCTCTTTTCTCTCCCTGGAGAGATATTTAAGGCCTTTAAATGCCATTCTGTGCACACATCACTTAAAAATGGTCTGGCACAGGGGAAAAATTGGCAAATGTATAGTTCACAATCTGTTCCCATCACGTGAAGCTGGATTCAGCAAGAGCTCCATTGGCTTCTCCAAGCCAGGTTGTGCAGCCTCTTAAAACGATCTGGGGGCTTGTCAGTGGAGGAAGAAGACAGGCTTTGGGTGCCACGTGTGGGGCTGCCGGACAGGGGTGGTCCTGCACGTGTCCCGGTGTAGTAAAGCTGTACCATTTCGGTCTGAGGAGGGGGAAGTTTCGTCTGTTTTACCTGCCTGATCTTTCAGAACTGGGGAGAAAAAGAGGGGCGCCTTGAAAACCTAGGAGTTTTCTGTAGTGTCTCTGCATTTTGAGCGTGGTAGATGGGGTTTGTATTGGTCTGCTAGAGCTGTCATAGCAAAGTAACATAGTGTGGGTGGCTGAAACAACAGGGATTTATTTCCTCGCTGTTCTGAAAACTGCTAAGTCTGAGACGAAGCTCTCAGGAACTGTGGTTTCTCCTGAGGCCTCTCTCCTGGGCGTGTTGATGGGTGATTTGTCCCTGTGTGGCGTGTTTAGGTCCCCGTCTCCTCTTTTTACAAGGATGCCGGGCATTTGAGATGGGGCCCCCCCCAATCACCCCATTTAATTTAATCACCTCCTTAAAGACTGATTCCAAATACAGTCAAATTCTAAGATAGTGGGAGTTAGGATTTCAACATAGGATGGGGGGTGGGGACACAACTCAGCCCCTAACAGGGTTGGGGAGACCACTTGAGAGGCTTGGTGGAGGAGGGGCTCACACTCCTCCTGCAGCCTGGGGTGTGCCTGGGGGGGGTGTGGGGGTGCCCCCCCCAGCCTGTGGCACTGGGCTCTGCAGTGTGCAGAGAGAGGAGGCTTGCGGAAGGAATGGAGCTCATGGTGGGGAGGGAGGGCAGCTCTGAACTGCACACCCTGGGCCATCTGCCCACAGGACAGCTGCAATTTTAATTCCCGGTTCTGGGAGATGAGAGCTTTTTAAAAAAGATTACTTCTATATTCCCTCTTTACCACAGCCTGAGGGTCAGCTGAAAATGCTACCCTAGATGCGTTTTTCCTGAGTCATCCCTTTTTGGCAGGACTTGTGTCTTATTAACGTTTGTGTCCCCAGAGTTTATGGTAGTGCTTGGCACCGAGGAGGGAGCCTAAGGTATGTGTGTGGAATAATCATGTGGCCTTTCAAGATGTTAATTTAATCTTCATTGATCGTAGGTGACAGAAACCACAAAGCCTTTTGTTGTGAAATGATAACTGGTAATTATTAAAAGGAGACTTCTCTCTCTTTAGTTCTTGAACTGGGAAGAGCGTGTGGATGTTCTGATACTGTGGATTTCCTCAAGCTGTCCCCAGAAAGGAGATGTTAAGGAAAAAAAAAAAAAAGGAAAGAGAGATCTCCAGGAGCTAAAGTGCGTGGGAGCTATGGTCTCAACAGCCTTTATTAATATTTGATTCCAGTGTGGGGTGGCTAGAAAGAGTATGGTGATCTCAGGATGCTTTCAGATTTGCGGGGATCTGCCTTGAAGTCCAGCCTTGGCAGTGTCCACAGAAGCATAGAGGATTCTGGGAAAACACATGTAATGAGGAGGTTGTGATTACCTTGGGGTGATCCTGGAACGCTGGCTGGCTTGGTCAGTTATGGGCAAAGTTTGTCCTTTCCTTCTGGAGGAGATCCGTTTTGTCTCGAACCCTCCCAGGGCATTCATGATCTTTCCCCTTTACTCACGTTAAAGAGCTCGCTGAGTTCCATTTGTCCCCAGAGGCTCCAGGACAGAATTTGCAGGTCACTGGGCAAAGGCTGAGGGAGTTGGGTCAATTTGGCACCCTCCATTGCCCTGCCAAGCACAATGTCACATTCTCTTCTACTGAACCATGCTAGCAAGAATCCATTATCAGTAAGTCGATAGAAATGATGTAATTATGTATATAAGCTCTGGCCCAGACTTCCGGTGGGTAATTAATGAGAGGCCAGAGGTTGGGGAAAATGGAATCATTCACTCCTTCTTTCAGGGCCTTTGGCTGCTTTCTCAATTCTTGGGTCTCTTTTGTGTATTTTATTTTGTTTGCCTTTGCTTTTTCTTTGGAGGTGGCTTGTTTGATGTATACGAGCGGGAAGTGAAAGGAAATTACTGTTTGGTGAGAGCACCAAAGGAAGGTGGAAAATATTCATAGTGCACATTGGTGGGTTTTGCCTGCTTCCACGGCCGTTCCCGGTCTTTTGGTTAAAACAAGTAAAGTTTCCTTAGGGAACGCTTGGCTGTCACTCTGTGACAGACAGAGCTCTGGGGATAAACTTGGGAACCAGGTCTGGCCAAACAGCATGTCACATCTCTTGGCTACAGTGACTGCTCAGGGAAGAGTCCGTTGGTACCCGCGATGATACAGAAAGAGCCAGATACAGGTTTTTGCTACAGTTGCTGACAAAGAGGTTTCTTTCTTTCTTTGGTGATTTGCTTGCTTGCTTACTAAGCTGGTAGCATGTGAACCTAGTCATGATAAAGTCCATCTTCTTCATCAGTGCTTGAAACTGAAGATAGCACCGAGGCACTGAGAAACATGGTGCTAAGGAATAGAGAGAGACCCTATTGGGTAGCATCTGAGCACCTGGATCTAGCCATGCCTGAAGGCCGCACATGGACTATTCAATTACGTGAACCAGTGTGTTCCTTCCCCCCCCCGCCCCCTTAGCCTGGTTTGATTTGGGTTGTTAATACTTGCCCCTGAAAAATAGTTCCTGGCTTATTAGAATGCTAATCTCTGTTTTGTAGAGAATTCAAGTGATAATTGAATTACTGGTGTCACAGAGAATTTATCTCTTTTCTTTTTATCTTTTATCATGACATATGACCTCTGGACATAAGAGAGTGTTCACCGTATATACATTTTAATGAACAATTAGTAGTCATCCAAGTTGAGAAGGGGAATGTTACCAGCGGCTCAGGAAACCCCCATGATCACCAAACATTGTTCCCTACCAGAATTTATCACTATTTGGACTTGGGGGATAATCATCTTGCTTTTCTCTATAGTTTTACTGCACGTATGCACCCTTAAACGGAATGGATTCTGTATTAATGGAACTGTATTGTGTGTACCTTGGGGGGGGGCTCACATTTGTCAACTGTACTGCGTGTATCTTTGGGGGGGGGGTCTCGCATCTGTCACTTGACATTATGTGTGTCATATTCTCTCCGCTGAGCTGTAGCTCATTCATCCTCAAGGCCATCACGGCGTTCAACATATGACTGTACCACAATGTATTTATCCATTAGGGAGCATTTTTTTTTTTTGTACCCAATGTTTATAGTGGAGAATTTATTGAAGTTGATCGGTCCAACAGAGCTCATATTGGAAACAAACTGAAATGTTATGTACTGCTCTTTGCGGAAGCCCGATCTTGAATCAGCCCAGCCATCTGCCGTCCTTGGTCCACATCCAAACTGCTGATGGCTGCCGAAGAAAAATTGCACAACCGGGTGAATTCACGTTACTACAGATCATGATCTTCAGCCCCAGCTGGGCCCCCATGAGAGCGAGCGATTCTGCGAGGCCATCTCTCCCCGCTCCCCCAGACCCAAGCTCTTTGGGTTGGCATGGCTCTCTCCCGGCCCTTCTCCACACACTCTCTCAGCAGATGACCTTGACTAATGGGGGTCATCAGGTAGAACGTTGTTCATTTCTTAACTTGGCAATGATGGATCATCTGCATCCATGTCTACCTCCCCTGCCATCTCTGGGGCCCACCTGCCCTTCTTTGTAGGTAACACCTGCACCTGTGCCCTTCTCACTCCTCAGTAGCTCTTGCCCTTGGCTCCCTTCCTGCCCCCCCCCCCACATCTACCTCTAACAGTGTGTCTTAGGAAAGGCCTTTGCCGTGATGACCTTGCCTTTGTCGTGATGACCTTGCCTTTGTTGTCCTCCCTCCGTACTGGGTCTTTGCAGTTCTCACCTGGAATACTCGCTAGTCTTCCTAACTGGTCCCCTTGAACACTTGAATTCTTTAGGTCGAGCCGTCTTCCTCTGTGGAACCCAGAATGATGTTTCTGGAATGCAACCCTGATTGTATGAATGTGTATGGGTTTCCTTGGGCTGCTCTAGTGAGTGAGCATAAATTCGGGGGAAGGGGGTGCAAGGGGATTGTAACGGCAGGAATTCATTCTCCCGCTGTTCCAGAGCCCACACGCCTGAGATCAAGGTATCTGCGGGAGGGGTTCTTCTGGAACCTCAGGGAAGAATCTGTGCCATGCCCCTCTCTCAGCTCTTGGTGGCTACAAGCAGTCCTTGGCTTGTCGACTCGCCACGCCAATCTCGGCCCTGCTCTTCGAATGGCCTCTTCCGTCTCTTGTGTCTCACGTTTTCCTCTCCTTTCTGTTATAAGGACAGCAGTCATTGGATTTAGGGCCCACCCCAAACCTGGGGTGATCTCATCTCAAGATCCTAACTTTACTTACAGCAGCACAACCCCTTCCTTGGTCACATCCTGAGGTACCAGGAGTTAGGACTTGGACCTGTATATTTGAGGCTGCTGTGTACGCCACTACATACCCCCTTGCTAAAAATCTTCCAGTGGCGTCCCCTTTTCCCTTTCGGGGCTTAGCCTAAACCCCTTATAGCCTGAAACGCTTTCCCCAGCCTACACAACCTCACCGCTCCATGGGCCTGCTCTGCTCTTTCCCCGGGCTCTCCCCTGTGAGAAGATCTTTGTCTCCCAGCTCATCTAATTGAGTCTCAGCTCAGCAATGCCCCCCTTCGCTCTGAACTCTCCCATCTTCCTCCAAGTTCACAAAGGGCCCTGGATATAGACACATCGTCAAGAGACCTCACAACTAATAAATCACAAAATCATGAAAACCATCCCCAAAGCCAACCAATGCAGCAAATGGGAAAAATGTGAAAATTCATAAGAAATACTTAAACTCGGGGGGGGGGGGGGAAAGCAAAACATACCTACTCATAAGTTAGCTTTCAGTAGGAAAAAAATTTAAAAATCCTCATGAAAGAATTTGATCACTTGTGAAAATAACAACACCAATTTCCCAGGACACAGAAATTGTTGATGGCTATCAACAAAGGACAAGTATGAATGTGGCCATGGAATTTGAAGAGGTAACTGGTTATTGCCGTAATATTTATTTTTATTTATTTATTTTTTAAAGATTTTATCTATTCATTAGAAAGAGCGTGCACAAGCGGTGGAGGAGGGGGAGAGAGGGAGAGGGAGGAGCAGACTCCCCGCTGAGCAGGTAGCCCGATGCGGGGCTCGATCCCAGGACCCCAAGATCATGACCTGAGCCGAAGGCAGACGCTTAACGACTGAGCCACCCAGGCGCCCTACCATAATACTTAAATGGAATTCTGTTTGTCTGCACTTTAGGCCAGAATAACTGGACCACGAGGTAAGTAGTCTCGATAATCCTGTATTTTATCAGCATATTTAAATTATGATCCTGTTCAGAGATAGGACTGCATGGCTTATATGACCAAAAAAATATGCTTGGTAGGGAGAACAATTTTTGGAACTTCCAAGTCACGGAGGAAAAGAAGACTCAGTGTCCGGTAGATGCCAGGAACTCAGGAGCAAGACTTAACGTCAGCCCTGCATTGTGGATGACATTTTGTTTGCGGACGGCCATTGGGTTTTACTTCATTTTTTGTACTTCTATTTTTTATTGTGGTAAAATATACATAACCCAACATTTACCATCTTAACCATTTTTAAGTATACATTTCAACGGCGTTAAGTACATTCACAGTGATTTTATTGCCACGGTCTGAGGAATTCTGGAATGAATATAGCATAACTTAAAACTGGCTTGAGAGTGGAGACACCTGGGGGGGGTCTCCTTTTTTTCCAGTGCCTTTTCTGCTTTCCTTTGTGGAGCAAGCTTTCTGGTTTGTAGGAGAAAAGAATCTCTAGATAAAGTAGGCAAGCTGTCAGGAAAATAAGACGAACGCATAGAGCCTGTGAGAAGCTGATGAGTGTCCACGGAATTCTGGAGACTTTACAAGCGGTCCTCATGCCTCTGTTTGTAACTGAAGCTATACGAAAATGTAGCTGAAATAAGAAGAAACACACGGAGAACTTGGAAGATGCCGGTGTCTTCGGTTGGGGTGGAATTATTTCAGGCCTTCTCTTGGATTTTGGTACCCATTTGACCACACTGGTGTGCACACAGTTTTAAAAAAGTGTTTGTGCCACCTAACAGATCACCCTCATTCTGCACGGAAACATCTTTTGAGTGATCATTGAATCATGGATTGATGGCAGAGTGCTTCGAATCTTGAGCTCTGCAAGGAGATTAATTTGAAAAAGAATGACATAAAGGTTCTCTGTTCTTTCTGTGAGAAAGTTTCTCCCCGATGATTTTTCAAGATGAGTAAAAGGAAAAGTGCATAATTGTCGCTGTCACTAGATCATTTTCTCCTTCATTTTTTGGGCGGAGGTCTATTCTTACTTGTTCAAATTGTGTCGACAGCTTTGATCATGCTACGATTGCCAAACGATTCACTCACGTGCCAAGTCCCCCCCCCCCCCGCCCCCGCCCGCCCAGCCACACCGTTCTCCCACCTGACGACACTCTGCACCACACAAGCTGATTTTCACCCTGTGCTTTGAACTCGGCTAGAATTGCCTTTGGAAGAGCACACAGTCAGAAGGCTCCGCGATGGACAATAGTGAATTGTGCCACCAAGTTTTTGAGTATAGGAAACAGAACAACACACAAGGCTTGGTTTTTACAACTTGGATTTTTATGTGGATTCCCAGACAGCTTCCCTGTTCTAAAATTTCTCTGGTCACCTCACTGTGCATATTCCCCAGCTCTGCACTTCAAGGGTTCCCGAAGTGCTGGCCTACTTTCCTGGAAACCAAACGGAGACAGTCATTATTATTATTATTTTTTCCATAGGAATAAGAAGGGTTATTTGTAGTCCGCTCTTACTGTGAGTCTTCATCCTGCAGACTCTTTCTTTTTTTACGTAAGGTGTTCCTAGTGTCTTGGTGGGACAACACCCCCCCCTTTTTTTTAAGCAAAACCTTCTGAGGAGGGAGACGGTGTCTACATTTCCAGTTTGTAGACTCATGAGTTGGTGAGGGCATTGCAGGCTCGTACTCAGGGACGCAGCCTGCGCCTTCTGCGTGACACCTGGCAGCCCTTGGGCTGGATGAATTTAGCATTAATTGATCTCCAAGGCTAGTGAGTGTGCGCACACCAGCGATTTTCAGAATCCATTAAACTCTGACTCGAGGCACCCGAGCAGAGCGGAGACCGCAGGACAACGTCCCCTCCGTTCGCTGCCTCCCACTTGAAATTTTACTGAGCAGGAAGACTCAGGGCCCAAGGCATAGGTGGCCAGAGAAGATCAGGACACGTAGTTAACGTGTGAAATTCAGGGACACCACAAATGATGTTTTATGTCCTAAATATTACTGGGGATGTGCTTTGCATGAGCAGGAAGTCCGTTATGTCACATTTCACTTGGGTGAAGCTGGAGCTTTCACTGAAAAATTCATTCTTTTTTCTTCCTTTTCCACTTTCACTTAGCAAGCCGTTTAGAGCTGCCGGGACCAACGTGGTGGCCGCTAGTCACAGGAGGCTACCAAGCTCTTGAACGGTGGCTAGTCTCAATTTTGCTGTGTGAGGTAGACGTCTGACGAAAGGAAAAAGACAATTTCTTAATAACTTTAGTATTGATCATGGGATGAAATGACACTATTTACACATATTGGGCTAAAATATATTAAAATTAACTGCACTTGTTCCTTTTTAAATTTTCAGTATGGCTACTAAATAATTTGGAAAGACCTATGTCAGTCTGTTAGTACCTCTTTGGAGCGGGGATTGGCAAATGTTTTCTGTACAGGCCCAGATCGTAATTATTTTAGCCTCTGTGGGGGATTGAGTCTTTGTGGAAAGTTGTGAGCTTGGTCCCTAGAGCCATACACGATATGCCAACAAGTGGGTGTGGCCGAGTGCCAATAACACTTGATTTATAGGGGCGCCTGGCTGGCTCAGTCGGTAGAGCTGCTAACTCTTGGCCTTGGGATTGTGAGTTTGAGCCCCACGTGGGGTGTAGAGATTCCTTAAAAATAAAATCTTAAGGAAAACTTTATAAAAACAGGCAGCCCCTTATTTGACCAACAGGTGTGGTTGGCTGATCTCTGCTTGAGAGGCGTAGGGTTTTTATTTATAATTTTTAAATGGAATATCTCCATGTCTCTTAGCCTCATTGATTTGGACAGAGCAAGAAAATATTTCTAAGTGGACAGCTACTAAGTAGGAAGGTATTGTTCCGTCTACTAAGTAGGAAGGTATTGACAAGATACTGATTTTTTTTTTAATAAAGTAGAAGAAAAAGCATGAATAGGGCCACTGGTGCATGGATCTTTACCTGTCTCAAAGCCTCCTGGATCCATGCTGGGGGATGTGTAGGTGGATTGTCATCCATCCTTTAGAGGCAAAGAGAACCCGGGATATACATTTTGTCCTGAGCGCCATAGAAATGTGAGGGCACGCTTCACGCACAATCCGTTTGAAAAATAGCAACACCATCTACCAGAATTTGCAGAGATGAGGCAACAGTAATGGGGGCTTTGATGCAAGAAAGTGAAAGGAATTTTTACAAAGAGCTGTTGAAGTAGTAAATCCCTTTTCTCACCCAATTAAAACATTTTTTTTTTTTTTTTTATCTCCTGAGAGAATGGCCTGATATAATTTAGGAGAATTGATTTCCATGTGATTGGAAAATGCCCTGAAACGTGAGAGCTGTTCAGGATCACATACCAAAAAAAAAAAAAAAAAAAACAAAAAAAAAAAAAAAAAAACGGAGTCAGGTGCAAATACGTTTTTGAGAGGTGGGCTGGGGAGTGTGACCCATCAGCTACTATCTGTAAAGAGATGAACTGCTTGTATTTTTCTTTTACTGATGAGGGAGCCTTCGGAGTGCTTCTGGAGTAAAAAGATCACCAATGAAAGTATAATCCCAGGAAATTTCTAAATTAGAGTTTGATTTATTACCTGTTTCATGCTCTTCTCTGCGGTGTTGAGGGAAACTGGAAACAATTTATGTCCTTCCCGTTCTGCGGTCCGTGAGTTGTGCCTGGGTGTCAATGTTGAAGCTGAATTTCAATTTTCATTGTTATTTTTCCCTGTTGGCACTGGCAGGTAAGCGTAATTGTGCTGTAACTGAAGTAATTGCTTAAGTAGCTGGGAACTCCTGTGGCATTAGATTAGGGCTGGTGATGGGGTACACTTTTAAAATGTGAAAATTTATAGCCTTGGGGGATTGCCGTGAATGGCTTGTTCGCATGACTTCCATGGCTTGGTTTTCATTAACTTGTCCAAACTCTAGATGTTCTACTGGAAGAAAAGTTAAGTAAAATTTAGCGTATGGTACCGGGCAATGGGAGCTTTACATTTATTAGTTTTTTTTTTTTTAAGAATTTATTTATTTGACAGAGAGAGAGACAGCGAGGGAGGGAACACAAGCAGGGGGAGTGGGAGAGGGAGAAGCAGGCTTCCCGCAGAGCAGGGAGCCGGATGCGGGGCTCGATCCCAGGACCCTGGGATCATGACCTGAGCCGAAGGCAGGCACTTAACGACTGAGCCACCCAGGCGCCCCATACATTTATTAGTTTATTTCACCATCAGAATTGCCCTTTGGAGTGTTCTAGAGTAGAAAAAAGTCATAAAGTCATAGAAAACATACAAAGCACTTGGTCACATAAATTAATTCACAAATAATGATGCAAAAAGCATATTCCATTTTATTCTCTAACTAGACCATCTATCATTAAAACTGCTTTCCAAATGATATGCATTGAGGCACAAATGATCAGTCTTGGTAATTTACAAATTATCAGTCTGATCATTTCTAAAACATTTATTGCTTTTAGAGATTGAGGGTGGGATCTTCTGTTCAGTACCACTGCCATGAGTAAAACAATGCCAGGATTTGACAAACAACTGCACTGAGCTCTTCCAGGGATGCCATGGTCTTCATGTTAGTGCCCGCCCCCCGCTCCCCCCCCCCCCCCAATTCATAGGTTGAAATCTCACTGCCAAGACGATGGTATTTGCAAGTGGGCCTTCAGGAGGTGACTAGGTCATGAGGGTACCATATAATTTGCCAAAGATTGACCTCTCAGACAATGTTGGCATTGAATGGCATTACTAACGCTGGGCAGAGCTGCCCTGGACCACAGGGAAGTTTTATTTTGATAAAACGTTGTGGTTTACCTATTGAAGTCAAAACTGACTTAAAGCTGAACGTTTTACCACAGCAGAAATTCACTGACCAACTCCAGGAGGTTTAACATCAACATCTAAGACAAAGCCCCAGCTCTTAGTGGTGTGGTTTGGAAAGAAAGGCTTTTTTTTTTTTTTTTTTTTTTAAAAGTTATAGGAGTGTAGAAATTTCATTTAAACCTTGGTACAAATACTTCCTGTGGTATTTCGTCTGTGCGTGTAGGTGGGGTGTGTGCCTGTGTGTATGTGTGCGCTCCAGTGTAGACGGCATGCCAACCTGTGTGTGTGTGCTTGGCTCCATTGTAAGGTGCTTGAGTTCATGAGCAGCTCTTTGGCTCTGGATGACGATGAGCTCAATCTACTTTCTGAAAGTGATTTCACCCTTCTCTGTATTCCTTTCATGCACAAGATCACTGAAGATGGTTGCCGTCGACTTATTTTGGACAATGTTCTTCCTTTATGGTTACTCGAGGGGCTATTTCTTTATTTTTGCATATCCCTGATGCAGCACAAAGGCATTCCCCCCCCCCCCCCGGCTTCAGCCCCCATATGCACACTTCACACGCTGAGCCTGAATCTAACAAAATGATTTCAGTTAGCGTCCATGAGACAAAAATCTTAGGTCTAAACTCAGGCTTAGAAGTGGAGTAAAAACAGATCTGGGAGAAATTACTATGAGCTGCTTGTGTGATTCCCATTACATTCTCCTCTACTTCTGCGACGGAGAGGGGGTGGTGTACAGTGTGGGGGGAATCACGGGCTGGATCATGTATTACAGTGATGTGGCCTTGTTTGTGCTTGATGATGATGATAGCAGTGTAATTTGTGCATAGCGTGAGCTGTGCTAGAAATGGTAAAGCTTCTCATCCAGCCAAGCTTTTCCCTTAGCTTGCTTGTTAATCAGCCTCAAAAAGCACTAGAACCTTTTGCTAAGTTAGTAAAATATCAAGAAGAATAATTACAGTGTGTAAAAATAGCAAGAGGATAGAACAGTAGTTAAAATGTGTTTGCAACCCAGTGCGCGCCACATCTTCCTTTTCTTTGCAAAGATTCTTTGGGTATCTTTTCTTGGGTTCCCATTGTACTAGTGAGGATAGGCTTCATGATGGCACAGTAACAAACAAGGCCGTGACTTTACAACTTAGCTTATTTCTTGCTCTTGCTACATATCACTGTAAGTGGGCCTGGGACATCTGCTCATTGTAGTCACTTGGGGACTGAGGTTGCTAGAATATGGGAGATGAGGGAAGATGACAAGCACATCATAAAACATCCCCCTGAAGCATCATATTGCTCACCTTCATCGGGGGCAGCAAGTCACCTGGCAACACTTGAGTGGGGATTTTTTTTTTTTTTTTAAGATTTATGTATGGATTTGAGAGAGCGCGAGTGCTGGGGGGAGGGGGGACAGGCAGAGAGAGAGAGAGAGAGAGAGACCTCAAGCAGATTCTATGCCGATCACAGAGCCCGACGCGGGGCTCAGTCTCACACCTCTGAGATCATGACCTGAGCCGAAACCGAGAGTCGGATGCTTAACGGACTGAGACGCCCAGGCGCCCCTGTTGAGTGGGGATGCTTAATCCTTCCTCAGGGAGGGTTCTCGAATATTGGTGAGCAAAACTATAAGCTACCACACCATTTAGCAGGATCTGATAAAGTATTTAAATATATGACATAATCGTGGTAATGGCACACCTATTAAACCCAGATTAGCAGTAAATATGCTATAATAGGTGTGCTAAGAAGCCAAAAATTACGTGCTCTAAACCGTGAAGTCACCCTGGGGTCTTTGCTCATTTTCTCCCTGCAAATACTTGTAATTCTTTGAAAATACCTCAGTGTCTCGGTCCTGAATGTTTCACACTTGATTTATTGTAAGACTTTTCTTTAAAAAAAAAAAAAAAGGAAAAATTTTAATGCAGAAGTAATAACAATCCTGTTCGTAAGGATTTAGCAAATACAGAAAAGTGTTAATAAAGGAGAATAAAATGTGCTTATCATTCCACCACCCTGAGGTTGAGATTTTCAGTTCAAGGGACACATAGCATAGATGCCACTGAATTTTTTTTTTTTTTTAAAGACAGATCCCATTTTAAAAGAATTTGTATTCCTTTGATAATGAAAAGGTTGAGCACTTTCTCACCAGGTGTTTAGAATCATGTGCATTTATTCTCCTACGTTTTGTTTGTTCCTTTCTGGATAGGACTGTTTTGAATGTAAGTTGCAGAAACCCAATTCCAAGTGGCATTGGTGACAGAGAACATTGGCCCAAGTAAGTGAGGACAGAAGTGTAGCTGGTTTCCGGAGTGGCTGGAAACAGGGATTCCAAGGCCGCTAGTCCTTAGAGAGATGTCTGCCCATCATCTCGGCTTCCCTTTTGAAACTGGCTTTCTTCTCTGCCCCCAGAGCTGCTTCTCCTGAGAAGTAATGGATACGCACCCAGTATGTCCCAGGCTTAGGTCTTCAGCTGTGCTGACAGGGAGGGATTCCATCGGGCCCAAGGGACCCAGCTTGGTCCCAGAGTGCACCTGCAGGACCAGTCGGTGGTGGATGCCTTTGTATGAGCCAAATAGTTGGAATGGAGAGGGGTGGGTTCCAGAAGAGGGGCGACTGTTCCAGAAGAAGGGAGAGGCACTGGGCATGCCCTTCACCATTTCACCTTTAAAGTAAAAGAATTTTTACTTAAACAAGTACTCATATTGGCTGCTGGATTTTCAAATAGTGTATTTAGAAAGGCCAGGCTCACCTTCTGTGTCATCTGCAGATTCTGCCCGTATGTACCCGTTACTGACTGGAATGTAAACTTCTCTCAATCATGTTCTGTGCATTTACAGTTAGTATCTGTACAGACCCTTCCAGAAATGACTGGGTGTTTGGGGGGAGAAGTGATGGATTATGGATTCGTTTCCTAGGGCTGCCGTAACAAAGTACCAAAATCTGGAGAGCTTAAAACAACAGAAATTCGTGGTCTCGCAGTTTTGGGGGCTGGAAGTCTGAAATCAAGGTATTAGCAGGGCTGTGCTCCCCATGAAGGCTCTAGGGGAGGATCGTTCCTTGTCTCTTGTCAGCTTCTGCTGTTTTCTGTCAATCTTTGGCATTCCTTAGCTTATACATGCCTCACCTCATGCTTGTACTGAGTGTGTGTTTCACATCGACTTGTGCTTCTGGCCACCTTCTGCTTGTGTGTGTTCACATCGACTGCCCTCTGTGTGTGTCTGTCTGTGTCCCAAATTCCCCTTTCTGTATTGACACCAGTCCTCGTGGAGTAAGACCCACCCCAATGACCTCAGTGGGGCTTCATTACCTCAGGAAACACCCTGTTTCCGAATAAAGCCACATTCTGAGGTCCTGGGGGTTAGGACTTCAACATACCTTGTTTGCAGGACATGATTCCACCCATAACAAGTTGAAGATACGATGTTTTTGAAAGATTTTATTTATTTATTTGAGAGAGAGAGAGCAGGAGGGAGACGGGGAGAGAATCTGAGCGCAGGGCCTGATGCAGGGCCGGACCTCACGACCGTGGGATCAGACCTGAGCTGGAAACCAAGAATCGGCCGCTTAACGAACTGAGCCAGCCACCCAGGTGCCCCTGAAGATAGGATTTAAAAAACAACAATAACAACAAAAAACCTCAATCGTATTTTCATGGATATATTGGTTTGCAAACCAGTTCTTTTTTTTTTTAGGATTATTATTTCTTTATTTATTTAACAGAGCTAAGAGAGCGAGCACAAGCAGGGGGAGCGGCAGGCAGAGGGAGAGGGAGAAGCAGATTCCCCGCTGAGCAGGGAGCCCCACGCGGGGCCCCATCCCAGGACCCTGGGATCATGACCTGAGCCGAAGGCAGACGCTTAACGACTGAGCCACCCAGGCGCCCCTGCAAACCACTTCTTTCGGGGTGGTAATAATCTTGGAACCACACTCAACATTGGTATATTCACTTCTGCTTCATGCTCTGTGATCACTGCACAGACAGCGTGGTGTGCCTCTTCCAGATTTGTCTGAAATACAGTCTTGGGAACAAGGGCAAGCATTTCGCTAGGGTGAACATCAAGAATTTTAATTGTGGGGTCAAAGGTCATTGTATTTAAACTTTCAATAGGTGTTGCCAACTGACCTTCAAAATGTCGTTCTGTACTTAAAACACAAGGGTACCTCGTCTCCATATCTCCACTAAGATTTCATACTACTCAGTGGCTTCACTCTGTTTTTGCCAATTGGAAATGTTACTTCATTATACTCTGAATTTCTCTGGTGACTGGTTGGGTTGAGCTTTTCCCATCTTTTATCAGTTTTGTATACTTCCTGTTCTGCAAAGTGGCAATTTGTATCCATTCCTTTTGTGTTTCTTCCGTTGAGCTTTTCTACAAATTTGTGAGACTTCTTGAGATACTGAGCACATTAACCTCTTTGTAGTCTTTCTTGCAATGTTTTTCCTTTTCATTTTATTTAAAAAAAGTTTTTTAAAGATCTTATTTATTTATTTGAGAGAGAGAAAGATAGCGAGAGTGAGCACAAGCGGGATCATGACCTGAACCGAAGGCAGACGCTTAACACACTGAGCCACCCAGGCGCCCCTTCCTTTTCATTTTAAACTAAAAAACATTTAAATTAAGTATAGTAACATCTACAGATCTTTTCTCTGTGATTTCTTCTATTGCTTCCATGCGCTGCAATTCCTTGCACATTGGGCTATGTTTGTATGGTGCCATTGTCAACACCTCGCATTTTCATCTATCTGGCCCTTTCGTGGCGGAGTTCTAACTTTGGTGGTCTCAAATGACAAGATCAAGGGTTGGCAAACTTTTCTGGAAAAGGGCCAGATTGTAAATATTTTAGGTCTGAAGGCCATATGGTCTCTGTGACAACTGCTTTGCTGTTGTTGCTGGAAAGTGGACCATAGACAATATCTAAATGAATGGATGAATGGGCATGTCTGTTTGCCAATAAAACAATTTTTTTTTTTTCCAAAAACAGGTGGCAGGCTCTAATTTGCCAACCCCTGGATTAGACAATGGCCAAATCTCCTATTCATTCAGGCAGGTCATTTAGGCACACCAGTATCTTTACCTAGAGATAAGCAATAAACACATAGTGTAACGGTTGCAAAATCAAATGACCCACATCCAATTAATGGCTAGCTGAAAAATAGTTTTTTGCATACAAAGACTCAACAAATCATATAGTTATGCAATCATAATCACATAACTAAATTCCTTCTAGGCATTGAGATTCCTTTACTTGTCAAGAGAGCGGTAGGGGTTTTATAAAGGCCTCACGTTGACAGCGTGCGATTCTCTTTTGCGAAGAAAAAGAAACACTGATAAAGTTTTTCTGCTGACGTGGGAAGACTGGTAGCTTCAGAGAAATAGGATTAGCTGTCATGTTCAGGAAATAAACATCTTAGTGACACCGTTTATGGAAAAGCAGTGATGGAATTGATGCAATTTAACGACAAATGCATCCTCTCGAACAGTTTGATTTGCTCGTTGAATGATGATAAATGGACTAGACAGCATCTAGCACAGTCCCCTTGGTCCATCCCAAATTACTCTTGGCGGGAGCCCTGAAGAGTCAATGGTGGTGGGGTTTCGAAACCTCTGGGTTAAGTGTTGCCCGGAGGCTTGGTCACACAGCAGATGACTGCTTCCACATTTCCAGGTTCCCTCCTGGCCAGAGGAGGAACACGACACAGTCCTCGGAATGACTGCATAGACTCCTGGTTCCATGTTCGTCTCCTGAATCAGACCCTCTGGGGAGGTTGCCTGGGAATCTGCATTGAGACAAGAGCCCTTGGTGACCCTTCTGAGGTATCTGTACAGTTTAAGAGCTCCTTCTGTAAGGTCTCACGTCCCAAAATTAACTTGCAGTGAGCCTAATCTATGGTAGGAGCTGTTCTCAACTTATCCATTTTATGTCCAGGGTAAATAGTGTTGGGGATATTTATGTCTGATTGTAGGAAATGACTCAGTGGAAAAAATGACTTTATGTTTTTAACTTATCTTCCTGGCTTCGTTGTTTCAGCCATATCACCATTCTGTCTCTAAAATGTTCTGATGGCTACTGAGACCAGGATTGTTACTAACATTAACTCTGACGGTCCCTTCTAGCTTTATTTCACTCCTAATTCCTTTTTGTAGTATTAATCTGACGTTTTTTTAACAAAAACAAAACTAAACAATCACACCAAAAAAATGAGTAAAAAGAAGCATTCTCTTGTATTGGCATTTTTTAGAAAGATTTTATTTATTTGAGAGAGAGAGAGAGCATGAGCAGGGGGAGGGAAGAGCAGGAGCAGAGAGGGAGAAGCAGACTCCCCACTGAGCAGGGAGCCCGATGCGGGACTTGAACCCAGGACCCTGGGATCAGGACCTGAGCCGAAGGCAGACGCTTAACCGACGGAGCCACCCCGGCGCCCCGGCATTTTTTTTTTTTTAAAGAGAGAAAATTCTGTAGCCCTATCTGTGGTAGCACACGATTTAGGAGAAGGAGAAAATGAATTTTTTTTTTCTCTTGTATGACTCTTTTGATCATATTCTCTTTTTTTTTTTTGTAGTTTTATGGTTTCATTACCACATGTACACAAGCTGTCTGTCTATTCATTTTCTTCGCTGTGGAGCCTGGCGTTGGGATTGGTGACTCCGGTGACCGGCCGGGCCGCTCTTTCTACAACAGCTCTGTGGTTCTTGGAGGAGACATTGTGAGCACGTGCTTTGCTTTCTTGTTGCTGCCGTAACCAGTGTTGGGCATTGAGATCTGCCCCTTGACTCTTCTGCGCACCCTGATGTCAATGCCTCTGGGTTTCCGCGAGTTGTGTTTAATTTTAACATATCAGTCTGACTGGTGTCTGATGAACTTTTTGGTCCGCCAATGATCTGGGGCTTCACCAGAGGTCTGAGGGCGAGCCATGATGCCGAGTAGGAGATGGCTGCCACCTCCGTAGGCGGCACCGAGGAAGACAGTGATCATATTTTCTTAGTAGTATTGCTTCAGAGAGAAATGATACTGCTTTCACCTTTAGCCTCAGCTCTTATAAATTAAATTTGCCTGCAGTTGTTGAAGTATTTCGAGACTTTATGGTAACACAACACATTTTCCTAAGTATTTGTGTGCATCTGTCTTCTTAGTTGGGCTCCCAGTGCTTAAGGGCAGCTCATGTCTCATCTGTCCTTCTGGAGCCATGCCTCGTGGCATCTGCCCCTTAATACACGTCTCCCGAAGGACTGACATTCGTGTGTTGTTAGGGACATCTTCATGAAAAAATTCCGGCTGATCCTCATGTGAGCTACCTTTGATTTAACAGCCTATGTCTTCTACTGCAAGATGAGACGAACACTTTGACTTCTTTTTTCTACATCTTGAAAAAAATCCAGATGCTAGAGGCTGTCTGTGTATCTTTTACACAACCTGAATTTCCACACGTACAGTAACACCCCCACATCACTTGCATACATCAAGTTTGGGTGTTTGAATGCCAGCTGATGAGTGCTGATTTTGAACTCTCCTGCTTAAAATTTATTTTTTTCCTGAGAGTGTTCACTTTCTGGTTCCCAGGAGTTTGATTTCTCTTTCTATTCTGGTGGGCTTAAAGCCTCAGAAATGCTTTGTTTGCGCCACTGTTTAGACAGGGGGGAGAAATGACTGGCTCTTATCTACAATCTATGTCCGATAAAGATTGCTTTGGCATAAAAGAAGCAAACAATAAAAAAAAACCACAAGTGCAAGAGGCTAAGCCTTAAAGTATTCCCACTGAACCAAACCAAACCACACCAAAACAAGTCGGTTTAGAGTGTTGACAGGGGGCTCACCCAGCTGTAGGTGTCTTTGTCAAGGACAGAGGGAAGGTACTTGACTTGTAGGTGAATTTTCCAAGTGAGTTGATAAAATAATCTTCAAGAGTCAGGTTTGAAATTCCCTGTTTTAACTTTCTGTAAACTCTCTGGCTCATCTGTTGCACAATTACTGTCAGCGGTCCCTCTTACAAACAATAAAATAACTCCATCCATTCTCTTGATAAAGTCTTCACTTCCAATAAGTTGAAGGAACCACCGTTTTTTTTCTGCTTAAATTTTTTTTTTTTTGGTTTGTTTATTGAGGTATAATGTGTATATGGTAAAATTCACTCTTTTGCAAATGTGGAGTTCAGAAGTCTTCAAACTACATACAGCTCCTGGGTCCAATTGGGCCCACTGCTTGTTCTTGTAAGTCAAGTGTTACTGGCACACAACCTGTCCTCCTCATTTACATACTGCCTATAACTGCGTTCTTGCTACAATGGCAGACTTTGATCAGCGAAGTCAAAAATATTGTCTATCTCGCCCTTTACATAAAGTCTGTAGACTTGGCTATAGTTTTACGAATTTTACCAGTTTAAACAGTCACGGAACTATCACCACAATCAAGATATAAAAAATTTCCCTTGCTCTTAAAAATTGAGGAAGCTACCAGTTGAGGTAAGAAACGGTTTTAGAGAAGTAACCTTTTACTCTATATTTTAAATTGACTTTAGGTTTTTAACATCATAAGTCATTACGTATACACAATATATTGGACGTTTGTGGTTGGTCTTTCCAGCAGCGATTGGCCACTTCTGTGCTCTACAGAACCGTGATTTCCTCTTGAGGAATTTGGGCCCCCCCCCCATTTTTTTGTATCACATGTGTGCGTGAGCTGCATCCCGGCTGAAGCTCCTTCCTTCCCTGCTGGTTCCAAAGATGTCTCCAGTGGGCTGCAAGGGCTTCTTGGAGAGACAACTTCACTCATCCCTGGGTGCTGCCGGGATAGCAGTCTTTGCTCGTTGGACTCGAATGAGGAAGCCCCTTGAATGGCTGACACCCGTTGGGGCCCATGACAGATATAGAGACTTGGTGTGGAAGTGAAACTCAGGCTGCCTGGGCGGCACTGAGAAGTGGAGAGAAAAATCTGATTACGTGGATTTTTTGAGCCCAGATTCAACTCTTGCTTCTCACTAGCCTTAGGGCCAGACACACCAGTGGATTTCCTTGAGTGTGCAAGTTGGCAGGAGAAGGAATTTCTGTTATTTGTAACTAAATGAGCTGCAATTGATGCCTGCTCTGTAACACTCAGGGAATCACAAAATTACAAAAACACCCAAGCCAGAGGTTTATGCTGTAGGTGAGGATTTGATACGACTACTTAGCTCTCTGGAAAAAGAGATGGCCAAAGAAGGTCTTCCCAAGAAGGCAACATCGGAACAGGGATCTGAAATGAAGGAAGGGTGTTGGCTCTGCGGTTCAAGGGAGGGAGAAAGTTCTGGGCAGAGAGAACTGCAAGGGCACAGCCCTAGATAGGACCGTGTTGGTTTGAGCAGCGAATCGGCAGATGTGGCTGGTGGGTGAATGGGTGCGGTGGGAGAAGCAGTTAGAGATAAGGGTAGAGAGACGCAATTAA
Organism: Callorhinus ursinus; assembly: GCF_003265705.2. Classification (NCBI taxonomy): domain Eukaryota; kingdom Metazoa; phylum Chordata; class Mammalia; order Carnivora; family Otariidae; genus Callorhinus; species Callorhinus ursinus. The sequence goes on from NW_027397078.1 coordinate 37,784,836, forward strand.
CGTTCATGACTAATGGCTCTATGTGGAATCACGAGCCGCAAAGCAAGCGTTTGGAGAGGAGTATTTAGGGGGGAAAATGTCTCAACCAAAGGGCAACTGATGCCTTGTGGATTAATTGAAGGTGCTGTGGCAAGCGTGGGGATCTGTTTCTGGGAAGGGGGGGGCAGATTTTGGCAGCCCGGTGTGGGCTTCCCAGGTGTGTAAGGATGCGTGGCCAGTGCAGGCTGGGTCGACTGCAACGTTCCCTGCTCCCTGCAGCAATGCGGGGGTGACTGAAGGGAGCCCGAGATCTTCCAACAGTGCCGCCTCCCCCTGAACCACCTGCCGCCTAAGCAGTCCCATCTCTGCTTTCACATCCAGATTGCCAGTTGTGGGCTTTGATATCTTTGTAACAAATGCTGCGTGGAAAACGTGCAGAGTCCCAGGACCTGTTTCACTGTAAATGCAGCAGAATGCACTGACCATGAAGTCCCCAGCTTTGTGGGGCAAACACGTCAATAAATGTAACTTACAGGGCAGTTCTAAGCCTGATGAATGGGAGCTCCAAGGGAATGCCGGGTGATTAAGTCCAAGAGAGAATGAATTCACGTTTGGGATGCTCCAAGGACTCACGCCAAAGTCACGTACCTTTGCTACTCTTTGCTCGAAGTATATTGAACAAAGATTCCTAGTCCAAATGTTCCCTTTGACACGTGCTCATGGAGTGCTTTCTCTGCCTGACGGTTCAAGAAAATGGTAGAGCCTTCATCCTCAAAGAACTAACATCTGATTGGGAGAGGCAGATAAAATAAGCCGATAATTTCTGGGTACTCGGTGGTTTGGAGAGATGCGAGCAAGGCTCCTGTTAGCAGTCCAAGACCAAGATCTGGTCCAAGACCCCAGAAAGCTTGTTGAACAACAGACGAACCCTGCTGGATAAGGGAGAGAGTGTCCCATGTGGCGTGAAGCACTGGGCAGAGTCAGTCTCTCTCCCCCGGGGTCCAAAGAGTAATATTGATGGGGTTGCCTGAACTAGTAAGGGTCTGATGTGGAGAGGGAGAGGAAGACAGAGAGAGACCGAGAGACACAGTGGTACAGAGAGGGGCTGGGGAAGAAGGAGGGGGCATCTGTGTGACTAAGTTTTTGCTTTTAGTTGACTCCTTAGAACCGAGATGATACATTTGACTATTTCTGGAAAGTTCTTTAATCCAAGAAAGAATTTTGTAGCTGCTACCAAGTGAAAAGTCACAGGTCACCTAACACACAGTGCCCCAAACAGCTTTAGCCGGACTGGTTCTTGGATTTTCTGGCTTCTGTGTTCGTTATCTAGCACTTGGGGCTCTGTGGAAGCTTGATAAGAGTCTTTTTAAAGAAGGTCCTTGCTGGATGTTCTGTTCTGCTCTCCCTCTGGGTGTCTGTAAATATGTCACACTACCCCTCTCCGGAGGGCGCCGAACTTCCCCACGAAACTACGGGAATGGGGACATTATTTGCAACTGTTTATTTAGAGCAGAGGTGAAAGTTCTAAGGAAATCCGTAATCTCCTGTCTTTCTCTCATTTCTGCAAATCGGAGATTACTTTTCCCCTCCTTCTGCAGGGCTGATGAAACCAAGCAAAAAGAAGAACATTTCAAGAGGCCAGACTCTTGGTGTGTGGCAAGCCTTTGGTTGGAAGGGAAGGAGAAGTGAGGAACGAGCCGTGAAGGAAAGAGTTCCCCCTTGATTAATCTGAATTGGCAGTGTTTGTCAGCGAGAATCCTTCTTACTATGCACTTGCAGGGCGCCCAGACATGACTGCAGGAACTTACGACTCGTCTCTGCATTCGTACTTTTTTTTGTCCTCTGTGCTCATAGTTTATGAGTGACAGGATAAGCATACTAATTAGTCAGCTGTCATTTGGAAACACGAAAAAAAAAATAGCACTTAACCATGAATTTTCAAATTCTGGATCTGGTACCCTGTAATCGTTTCCATGCTTTCCATCACATTTTTGGGGAGTCTTTTCTTCCTTCCTTGATTACTTCTGATGCCTTTGCCCAGTACGGTGATGGGGCTGCCGTGGAAAAGAAATCATTTCTCTTGTGTGGGGTTGTGGGAGTGAGTTCCATTAAGAGAAGGTTACACCACAGACGCTGTGTAGCAACAGCTGTGTGGATGGAAAATTCCAGTCTTTTTTGTTGCAGTGTTTTCCATTTTTATATGTGTAAGGAAATGTGTGCTTAACTGAACTCAGCTGTTTGAAAATTCACAGAAAGTATGAGATAATACCTGTGTTTGCCACTTAAACAATTTTAAATAATAGCAGAAAAGATGTGCTTGGTTTACAAGAGTTCGTGAAATACATATTCTGTGACCAATACTGTGCCAAACACCGAGGGGGGCGGTTTAAAAAAGTACAGTGTTTACATTCTGATTGATCCACTGAAATGTATGTGCCTGAAATAATATGAGGGTTTTTTTTTTTTTTAAAGATTTTATTTATTTTGAGAGAGAGAATGAGAGAGAGAGAGAGACCATGAGAGGAGGTTGGGTCAGAGGGAGAAGCAGACTCCCCGCCGGGCAGGGAGCCTGATGCGGGACTCGATCCCGGGACTCCAGGATCATGACCTGAGCCGAAGGCAGTCGCCCAACCGACTGAGCCACCCAGGCGCCTTTTTTTTTTTTTTTTGATGAGGAGAAAATGAAAGATTGCTGTAGGCTCTTTTCATGGTTCATGGAAGTGGTGAGTTTTGAGTTATACTTTGAGGATGGATAGAGCTTTTTAAAAAAATGATTGAAGACTATATCCAGAAAAGCGTAGGTATGTGTCTTCAGTGGACAGTTTATTGACTTTTTACAACCGAGCACACCCATCAGATCAACACTGAGATCACGGAAGGAACATCCTCGGCACCCTGGAGTTTCCTCTTCCCGCCCCTGTATCCCTTTTCTGTCACGACCACCTCTACCTTTCTGAACAGCTTGAACTGATTGGCTCATTTCTGTACTTTCGGTACACCGAGGGATGCACAATGCGGGAAGCCTCTATCCAACGGCATGATAGAACGATGCTCTTTTGTGGTCGGTGCTGCTCTAGCCCATCCCGATGTCTGACACACGTAGCCTGGTGCTACACGGGGTTGCAGATCATCCGTTTTCATTGCTGTGTAGCACTCCCAGGTAGAAACGCACCGAATTTACCCTCTGCCTTGTTCTTTGGATTTCTGAGGTTTCCAGTTTCAGGGTGCTTTGCGTAAGGTTGCCATGAATACTGAAGTGCATGTGTTTTGGTGAAAACGTAAGGTTGCCATGAATACTGAAGTGCATGTGTTTTGGTGAAAATATGTACACGTCGGGTATGTGTTTACCCAGGAGTGGGCGTGCTCACTTTCAGTACATCCCTCATGACAGTTTTCCGGAAGGGTTGTGTCAGTTCACACTCCTGCCAGCAGGGGGCGAGGTTCCAGTTGGTCGCCAGCCTGGCTCTGGGCCGTTGGATGGGTGTGCAGAAAGCGGGCGGGAGAAGAACACATCGCCACAGACACGGAATTGCCAGTAGGCAATGGTCAGCTCTGTACTGGGGGGCAGTGAGAAATGAGGTCTCTACGTAACCGGAGGAAGGCTGGGACAGGGGCTGGCCGCTGCTTCCTGCACAGGTCCCAGAGTGTGGACTTGCTCCCCAAACAGAAGGAAACGATGAGAGAGAGCCAGTATGCTCGTTGGGCATCTCACTCAGGCCATGTCACCCTCTGAGGGCTGTGGTGCATTCCAGCTAGACCTCCTTTGTGAATTGAAAATGCTCTCTGTTGTAGGCAGCCCTTTGCTTCACTTTGCTGCCCCATCTCACCCCGAAGGTGCATGCTAGTGGTCTCTATTGTAGAACGGACCGAACCCTCTCTCTCTGTTGGGACAGGAACTTTGGCTGCAGAACTTGGGTGGGCTTTCTTCTTTGCTCTTTTCTTCTCTTACGTCTCACGTTGGGAGCTGATCCTAAGAAACTCCAGAAAATAGTGGAACAGTAGGGTTCCTTAGCAGTTTTTAAAAAACAGCTTGAGTGTTTTGAGCTTTGGGTTTCTTGCCGTCTTTGGCAAACTGGAATGCTGTTCAGCCTGTCTTAACCTAAGTTCCTGAGAGCACCCATATTTCAGGACTCTGTGGGAAATAGTTCTGGAGCTGTGCTGCTCGATCCCATATCTTCGAGACACATGCAGCTATTTAAATTTAAACTAATCAAAGTTCCTGGGGCGCCGGGGTGGCTCAGTCAGTTAAGCGCCTGCCTTCGGCTCAGGTCGTGATCCCGGGGTCCTGGGATCGAGCCCCGCATCGGGCTCCCTGCTCAGCGGGGAGCCTGCTTCTCCCTCCCCTCCCCGCTCATGCTCTCTCTCTCGCTATCTCTCTCTCTCAATTAAATAAAATCTTTAAAAAAATTATAAACTAAAGTTACTATAATAATAAGTAATAAATTAATAATTAAAATGACATTAAACACTCAGTTCTCAGTCCTGCTGGCTAGCCACATTTCCAGTGCTCAGCAACCACGCATGGCTAGGGGTCCTGTGTTAGCACAGAACATTTCCCTCATTGCAGAAAGATCTAGCGGGCAGCGGTGGTTGGGGTGATAAAATGCTGAAGAAAGGAGCGAGGAGTGGATTAAAAATGTACATGTGATGTCGCGTCCCATCTTAGTGGTTATTATAAAAATGTCTGGTCTTTGATCTAAGCTGCATTGCTGTTAGCACCATTATGTGTTTCTTGGATTTCTTATTTCAGTCATGTCTGATAGATGTTTCCTGCATTTTGTTCCTCTCACACATTATTTTTTTTTTCCTGGCCGTGAAATAAAATCTGGGTGGTTAGGCATTACCCACAAAATCAAAAGTCATCGCAACCTAGTACTACATGTTGATTTACTGTTCATATGTGAACAAATAACTAACTTGCCCATAAAAAGGATTGCCTGTAACCCATGCTTCCAGCCCCCCTCTGCAGCTGGGGGTGGGATGAGGTCAGCAGCAGGTCCGGCCACTCCTGTCTGAGGGCCTGCTGCCCGAAACCTCCGGTCGGTCTGGAAAGGAAGTGAAAGAAGTCATGGAGGACTGAACAAGGCGCTTTTGATTAGGAAAATATTCTTATTTTTACATGCCCTGGGGATTTTTGGATGTCGTTGAAAAACAGTCATATATCCTGTTCTTCAAAGTATTTCCTTTATCAGAATAAAACACACTTCTGACAGGGAGCTTGGATCAATAAAAAATGGTAAGTCCAGCAGAATGCCCTCTTCCTTCTTAGATGTAGAATGTATTTCCCTTTGGTTCAAGATAAAATGAGGATAAAGTTCCAGTGGCGGTTGGTTGTATCATATGTGCTTTGGATGTTTATTCATCCAAAAATATTTATTAAAAAGTACTTAGGAAATGTAAGTTGAGTGGGCCAAAATATTTTGATTTTGCACAAGAAGTCATAGAAAAAGTAGTGGTGTGAAGTAAAAGGGCACAGCCTTCCGGGTCAAGGCCTCTGGGTGTATTTCCTGGTGTATCCAGTTATCGATGGCTATAGAACAAATCACTCCCTAGTAGCTTAAAACAAGTGTTTATTATCTCATAGTTTCTGGGGGTAGGAATTTGGGAGCAACTTAGCCGGGTGGTTCCGACTCAAGATGTCTCATGAGATCGCAGTGAAGATTTCAACCCTGGCTGAAGCCATCCAAAGCCTGAGGCTGGAAGGTGGCTCACTCACAGGGCTTTTGGTCGAAGGCGAATGTTTTTTTCTGTGTTTTGGCAGAAAGCCTGTTCCTCACCAAGTGGACTTGCTGAATAGGCTGCTGGAGTGTCTTTACCACAGGGTAGTTGCCTTCCCTCAGAGTGAGTGATCCAAGAGAGAGCAAGATGGATGATACCTTATTGCCTTCTATGACCTTGTCTTGAAAACCACATACGTTCATTTCACACTTAACTCTTATTTGTTGGAAGCAAATCACACACTCAAGGGGAGGGAAACTGGGCTCCACCTTTTGAGGAGAGAAATATCAAAAAAATTTGTGGACACATTTTAACGCCATTGTACTTACCCTGGCTCTGTTCTTCCCTCGCTGCGGGATTGCGGGAAAGCTTCTATATTGAGTTTTAGTTTTCTCATGTGAGAAATGAGTTTAATGATACCCATGTCACAGGGCTATTGAGAGGATTAAGTGTGACTGTAAGTGAAGAAAGCTTTGCAGTCTGAAGAGTTATGTAGAGGTTAGTCATTCAGGAAAAGAACACAGAAACGTGGGAACCCACACTTACAAATTCCCATTGATTCACTTTAAGAAATTTGTTGAGCTATGAAAGATTTCCAGGATGATTCAGGAAGGATCTGGGCTGTGAAAGACTTTCTTCACTTTTTCATTTCCTTTTCCTTCTGCTAGAGTTCCAGTTTGATATGCGTTGGACCCTCTCGATACTCCTTTGCTTAAACTAATTTTTAACTCTTTGCTTCCTTGTTCTGGTTTGATGCAGACTTCTAACTGCAATTTCATTTCTTGGCTGTGTGCCGCAGAAAGCAGTTTCTGTCTTTGAATTTCAGTGACTTTTTTTTTTTTTAATCCCCAAGATGTCTAATTTAATTTTCCCGTCCACCTGTTATTTTTCTTTACTCCCAGCACGTGTTTCCATTCATAGGTATTGCTGATCCCTGCACATTTAGGAGCTTACCGATTGAAAGAGTTAGACCCACACAGCCGTTCAGGGAAGGGATGCTAGGGAGAACAGCTGGTGATAAACGAAGGTATGACTTCTGTTCATGAAGAGCATCAACATTACTTGTATTCAACGTGCTACTGAATTATTGTGAGTGCTATTTTTTAGCCTCATTTCTTCCTATTTGTCTTTAATATGGATGCCCATAATGAGTAGTGATGCTCTGGGTCCCAGCTGGAACGAGTTGTTTTCTTTAGAATCTGCGTTCTTCGTGCCTGTGTTGGTCTAACTTTTTTAGTCTGTAAGGGTCCTACTGTGCGGAGATCCGCAGTGTCAGTGGTTATGGTGTTACTGTGTGCTTCCTTTTCCGTCAGCATTCCACTTCTCATCTCTTGATGTCTCTAATTCCACCAATACGGCTGCATTTCAACAAGAGTGCTTGTGTGCCTGTTTTGGACAGTTGTCGGTCTCTGAATATTGGCCATTTTTACCTCTGTTTTTGCCACTCTTGGTCTCATTTCCCCTCTCTCTTTCCTTTTTTTTTTTTTTTTAATGTTTTATTTATTTATTCATGAGAGTCAGGGGTGGGGGCAGAGGCAGAGGGAGAGGGAGAAGCAGGCTCCCTGCAGAGCAGGGAGCCCGATGTGGGACTCGATCCCAGGACCCTGGGATCATGACCTGAGCCGAAGGCAGACGCTTAACCGACTGAGCCACCCAGGCGCCCCAATCCCCTCTCTCTTTTCTAAGGTCATTGTCAAAAAGGACGAGAAGTGTCTGCAGAATGACATACAACTGCAACAGAAACCTTCCAACACACCTTCCTTGGCTCATTCAAGCAATCTTCACTGAGCACATACTCTGGTCTGTTACTCACTTCTATGCCACCTGCTATCAGTTTGAAGAAAATGAGGCATAGCTTTTACCTTTCCAGAACTCACTTTTAAGTGTTTTTGAAATTACCAGACTTCCCCATGGCTGTTGGAATAAATTAGGCCTCCGTGATGGCAGGTGATGGTGCTTTGGCTGTAGATTATTACTATCAGGGATGAAGACTGTCTCCATTGGTTACCCGCTCTAGTGGACATAGGTACTTTTTTGTCTTTTCTGTGCATCTTTGACTTTAAGTCAGAAGATCTGGCTCTAATATGACCTTTGCCACTGACTAACACACACAACCTGACTAACTAATACAACCTGTGCAGGCTGAGTAAGACCTTTGCTCAGCATGATTGCTGGCTTACTTTGCATTTGCTCAGTGAATCGACCAAGACAGGAGCACAATAAAGGTAGGACCTTGGGTAATGCAGGCAACTTGTCTAACCTTCAGAACCATCATTTTAAAACGGAGATAACGGCATTAAGGCTCTTTAAAGACTCAACGATAACTTTTGTTTTTAAGATTCCAAATTAAATTTTTGCATACTGAACTGGGTATCTTGAGGGAAAAAAAACCAGACGGGTCAAAAATCTACTGTAATGCTCTATTAGCGTTAAATATGATCCAGTGACGATTTCTCAGAAAGTAATTTTTTTCAAGGAATGTACATAAACTCCAGATGATATTTTTAATAATGTTATCATCATCATTATTGTTATTCACCTAAGGGCACTTTACCTTGGCAAGCAGTTCAGGATTTGTCAATTTTATGCTTATCTCACTTAGACTCCCTCATCCATACAGCAGAATGGTGATTTATATCATATTAACTCCTTACATTCATTAGAATTCCTTTCTCTGTGAGTTTTTATTAATCTTTCTAGTAATGAATTACCGAGTCCCTAGCACAAAAGGAAACGAACTTACTGTTTCCTCTTCCACAACCATAGGAGTTTCCAGCAGACAGCTTGCCATTAGCAAAGCAAGCTCACTTTTCCAATGTACAAACTACTAAGTTTTCCCTAGTTATATATTTGCTACCAATTTCCTTGGATTGATTTATATTTTAGGAATTGATTCTAATTTTGAATTGGCCACTGTGTGTCTTTCGTCTGAAAACTGGTCAAGAACATGCACAATGTCGGGGCGCGTGGGTGGCTCAGTCGTTAAGCGTCTGCCTTCGGCTCAGGTCATGAGCCCAGGGTCCTGGGGATCGAGCCCCACGTCGGGCTCCCTGCTCCGCGGGAAGCCTGCTTCTCCCTCTCCCCACTCCCCCTGCTTGTGTTCCCTCTCTCGCTGTCTCTCTATCTGTCAGATAAATAAAATCCTAAAAAAAAAAAAAAAAAAAAAAGAACATGCACAATGGAATACTTAATGCTGGAATACATACAACTAAAGTAAGTAGGGCTGTCTTGGTGATGCTTGATTTGACACCGGTCCATCAGTCCAAATCTGTGACTACACACATTTCCTTGAAGGCACTCTGCTTGGAGAATCTCTTGCAGTAGTTTAATTAGACAAGTACTTGGGTTTTCAAGTACAGTCCTGTAAGGCAAGAAAACCCCCTTTCGTTGTACTTCTTTGTGTATTTAATCACACGTAGTGGTGTCATTGCCATCTTTGTTAGGTTTCTGGAATGTCTGAGGGACTCTTGTGTAAGGTATACAACACCTGTGCAGGGGATTCCCAGGTTTCTTGCAAATTCTACTCTGTTCCACCCCATAGAACAGATGATAAGATAGCTTGTTATAAAGCCACTGAGAACAGGGTGCCTTTGGTGGCTGGTTTTATTCATTAGAATGACCATGGATATAGAGTAGTGTTTAAGGGTATAGGCTTTGGTCTCAGACTTCATGGTTTTGATTCCCTGTCCTGCCTTAGACTACCTATATAGCCAGGGTAGACTTTCTTCACTCTCTCTCAGACTCTGTTTTCTCATTGTGAAAGGCAGGACACCCCACATGGTTACTGGAGATTAAATGAGTAATACTAATGGAATAGTTGAATGCTTAGATCGGCAATTGTCGGAGAAGGCGGTCAGTAGGGGCGCCTGGGTGGCACTTTCGGTTAGGTGTCCAGCTCTTGGTTTCGGCTCAGGTCATGGTCTCAGGGTCGTGAGATCGAGCCCTGTGCCAGGCTCAGCACGGAGTCGGCTTGGGATTCTCTCTCTCTCTCTCTCTCTCTCCCTCTGCTCCTCCCATTCCTGTTCTCTCTCTCTCAAATAAATAAATCTTAAAAAAGAGTGCTCAGTAAACATGAAAAAAAAAAAAAGGGCAAACAAAAAGCCAATCTGTGACATTTTTTCCCCCGTGATGTAAAGAATAAAATCCAGAAAAACAAGGAAGCAAGATATAGCTACTGACTAAATTTTCTTCCTCTCCCCCTCCCTCCCTGCCCCCCACCCAGGAGATTTCCTTATAAAATTAAGAGAGTAGACTTGGGAATGAGAAGGTGATGGCTGTGGGTAGAGAAATGTCTGGCTGAAGAAAGGACTATTAAATAGACATTTTATATTTTGGGTAATTACCCAGAATACAGAAGGCAGTTTTCCATGCTTGGGAAACTCCCTGCTACAGTGGGAGAGCCTTCTTAGTTTTTGTTTTAAATTTTATCGTGCATGACAGGCTGTGTTCCCTTTAGAGGCCATCTGAATATTGGATTTGCCCATATAATTTCATGAACTGAGTTATTCCACTTATCTGTGAGCTCTCATACATTTGATTCCATGAATATAATTTGATACATTTGGCTCAAAGACATTGGCTAATGTGATAAGAATTTCATCTTGGCATAGATATAGCAAGATTGGAAACATGTAGCAAGGTACCCCAAGTCTGGTTGGTAGGACTCTATAAAGAGAGAAATAATTTGTTTCTTAAAAATCAGAGGGCTTGGCACATCCAGTATCGTCTTATTCATAATGTGCCTTTTAATATTCAGCCTGTGACATGTGCAGAGTAAAGAAAAAACATGAATTTAACCCTTCTCCAATGCAAATATTTGATAGACCATTTAAAATTTTATCTCAGCATTGTCCCTTGATCTCAATTAAGTTATGAAGCTTTCTTTTGTAGAAAAGAAATAAGTCATACTCAACATAGCCTCAGTTTGATTAATATTTTTTGTCAGCTAGATTATATTTCATGTAATTTCATAACTCACATGGGTTGCTGGCAACCAGCGTAGACATTCAGGGAAAATTCTGGAGAGTGATAGAGACCATCTCTACTTCCTTCATCAGAGCATCATCAGAAAAAGGAACTTTGTAGGAAGAGGTGCAGTGGCCCTAAGAAGAAAAACTGTAATTGATGTACAAAATATCCATGTTTGGTTTTTCGATACTTTAAAGACTATCAGTAAAAAGAAGTATTTTATCTGATCTGCTGGAAGGGTTGACACCTTGAAAAAATTTTTTCCAGTTGGCGTTGAGTCCTCCTCTGGATAGTTTGTGCTCTTTATGTATATATATGTGTGTGTTCAAATTACTATGGCTTTGTAACAAATTACCCCCAAAATGTAGCGGGCTTAAAACAATGGTAATAATTTCTTACCTCTTGGGTTTCTATGGATGGGGAATTTGGAAGTGGCTTAGCTGAGTGGTTGTGGCTCTGGTTCTCTCAGGAGGTTGAAGTGAGTTGTTGACCGGGGCTGCAGCCCTCTGAAGGCTTAACTAGGGCTGGGATCTACTTTCAAGGCAGCACCCTCACTTGCCTGACAAGTTAATCCCTTTCTACCTGGCTTCTTCACATGGTGCTTGAGTATCCTCACAGCATGGCGGAAGGCATTTCACAGAGTGGGTGATGCAAAAGACCAAAGTGGAAGCTTTGATGGCTTTTATGACTTGGACTTAGAAATCACACACTATCCATTTCTGCTGTATTCTCTTGGTGCAGGGCCAGTCCTGGTTCAGTGTGGGAGTGGACCAAGCAAGGGTATGAATTCCAGTTGGTGAGCATCATTTGGAGGTTGGCTACCATGGTGCATATACTTACCTGCTTTAACTAACATTTGAGAACGTGTTTAGTAGAATACCAGTATCGGACATGATCTACTTAAACATAAAGAGAAAAATGATTGAGGGTTCAAAAAGATGAATTCAAATACAGCAGATCTGAAAACCACGAATGTGCTCTGCTTTTGACCAAAACATCGGTTTTAAAGACTCTTCCTTCTTTAATAGATAAAGATTTAAAAGCTTTCATGTATCCAGTCATTCTTAAGCTTGGAATTATCCTTTTTCTCGTTCGCTTGGCTGGAGGTTATGCATGCATAAGGACCTTAACACCTATAATGGTAATTCAAGGAAACAGGTCATTAGACACAGAATACGTTTGTATGTGCTATGGTTCAATAATGAACGTGTTCACGTGAAATAGAGTCTGGGAAATTTAGGATTTACAAGTGAGTTAGAGGACTCTGGTGTGTATCTGATTCCATAAAGTCTTTCCACCATTGGGAGCCTTGAAAGGAGTATGTTGAGGTCTTTAAATATGCTTGAAAACCCCACACTGCCTGCTCTGGAGTATTAGGAGATGTACCTGATACAACCTCATGAGAAGTGGTTTCAGAGTTTTGAGGTGGCTCTACCACAGGAAGTTTGGCCTAACATCTCGTTAAAGTCATCCTTGGAACAGAACCCTGCATTCCTCGTGTGGTAGAACCGAGGAACAGACTGGAGAAAGAGGCAGTTGGAGAATAAAGATTCAGACGGGGAAAGCAATACCCAGATTCAGGGGGCCGCAGTGTCTTCGACTGGGGCTACTCATAGTTGTTTTATGTAACCAAATTTCATCCATGGTATTATCCCCCTGGCTTTGCAAAACTGAGGGCCAGTGTATCTTTGCAGGTTTCCTGTTTCCTTGTTGGTTTTTCTTGTTTTGTTTTGTTTTCTCCTTCATTGAAGCTGGCTTTCCTGAACACCCAAATTTGAAAAATGGAATGGTGGGGCTGCTTTCCACCTCTCAGGATTTGTCGTGAAGAAACAAAACAGAAAAATAGAACAAAAATAGAACAAAACAAAATAAGCCACTACCCACCCCCAACTTTACCACTGTAATAAGAAACTGCAAAGAGATGGGGGTTATGGTAAAGTTGGACAATTCTTTGAAAGGATTTAATAATAATTTGTCTTTAAAATACCCCCAAATAAGATATGCGGGTGAGATAATATATATTTTTAATTGGATTTTTTTTTTGAGGGATGGATTCTTGTCCAGGCTCCATTTGCTAGAGGCTTATTTTTATCTGGGTTCTTCCTTTTCTAAAACTGTCGGAACGAATTATTTTCTCAGGACATCAGATTCTTGGCTCAAGCTGTAACCAGACAGGCTGCAGAATTTTTTTTTAAAGTATCTTTTTCTTCTTGTTTCTCATCTTTTATTTCTCAAAATACATGTGCTTTTTATAGATATGGGAGCAATTTTCAGATTGGGCTCTCTGAAAATAGTTTGAATTAGAATATATTAGGGGAAAATCATAATTTACCCACAGAAGCACATCATGTTTTATTTTATTAAAAGCAGTACACAGAGGCTGCAGACAGGGAAAAAAAAATGAGGTGGAGATTTTTCTCTCAGCTATGATTTAAGCCATCGTTTTGTTTATAGGAAGAGTTTTTAATTTTAAATGGACACATTAATTAAAAATAAATTTAAGCACAAGCTTCTTTTCTGTTTTGCTTTGTTTATATTTCTCCTCAAATGTCCTCCTGGGGACTGAAGAAGTCCAAAGGGTCATATTTTACACGGGTATCCTTTCCCAGCTATGGAATTAACCCTGTAAAATTCCAAAGAACTTTGCCCCCCTGGATCCATGTCTCCTGTCTACTCCCACTGACTCTCTTCTGTTCATGCCCTTTATCCTTCTACTCGTGATTACAGTGTTGCTTGGACTCTTCATGTCCAATTTAGTTTCCATATTGCATGAGGTTGTTACTTTTCATCTAGTAATAGTCTGATTGCATCCTATCTGTCCCAAAGTTTGTGAACAGTTTCCACTGCTCTTGGGTGAAGTCCAAACCCTCTAGCTCAAAAACCAGGCACCACGAAACATGCAAATGCCGCATGACCCAGTAATCGCCCATGTGGGCTTTTGTCCCAGACAGATGAAATCTATGTTCACACATAGATCCATACATGAATATTCATGGCAGCTTTACTTGTAATAGCTCCAAAGTGGAAACAATGTCCGGTGTCCTTCAACGGGTGAATGGTTAAGCCAACTGTGATCCATCCATATGATGGAATAGTGCTAGGCAATAAAAAGGAACAGGCTATTGATACAGCAACATGGATGTATCTCCAAGGAAATATGCTGAGTGGAAAGAGTCAATCCGTTATTAGTTGGGGGCTGTCCTGAAGGCAGAATAATTCCTCGGTATTTATAGCTTGCTGCTCATAAGATCCCAGTGGAATACTGTCGCCATAGAAAGTCCCCAGGTCGACAGTTGTTAGGTGTTGGCAGTTGGAAAACAGCCTTGGAGACATGAGAACGTATGTGCCAAGGGGATGTGGGTAAGCACAGGAAGAGCTTACTACCGAAAATGAAATTAAGGAAATCTCCAGAAAGTAGAGAAATGAAGACTAGGAAATGGAGAACAAGAAAGGAAAGGAAAATTAGACCACTCTAGGATGTCCCATATATAAACAATAGGAGCTCCAGAAAGAGGCAGAACAACAACAACAACAACAACAGGAAACAGAGGTAATAAATCATAAATTATTTTTTTTGAAGTCCAAAAAGTGATTTTTGTTTCTGTAGGAACATGGTGGTAGTTTAGTTCTGAGTTGTCTTCTAGAAAGGTAGGCAGCTTTAGGCAGCTACAAGGAAAACAATAGCAACCTACAAGACACGTTTTCAGTGAATCTGAGAAATGGAGAAAACCTGCAGACTCCAAATTATAAGCACAGCTCCCCAAGTCAGAGCCGGCAGGAAGCCTGTATGGAAAGTCACAGCAGTTTTATGTAATCATAGTATAAACATAGTATTCAGTTATCAGGGAAGGCTTGCCTGGGAGTCATCCACGTGGACGTGCTGCTTAAAGTCACCGGAGTGACCAGCTTACATCAGTGGTGTTATAATATGTTTACAGATCACCAGCGGATCTCATTACAGTCTCCTCAAGGCCAGGACCTGAGGCTCTGCATTTCCAACAGGCCTCTTGGGGGATGCTGATGCCGTCTGTCCGTGGACCCTTGGACTAAGCAGATCCACAGCACACACTTTGAGCAGGGTTCTTCAGCCCTGGCTGCCCTTTCTAATCACCTGGAGAGCTTTAAAAAGTCCCGTCGCTGGGTACCCAGGCATCAGTGGTCAACTGCAGCTCTAAAGGCAGAATCTGGGAGTTAGGTGTCAAACTAGATGCGCTAGAGGCCACAGAGATACCTTAAAGAGGGAAGCAAGCCAGGTGTAGTGGAGGGGAGCTGTGTAGCCATGTGGAAATGTGTGCCCAGTTGCTGGCAAATATTCCCCTTATTCAGGAGGGCCAGGCATTTGGGTGCAATGCCGATGGGAGAACAATGCATTTATTTAAAAGATTTATTTATTTACTTACTTAGAGCACGAGCTAGGGGAAGGGCAGAGGGAGAGAGAGAGAATCGCAAGCAGACTCTGGGCTGAGTGCAGAGCCAGACATGGGGCTCGGACTGCACAACCCTGAGATCATGACCTGGGCTGAAACCAAGAGTCAGACACGCAACCAACTGGGCCACCCAGGTGCCCCGAAAACAATGCATTTTTATGCAGTGCCACCCAATCCAGATTTTTCTGCCACACTGAGCAGGGCAGCATTGCGCAGACTGGAAAAACCTGCTGGCTAGCTTGGTTGCAACCACTGATCAAGATGAGAGCTCAGAAGTGTGCAGGAGGGGTTTGTGTCATCCTAATGACTGAGGGTTGGAAGGTACAGTGGGCAGGGTCCAGGAATGCCAAACACCTGCAGTGCTGGGACAGCTCTGTACCATGAAGAACAGTGAGGACTTGTCCTGACAAAGTGACAGATGCCCTACCAGAGAAAAGAGGCACATCAGGACTTGGGGGAGACAGTTTGAGAAACTAACTGAAAAAACAAAAAACAAACCCTAACTGACCAGGTAATCCAAAAGGTTTCTCCGCCTTATTTCCTAGGATACAATTACGTGTGTTTGTATCTATCCATCTATCTATCATCTCTCTGGTATCTATCAACATACACAGAAAACTTATTTTTCTGGTAAAGAAGTATTTGAGGCAATAGGAATATATGAATGGTCAAACTGTCTTATCAAAAAAAAATATTTTTTTTCAGTTTGACATTGACCGTATTACGCATTTTAAAGTTCTGTGTCCAGATTGAGCCATAAAAGACTCCTCAAGCATCTTCACCCAGGAAACCTGTTCTGTACTTTCTTGATGATATCTTTTATCCATTTATTAGTCTGTATAACATACACATGCCTTTTGGGATTGTCAGCATAGCGGTCCATAAATCATCCCAACTTTCTACTTTTCTTTTCATTCATATAATTCTCTACTCTTGTTAAAGTTTTAAAAAACGCCCAACGATATACAATGAAAAGAATTATTTTTTTTCCAACCTGCCTCAGTAGGTTGTATGTCAGGTGAGGTTTTACGGACTTGTACTGCAAAGACATAACGTTACATTACATAGAAGGAATATAGGAGAAATATTGCTGATTAAAAGGCATCATACTGGATGGTGACCATGTGCATCGAGGAAGAAAAATGCAAGTAGGATTAAATGGTAAGGATGAGGTTCTGGAACGGGGTATTTGGAATGCCCACTGGCCATTCATTCGTGGAATGGAATGCAAACTGGTGCCACGGCTCTTCGCATTTGATTTAAGCCTTTATATGCTCACAGTTTTGTGAGTGGTAAAATAAAGAAGAATCTATAATGCAGTGTGTGTAAGGGCTGCCCTTGGTCACCATGTGAAGTCATCTTATTCACTCCCAGCTCGGTTGTCCAGGACCGAAGCTCTGTGAGGCAAGGACCCGGTGGGGCGGGTTCAGCAGTCAGAGCAGACCTGGCGCTCAGCAGGCTGTGTTAGTTGGCGAGGGCTGCTGCCCAGGGCACCCACGCTGGGGCGGTTAGACCACGGAAACTGAGGATCTCCCAGTCTTGGGGCTGGAAGTCTGAGATCAAGGGCCAGGCTCCCTCTGAAGGCTCTAGGGAAGACTCCGTTCTAGGCCTCTCTCCTAGCATCTGGTAGTTCCTTGGCTTGTGGCCGAACTCCAGTCCCCCCGTGGCGTTCTCCCTGTGTGCGAGTCTGTCTCCAGACTCCGCCCTTTTATAAAGTCACATTGCATTAGCCTCCCCCACCCTCAGATGGCCTCATCCTCCCTTAACTAATTATATCTGAAACGGACCTATTTCCAAGCAGAGTCACATTCTGAGGTACCGGGGGTTAGGATTTCAACATACGAATTCCGGGGAGATGCAATCCAACCCATAACATAGACATGCGATACATATGTATTAAACGAATGAAGAAATGAGATCGGAAAAGGGCTGACCTGGGCACCGTTCTCCTTCCAAGGGGTCAGGACGCTGGGTGCGCCTGATGACAGCTGTCCCAGGAACCAGGATTCTGTAAAACGTTAAGAGTCAGCGATGGTAACTTGATTCTTTATAGACACGAGAGGGTGATTCCTCGAGTGACTTGAGGGTGACAGTACATACGCGGTCAGTGGCTTAATAACAGATAAAGTATAAACGTATAAAGAATTCTAGGAAGACTATCCAGTTATAGCTAGAGAGTGGCTTTGGATGTGACTTGTTGGTTCCTGAGCTGAACCTGCAAATTTGGACGCTGGGCACAGTGCTGCCCAAGGTCTGAAAACCCACGCGTAAGCCTGAGTTCAGGACATCGCCCCAGGCCCTACCTGTGCTCTCTGCTTCGGGTCCCCTAGACTTTCCTCTCATTTGGCTTCTAGCATCGCTCTGGGTGTCTGTTCTCATCTGACCTCTTTTGTCTCCTTAGTCATCCTATATTTACCCATCCCTGACTTGCCACTTTCTTATGTCACAGGACTCGAACTCACTGCAGAATTCTTAGACATTTTGCATGTAATTTATCCAAAGTTCTAACTTTCACAGAGAGGAAACTTTCTGTTGTGTTTATAGAAACTTTGATAGCTGTGTACCTGTTGTTCACTGCTTTTGTTCCTCATTGCTATGGCACAGGTCTGTATGATACTGGAACTTCTGGAGTTGCAGAAAAATAAGCACCACGAGAGGAAGGAGTCATGTCTGATTTTTTTGTTTGTTTGTTTGTTTTCCAGCTGTATTCTCAGTTCCTGAATAGCACCTGGCAGATATTTGTTGCCTTGCTGAGATTCCTTTCCTGCTGGGAACCTAAGGGCTAATCGCTTCAGCCTTCAGCAGAATGATTGAAAATAACTAATGTGGACATCGTGGGTGGCATTTTATGTACTTCTATACTTTAGGCTCTGGGCTGCAAGCTGCTGGGGAAATGCTCCTCCATTATTTAAAATACTTCTTCTCATATACTGTTTTCCATGTCTGTAAATAAACACTCTCACTTTCAAGACAACCATGTGTCTACTGAGAGCCAGCTTCACATTCAGGTAGGATTTTCTTTCAAACACTTCAAATATGGGTTCTTCCCATGTGAAACTGATACTAAAAAATTAGCAACCTACCCAAAGTCACCTGGCCAGGATGTGGCCGAAACAGGACTCAAACCGGGCTTTCTGACTCCAAGCCCAGTGTTCTCCCCTGGAAAATATTCAAGTGACTGTTTTTCTTAAGAGACAAAAAAGGGAAAGAGGAAATGCACAACTTTTATTGCAGTTCAGAGATCTAAAACTGGGCGCAATCACCCCCCGCACCATCGGTGGGGAGACTGAAGCCCAACGCCTCCCTCAAAGCGTCACGAAACAGTAATGGGAAAAGAGTGTCTAGAACACATCCAAGAGAAATAGAATGCCTGCCTCAATACCAGCCACCGTGGTAATTTAAAATTTTCTAGCAGTGTCATTAAAAAAAGGAATGTGATAAAAAACAGACGAGATTAATAATATATGCAAATGATCCAATACATCAAAAATAATATCATTTCGGCACATGATAAATAAATAAGTTACTAATGGGTATTTTACCTTCTTTTTTTTTCCCATTCCAAACCTTCCAAATCCTGTGTGGATTTTACACTTACTGCACCTCTCAATTCAGGCTAGCCATGTTTCAAGTACTCAGTAGCTGCGTGTGGTCAGTGGCTACACTCTTAGACAGCACAGCTCCAGGACAGCGCTGAAGCCCTAATTTCCTTCTCAGCAAATGCACACTACCTCCCCGACTTCCATGCTATTGGGATTTATAAAATAATCATCATAAAGAGCTGGTGCTTATTTTGAATTACTGTAGGTGGAAGAAGGCAGGAGTAGCAACCAGCTGGGAAGTATATTTCCTTCGTGGAAGATGTTTTAAATTATAACTCTTGTCCAAGTAATGCAAATTAGTAATGAAAACTAGATTATAAATTTCACAGTGGGGCATAATATTGAACATATTTGTGTTCTGAAGATAAAAGTGACTAATACACTTTTGACGTAATGCTTCCAGGATTTCTGATTCTCTCATTCTTTGAGTTATTTTCAATTATGGTAACATTCCATTAAAATTCGTTCCCTTCTCCCTGGCACCCCCTCCACCCACCCAAGGAGCAGCACAGGGGCTCTTATAACGTCATGGTAGGGGAGCTGCCCTCCTCCCACTTAAATCTGTTCAAATGCTAACAGGTCAGGCTTTCCTAAAATACGCTCAACAGAACGACAGTTCTGTGGGGTGTGGTTGATGATTCTACAGGGAAAAAGAGTTTGTGTGTCCAAATGAGTTTGGGCAAAACTGGGCTAATCACATCAGTTACGGTGGGATCTGGCCGCATGTGACAAAGTTGACTCACAGTTTTAACCAAGCAGGAATTAATTTCTTCTCACATTACCAAAGATCCAGACACAGTCCAAGGCTGGTGCAGTGACTGCACACTCTCCCCAGCATCCCAGACTCTTCTTCCTCCCGTGTCTTCAGCTGGTACTTTTTAATTCTCATGCTCATTGCCTCCGACTTGCAAGATGGCTTCCCCAAATGTGTATGGTTTAGGCTCAAAGAGGAAAGGAGGAGTGGAGTGAAGGAGGGATGGAAGCGTGGAAGGAAAGGGGTTAGGAAGGATGGAGGGAGGAAAGATGGCCTCATCGGGAAAGCTAAAACTTTCCCGCAAGTCTCTAGGCGTCTCCTACCTAGG
>NW_027397078.1:37804621-37810346 GCF_003265705.2 Callorhinus ursinus
CAAGTCTCTAGGCGTCTCCTACCTATAGGTTTCATTAGCTGGAATGATATCCCAAGGCTACCTGCAGCTTCTGGAAAGATGGATATTTTAAGAGAGCACATTATGGCGGTAAACTAACCCTTCTCTTGCTAAGAATGGAGGAGGAGATGGAATCTGGAATGTTCAGCATGTGCCACATGGAGTCCAGAATTTTCTTAGAGACTTTTAAACATTTTGCTTCGTGCGTGTCCAATGGGGGAAATATTAACCTCCTTTTTTCTCCGTAAAATCTTCACCCCCCCCCCCCCCCCGCCATGATGGACCTTGAAGAATTACTGATCTGCAAAATATGCTTTGGGGAAGTTGTATTGGTGTGTAATCGTGAGACAGCCAAATGTCCTCAAAAACAGACGAACGAGGGGTCTGTGGACGACCCTGGTATATGGGGCATGCTGACGTCGCCCTCGCGCTTTCTGCGCTGTCCACCTGTCTGGTGGCAGCTGAGGGTGGTCTTCTCTGTCTTTGGGTCATTCGCCGTGCATGGGCATGTGCTCGGCGCTTCCGCGGAGAGTGTCTGCTTTCCGGATGACGGGGAGAGAGCGTAGGTGCACGCTAACTTTTCCCTCTACCTCTGCCTCGAACACAGACACCATATGCCTTGAGGGACAGCGACCACGGGGCCCAAACCAGTGCACGTCCCCAGGAATTCCAGAACCAGCAGAGCCCTTCAGGGAACGCCAGCCAGGCCCAGGGCGTGACCCGAGAAACAGTAAGTCTCCATCAGCCCACGGAGCAAGCCTCCCGCTCCAGGTGCGGCCGGGAACCAGCAGGTGGTGGTGCTTGGGCGGGGGCCCCCCCCTTCAGATCCCGGCAGCCTTCGCGGCGGGGCGGAGCCGCCCCGCCCCGCCCCAGCTCCCGGCAGCCTCCGCGGCGGGGCGGGCCCGCCTCATCTCCCAGCAGCCTCAGCGCCCGCAGGCTCCCTCGCTGCTCGAGGGCAAATACCTAGCTTTGAAGCCGCGCGCGGGACTGGGCTCTCCGGGCGCCCCTGCCGCCAGCGAGCCGCCGCCCTCGGCGCGAGGGCTGCGGAGGAGCGTCGCCCGAGGGCAGTCGGCTGGTTTCCCTTCCGTGCATATTCCCCCGC
Source organism: Callorhinus ursinus (assembly GCF_003265705.2). Lineage (NCBI taxonomy): Eukaryota > Metazoa > Chordata > Mammalia > Carnivora > Otariidae > Callorhinus > Callorhinus ursinus. The sequence continues at coordinate 37,805,742 of NW_027397078.1, forward strand.
TGCTGCCTGGAATCTGGCCCCAGGCTCAGTGCCCCGTTGGGGACGACAGTCCTGCCCTTGGACCGCAAGCGCCTCTCTGGCTGGCCATCCCTAGCCGTCTCAGCCGTTTGCTTGGAGGGTTGCATGGCCTTTGCTCTGAGTCCTGTCTCCGTTGTAGCCCACGTGCGCGCTCCGCTTGCCCTGGCCCTTTGGATGTTCCGAGGTGCGCTGGTGGCCTCCCTGGTACGCCGTGGGCCAGCTTCTCAGCCCGAGACTCTTGTCTTGACCCTACTTGTTCCATCCAGGTTCCAGCACGACCGTGGATTTCTGGCAATTCTCACCGTTGTTTTCTGGGAGACCGTGGGGGGGGGGGTCAGCCTCCCAAGGGGCTGCCCAATAAGTCTTCCCTCTTGATGGTCAGATCCTGTGCGGTTTTCCCCGCGTTGCTGAGGACTGACCGGTACAGCATTAGGACGGATGAGTATTAGGGAAGCGATGGGGGTCTTGTTACATTGGAGGGTAGGTCGTAGAAGGCATTGCCCCTGTGCCTCGCTCTCTCTTGGATCCCTCGCCCTGGAGAAGACCGTTGTCCTGTGCCCTGAACCCAGTTAAGCGGTCTCATCAAGACGTCTCCGTGGTGAGGAACTGAGGCCTCCTGACAGCAGCCATCACCAAATTGCTAGCTCCGTCCATACGCCATCTGAAATTGCTAGCTCCGTCCACACGCCATCTGGGGACTGGATCTTCCAGCCACCCGTCAAGGCTTCAGACGACCACAGCTCTGGTGGGCGTCTTGATGGCAACCTCACCCTGAGCCAGAACTACCCAGGTAGGCGCTTCCCAAATCCCTGGTCCGTAGGAAGTGCGGTAAGTAATGATGCTCGTTGTTTTACACTAAGTTTTCATGTCATTTGTTATAGAGCGGCAGAAACCAATACGTAACAGTTCAGGGCCCAGCCATGGCCACCAGAAATTGCTGCAAAGCCCCCCTGCCCTTTTGCCGGGCTACGATGATGTTTGCGCTGCGCAAGTGCTCACACAGTATTTCCCATCTGGGACCTGAAGAAGCACGTCTCAGGACTTGTTGAGTACTTAAGTACTTTTCAGTATTGATAAATTTGGAAACATCAAAGTAGTGTGAGAACTCAAAAAAAAAAAAGGCAGAGTAGTATTTTAACATGCAATTGATAAAAAAAAAAAACGTAATCGGATTAAAAAAATGGGAAAGTTAGCTCTAGGAAGTATCAAGGAGCCAAACGTCTTCCTCACCGACCTTGTCTGAGACTCTGGAAGGGTGCAGTGGGCTGCTGTTTTCTGGGCAGCCATGGACACTGCTGGAATTGAGTATTCTGTCTCCTTCCTTCTGCTGTGTACTTTTGGAAAGTGAGATTTGTTTCCTTTAGACTTGCAGAGATACGCTATTAAAGCCCTGCCCAGGAACCAAAGGGCAGAGATACAGCTGTTAGGTGAGAAATTGTATGTTTTCATACCTACAATGAAAGATTTGTAGGTAATATCTATATGGGTGAGGCAGGTTGAGTGGGTAAGCATCTGGCCTGGCTCCATGGGGCCCTGGGCATTTACTGATCTGCAAGTGTGTGCCCCTTTGTGAGGTGGGAGATAGAAGGTAATGGTGAGGGTTCATCATTGGTGCCTCCTGCATTCTGTTCTGTTTCTGTCCTGATTGTGATACATTGATTGCATTGCATTATATAATTGCGTTATTAAACCTGAGGGTGGCTGTAAGGGACGGGTCAATAGCACATGGTGCGTTGCAAATAGAAACTGGAGCCTGATGAATCTCAGCTGATATTGGACCTAATCCAATCACAGTGTCTTAGCTGGCACATTCACTTACTATGATTAAAACAAAAACGGGGTGGGGGGATGGGTTAGCCTGGTGAAGAGTATTAAAGAGGGCACGTTCTGCGTGGAGCACTGGGTGTTCTGCACAAACAATGAATCATGGAACACTACATCAAAAACTAATGATGTGGGCGCCTGGGTGGCTCAGTTGGTTGGGCGACTGCCTTCGGCTCAGGTCACGATCCTGGAGTCCCGGGATCGAGTCCCGCATCGGGCTCCCTGCTCAGCGGGGAGAGTCTGCTTCTCCCTCTGACCCTCTTCCCTCTCGTGCTCTCTGTCTCTCATTCTCTCTCTCAAATAAATAAATAAAATCTTAAAAAAAAAACAAAAAAACTAATGATGTATGGTGATTAACATAACTAAACAATTTAAAGAAAAAATAAAACAAAAACAGGGTCATTTACTACACCAGTGTCACTCTAAATTTTTACCTTGTACAGTTAGTACAAACTGTCTTTTCATTGTGATTATCGATTATTGTTAAAATACAGGGAATTATTTCTTGGGCAGACAAGAGGAAAGTGAAATATAATCTTTCCTGTCATCCCTGGAATGAGAAAGTACAGAAACAGTGTATTGCCCCAAAGGATTTTACACACACACACACACACACACACACACACACACACACACAGACACACACGATTTTGAAAATGCAATGCTTCCGTATGTTGGCTTTCTTTCCCTTTCTGTTAATGTTTCTATTAATGTTAACCCCTCATGAACTGAGGTTCATCGTGTTAACTTTTGAAGATGTGGAACAAAAATGGGTTAAAATCACTGGAAACTTCACAGAATGACGGATGTTGGACAGCAGAGCCACACAGACGTAGCTTTCTCGTTGTCTCATTGGCTTCAAACCTTTTGACTCTGAAGATTAGGTTTCGTTTACAGGCTGATTTGTCCGATTACTTAAAATGGTCTGATAGAAATCAGGAGGAGAAGCACTTGTGAAGGCCCCCTGCGTAGCTGTCTCCCAGGACCTGGCCTCACTCCCAGTGCCCTGTTTGGACCCCGCAGATACACGTTTTAACAGGGATGTTAAAGATGTTGGCTGAAGCACCCCAGGCAGCCGGAAGGCTGCGGGCAGGTTCACCGGTGTGCTCTTACGGAAAGCACGGCGGCCTTTGTTCTGGGAATACATTTACATAGGAGTAAAGACGTGAAGGGAGAGGAGCAAGGCAGTTGGGCTTAGGAGGGATTTGATCCCCTCAGGCGTCTTGCAGCCTTTTAATGATGAATCCTTTGCTTACCTCCAGTGGTGCTGACTCCCGTCTGCAGATGGGGCACAAGGTAATAGGACACACTCTCCTCCTCCTTCCCACTCTTCCGCACACCTGGGCACCCCCTGGGCACCTGCCTACCTGCAGGAGGAACGGGCTCCTGGGGTAAAGAGCAGAGAGGAGAGGAGGTCCCTGGTCGCTGCCCTCTGAACTGATCTAATTTTGTTTCATTGTTCTAGTTTTGGCTCAGGGAGCACAGGACTGGTCCCCCTGGTCCAGTAGCAAACCTTGGAATACACGAGGTTTGGGTTTATATTGCTGACTTACGGTCAGCATGCTAGTGGAAAATACGGAAGAGCCAGTGGCCACCACTTTTCTCTGACTCACTCTCCGGTTGTGGAAAGCTTCCTTGTGCTTCATAAGAACTTGAGAAGGCCGGGCCGTCACTGGGATGAGAGAACACACGACGGGTATCCCCCCCCCCCCCCCCCGTGGCTCATTGCAGGGCAGCCATCCGTGATTGGAGGATCCTGGAGACCTGAGCTCAAAGTCTTAGTCTTTCGAGTGTTGTTGCCTCAGCGCATTATTTTAAAAAAGTGTGACCTCTGCCTTGCAAGACGCCTTTGACATCTGCAGCTCGTTCAGTTTCTTAGCTGTTGAGGAAGAGTTTACCACATTACTATGTGTGGTGGTATATACACCGGTGTATCTATGTGTGCACATGTGTGCTTAAAAGATGAACTGAGGGATGTTAGAAATTTTAAGGGTTCATTTGAGCAAAATCAGGTGTGGCCAAGCTGGAAATAGTTGGGAGAGCGCCACTGACAGGCGCTCAGGGAGAGACTTTTAAAAAGATAAGTCAGGAGCAAAGCAAGGAAATTATCGACTGGCTCCTGCTTCCAGCCTAGCTGGCTGTTTGTGATTGGTTGTTCTTAGGTTTTGATTTTGTAACTTTGAGGTATTTGCACGCTGAGATTTTGTTTTGCTTACTCAGGCTGCTAGGCCATCAGAGCCACCCGGGTCTAACGGCTTCCTTGTTTAATTAACAGTGTGTGCGTGTGTGTGTGCGCGCGCGCATACTTGTGTGATTGCATATACATAGCTTTGCGGCACACGTGTATACGCACATACGTGGTGGTGTGTTAGGTGTGCGTGCATGCATCTGTGGTTTTGTGTTTACGTTTAGTCACAATACATAACCTGTGGTAACCTCTCTTGTACTTTAGCTTTTGTTTCTTTTCCCACCGTTGCTTTTTGCTGTAACGTTTGCATGTAATCAGAAAGGATTTTGAGTCTCCCAAGTGCTAGATTGCAGTTTCACAGTTAATGGGTCAGGAGGAGCCTACTGATTATGGAGGAGAGAGGTTATTTAAACCTCACTCCATAGAGTAGGAGTAGCAGTCCGGGGAGCAGTCATGTTCCTTCTCTAGATGGGAGGTGTCTGTTGCCTGGAGACCAGGGAGTGGGGATCAGCTAACGGAAGATGTCCAGGGCTCCTGGGAAGGGCAGCAGGAGAGTCCTGTCCGGGGCTCCTGGG
>NW_027397078.1:37810356-37827939 GCF_003265705.2 Callorhinus ursinus
AAGGGCAGCAGGAGAGTCCTGTCCGGGGCTCCTGGGAAGGGCAGCAGCTCCTAGCATGGAGGGGCTTCTGGGCCCGTGTGTCTCCAGGCCCTCAGGTCTCAGATTGCTGTTGAGACGGTGGGAAGAACAGCATAATGGTGCATCGGACAAAACATAAGTGCTCCACATCGCCGTGGTCTGTGTGGTCTGTAAAGACCGACTGATGCTTTAAGATATTTTTTCTTTCTCCTTCGCTTCCTTTCCTTTCTCCCCGCTCTCCTTTCTTGCCTCGCTCTCTCTTTCTCTCTCTCCTCCCTCCTTCCTTGGTCCTTCTTTCTCTCCATACGTCCTTTAAAAAATAATCAAATGGTTATAAATCCCTGTTTCCTCTAGGCATCCCTCACACAGGTGAAAATGTGGTGTAGTATTTTTCTCAATACATAACCATGTTTTTCCTGTAGATGCAACATTTACCGCTTAAGCTTTTCTTACATTTACTGCCATACTTTTTTCCAATTTCTTACTAAGTCTTTTCCTTAAACGTAAAAGCATAACGTTTTCTCTTCTTGTGCTTAGGATCATCTGAACCAAGGAGGCTCTAAACTATGTATCTGGCTGGCATAGAGCCATGGAAGCACAGCAGAGGCTGATTTGAGTGCCTTAAGGAATTTCAGTCCACTGAGGTCAATTTATTGGGGTTGGCCGGGTGTATGAGTCATATTATAGGCTGGAAGGGATGAGAATAACAGCCTCCGCATTTGTTGGATGCTTTGTACAGCAGGCAGTGTCAGTGCTCTGCTTGCGCCTTCACAGTTCATTCTTAGCCCCCATGATGTCCTTACTGTGCTTCTCTCCATTTCATCCTTTGCCCTGCCTCCGTGTCCTTACTGAGGTTCTCTCCATTCACTGAACCTCGGAGAAGGGACTTCCTCCGGGCCACACAGTAACCAGGAAGCTGAGATTCTTACCTAGGCCGCTTCCCTCCCAGCTCGGTCTCAAATGTGTGGCAATCAGACAGGTTTTAAAGAAAATGTGTAGAAACAAAGCACCGGAGACTGTGAATCAAAAGGTGGCATCTAAGGGTGAGCTCATAATCAGAATCACAGACCTTCCCCGTGGCTGATTTATTTATTTATTTATTTATTTTTAAAAAGATTTTATTTATTCATGAGAGCCAGAGAGAGAGAGAGAGAGAGAGAGAGAGAGAGAGGCAGAGGGAGAAGCAGGCTCCCAAGGAGCAGGGAGCCCGATGCGGGACTCGATCCCAGGACCCTGGGATCATGGCCTGAGCCGAAGGCAGACGCCCGACCATCTGCGCCACCCAGGCGCCCCCATCCCGTGGCTGATTTAATTAAGTGCTGGTTCTGGAAAGATGGGAAGGGGAAGGGAGGTTGTTAGAAAGGTACATTGAATCAGGTGGTGCTGCCCCTCTGTGTTGGAAGAGCCCTCCAGGCCTTGCCGATTCCTTTTGGGCTAAAGTTGGGATCTGTGTCTCCAAGGCCAACTCTGCAGACCCCGAGGCCTCATTCTTTCCTCCCATGCTGTGATCCCAACCTGGAACCATAGAGTTGAGCAAGAAAAAAGCAAGAAAAACGTAGGTACTCACCCTTGAGTGCAGGACATGCAGCAGAGTGTCTACATTGCCCATTCGTTTGATTATCAGTGCTTCGCCTCTCCACCATCAGGGTGGACATCTTGCAGCTTACCGCAGGGCAAAGCCAGGATTATAATTATTCATGATCAGCACCTTTCTTTTGAGAGTCCAGGCTTAGAAGATTTTTGCAAGTGAAGACTTTTAATTCTGTTGTCATCTCCAGACTTTCCCTATACCCTTCCCCAGCATGTGTCACCTCCCCGATTTGGCAAGCTCCTCAGCAGTTCTGTCTGCATTAGCTGCTAAACCGGGAGGCCAGGAAGTAGGGCTCCTGTGTCCTTTCTCTCATCCCAGGACTCTGCTCTCTCGCTTTAGTTCCAGCAGTGGCCTCGGGTGAGTTAATGCCGGGCATCCCATACTCCCCAGTGTGATAACTTCCAAATGACCCAAACCTGCTGGCATCCTGTGAGTTCTCTTAGGCTGTTCCACAGTCTAGTGGATTTCATGATTAGAAAACAATTTCATTCTCCAAAGCATCTTAAATATCGTGCTACACTGGGAGAACATTCTTTCAGTTGATGCTGCCTCCCAGCTGAGACTTAAGAAAACAAAAGAAACAATTTCACATGATAATATTAGCAAATGCCTCTTCTGTAAGCCCTGTCTTCACGCCCTTTGAATTGCATTATCTCCCCTCGGTATTGTTGACTTACTTGCATAAAGAATTTTGCTGTACAAAGTTGGGAAAATTATTTCACACTTGCTTTGATCAGAAATCTGTTGAGGTGGTTAAACCGTTCGGTATATTCAGATGTGCTTAGCTTTGCTAAGAGAAGGGAAAGACAATCAAATTGCTAGCATAAATCAAGATGCCTAAGTGCTATCTTGAATATTTTCAGATGGATTTAAAGGGTAGTTTACATTTAAGAAGGTCAGAGATATATGCCCACTGTTCATTATTTCAGCAGTATTCCAATGTCATGTCTCATTGGCGTCATCTGACATCTAGATTCTGTAAATCCAAAATGAGGTCACCATGACAACCATCTGTGCCATTAATTCGTTGTTATGAGTTAACTTGGATGAGGGTCTTGACTAAATTACAAAACGTTTGGTCTTTGTTTTACCTGACGACCATTTGGTGGCTATTTGCATTACTTCCAGTTTCTGAATTTTAGCAGCTCCTGTTGCCTTTTTTCCCTCTCCCTTCCTGAAAGGAGTAATCACTTTGTAATAGAATTTGTAACTTCACTTAATAGGAGTTGGCTCCTGACTTTGCAGGGGGTGAGGTGCGATAGTGTATTTACTTAATAATAATAAATTTTGGGGTGGAAATAAATACCTTGAGGCTTTGAGGATTTTATTTACTGTTCATATCAAGTAATCGACCATTGATGTAGGCGTTGTGGAAACTTGCGACACTGAGAGATTAGTTTTTGGTAGGCCCCTTGTGAATTATGGCTGGAGGAGCAAAAATGACCTAATATTCATGAAAAATATGTGGCTTCATCCAATTATGGTCACTGACCAAGAACAACAAAAGTTGCCTAAAGCAGGGTTATATAACTAATTTGATATGGGAAGTTGAGTTGCCAAGCAGTCTGGGGAAGTTGTAGCAGGCCTGCAAGGGGCAATAATGGTGCTGCTGCAGAAGCAAGCCCAGGAATCGGGGCACCTTGGAGGGGTCTGCTGGGCAGGCTGTGGGTTCAACCCAGTAAGAAAAAAATATGATAAATTGTGGAACTTTAGCAGATGGAAATATGTATTAATAGTTTTTATTAGTTGCAGTATTGTTCAATCTAGTTATGTCAAGTATAAATAAGAGTAAATGAGAAACAAAGTTGAGTTTAGGAATTAGAATCTGGATGTGATGAACATTGAAGGGGAAAGTAGACACTTTGTTTGGGTGCGGGGGAAAGGACCCCTAGATCAGAAAATGTAGGCTAGAACCAGTAGATCTCTGTATAGTGGTGGGGAAGGAGGGGGGAATAAATGCATTCATGACCTTTTTATCCTAGGGTGGAAAAAGTGCTGGAAGGATGGGCTAGTGGGAATTATTTTGGGCTTTGCGTTCAGACAGACTTGAGTAATGCTGGCTTTCACTGTGTTATGGCAGCCTTAGGAAGCTGATGTAGGGTGTGTATAAAATAGTGAGATGATAAATTCCCGGCAGAGGAAGTCGTCTTGAATCCCAGCTGCTATAGCTAGGAGCAGTGGTGTTTATAAATGAGATGTAGAAAATAGTCACGGAGGACAGCGCTTGGGAGAAATGGTGGGACATCTTCCAGATCATTCAGAAGCCTGAGCATTTCTTTTTCTGCTTAAAACTTTTTTTAAAAAATATTTTATTTATTTATTTGGCAGAGAGAGATACAGCGAGAGAGGGAACACAAGCAGGGGGAGTGGGAGAGGGAGAGGGAGAAGCAGGCTTCCCGCGGAGCAGGGAGCAGGGAGGCTGACGCGGGGCTCGATCCCAGGACCCTGGGATCGTGACCCCGAGCCGAAGGCAGACGCTTAATGGCTGAGCCACCCAGGCGCGCCTCTGCTTGAAACTTTTGAGGTTTAACAGACTCTTCCCGGTTCATGCATAGAAAAGCAGAGGGGGCTTCCTGTCCTTTCTGAGCACTGTAGCTGCTCCATATCCTGAGCTTCCTGTGTAGTCTGGAGTGATGAATAAGAACAGCAAGAGCAAGGGAAGTCGATGAAGAGTTGCCAACCTGTTGCTTGGTTTCAGCAGAAACACTGAAAAGCTTGAATGCGGAACATGCTGCATCCTGCGAAGTGAAAACATTGTGTATTTGACAACAGTTTTTGACAGCAGAGAGTAGCCAGCTTGGCTTCGACCAGGGGTTGGTAAACTTTTACTGGAAAGGGCCAGATAGTAAATATTTTCAGCTTTGTGAGCCATACAGTCTGTTGTGAGGTTTCAGCTCTGCTGTTGTCTTACGAAAGCAGCTACAGACAACATCTAAACAGAGGAATGTGGCTGTGTTCCTGTAAAACTTCACGTATGGACAGTGAACTGTCAGTTTCCTTTAATTTTAATGGGCCTTGATGTTTTGTGGTTCTTTTGATTTTGTTCAGCCATTTGAAAACGAAAAAGCCGTTTTTAAGCTTTTGGACCATGCCAAAACAGGTAGTTAACAGCATGTTACTGTGGGCTGTAGTTTGCCAACCCCTGGCCATAAGGACGATGCTGGGAGAAGCAGACTATTAAAAGACCAAGCGGGTCTGAATCGAGATCCAATCAGGCATACTTGCCTAGGCACTTGGAGCTCAAGTCTTCCCTTTTTGTCATTGGTGGGATTGGCACCTGACCCTACATCTGTAGAGTAGTTTACTCAGATTCATCGTCTATTTCCTAGCGTGTGTTTTGCTGGTTTTAGTTGATCCCCCCAACCTAATTATTTATTGTTGTGGTTTATCATTTAAGCCCAGGGTTAAGAGGATGGTGCTAGTTCTAAAGATATTCCTTAACCGGGTCAAACCATTTCTTAAGAGGTCTTTACTCCACGACTGTTTTCTACATGGTCTACGTGTGTTTGTGGTCCCTAGCTTGTAGTCTGTGGCAGAGGCTCACTGTCCCCGTTTCCTCCTAAGCACTCAGCTAGGCCAGCCACATTTCCTAGTTTCCCGGGCGTGTGGGGTGGCCATGTGCCTGACTTGTGCTCAGTGCAATGGGGCTGAAGTGACATATGTCACCTCCTGTCCTAACCCCAAACAGCCTCATGGGCAGTGCTCCATGCCCTCTCTCTTTTTCCCTTGGTGTATCTGCACAGCGAGTTCTTTGTAGGCCCAGAATTTGGAAGGGTCACAAGACAGAAGGGGGACGGGTTCACAGCAGTGCTGTCAGACCAGAAACTTGTATGTGGGAACGTTGTGTGAGCAACAGAGAAATGTTTATTGTGAGGAACCAGGAGGACTGTGTGGGACAGCAGTTACCCTGCCCTGACGAACACATGTTCAGCTTGCGAAGATAGGATGTACTTGACAACGCGGTCCCCGTAGAGAAGCCATTCCTATTTTAGTGACCGTTCCCTCACACTTGGTCTTGTATGTGTCTGGTCATCCAGAATCATGCCCTCACTCCAGACCTCGTGGTCGCTTTCGAGGACCTTCCGGAGCCAGCACATCTAGTGGTGTGTGCCCCAGTCCTAGTCTGCTAGTTGATCGTCTCTCTTCTACGCCGGATTCTGTCTTTCTGAGCCATTCATGGTGCGCAGATGAATTCTCCGTCCAGTTTTCCTTGCATCTTTTTAAACTTTCAAGTTAATGGGTGACAAAAAATAGCACAAAAAATACATTTAAAAGATGTAAAAGTGGACGGTGCGTGACATGTTTCTGTGAGCTAAAGGGAATGATGGGGGCAGTTGAGGAATGTGAGCCAGTTCGAGAATGAGGTCATAACGTCCACTGAGGATAGTGCCATGTTAGCCTGGGCTTAAGAGGGCGGACTGCCTGTGATGGGTCACGAATTAATTTGGGACCTATGTACATGTTATGGTTTGGTAATTTTTTTTTTTAAAGATTTTATTTATTTATTTATTTGACACAGAGAGAGAGAGAGAGAGACACAGTGAGAGAGGGAACACAAGCAGGGGGAGTGGGAGAGGGATAAGCAGGCTTCCCGCGGAGCAGGGAGCCCGAGGCGGGGCTCGATCCCAGGACCCTGGGACCATGACCTGAGCCGGACGGAGGCAGACGCTTAATGACGGAGCCACCCAGGCGCCCCTGGTTTGGTAATTTTTAAGGCTAGTGTATATACTAGTAAAAGATACTAATGACCACACAGATAGTATATATATTCTATAATATATATTATATATAATTGTGAAATGTAATGAATGTTACATAAAATATAGACATAATTTATACTATATGAGGTATATAATTATATTCTATAATATGTAATGTGTATTATAGAATATGTATAAATGTGGATGACCATTAACATACTTTTATATTAAAATTAAGAAAACTCTGTGACTGTTATATACAATAATTATAATAAATGCAGTTATTTATGTTTATATATTATATATTTATATTACATAATATAATGTATTTATAATTATATACATATAATTTTTGTAATTATAAAATTTTTCTAAATGCAATGAATATATTTAAATATTGTATATGATTTATATATAAATGTATGATCACTTGTTACATAATTATTATATGTAATATAATTTCATAATATAGGTATATATACGTATAATTTCATAATATATGTGTGCATATACACATACACATGATTATTGCATCTATTCTACTGAAGCAGGAACTGAGTTTTGTTTTTTTCTCAAGATGCAGCACTTTGTTTTTCCAGATGTCAGTTGATTTACTTCCTGATATAAGGAAACACTAGATTATGGGTAATCTTCTTCAGTGTCAGATCATGTGATTGCGGAGGGCTAAGCATTTGTCTTACTGTACGCGCCTGACGCTCAGCACAGGCAGTCAGAGTCCCTGCCACCAAAAGCAGCCCCAAGGGTCTTCTAATGCAATAATCCAGTTGCACACTCCCACATTTATGGGTTTGCGCATGCATGCATAATAGTGACGGTGATCCATTTGTCAGAGTACACAGAGCCTGCTGTGAGAAAGGGCACAGGGGCAGTTTCCATGAGTGGAAACTCTTACAGGGCAGCACGCATACCTAATTCTAGCATTGCTTCGTGTACTGGGTTTTCTGTACCAGACTTGCCTTTCCTACTGCTTTTTCCATGTCAGCATGGAAATGCCATCCTTCTAGTAGCGAGGGCCCTGAAGCCTTCTGTCTCTTTCCCTCCAGCCCACCCCAATCCATCAGGAAATCCTTATAACTCTGCCTGTGAGAATTGTAAGAGATGGAAGTAGAACTAACTGGTTCTGTTTATCAGTGGGGGAAGACAGAGGAAAAAGAAGTGCTTTTAGGGAGAAGAAAATCTTGGTTGGTTGGTAAAGATTAGATTAGAAAATTCTGTGCAGGTCTCTAGGTTGTGTAGCTCTGCTTGACAGAATCTTGCCCCTTGTAGGGTCTGGTGAGGGGGGGTGAGGTGCAGCATAGAACAGTCTTAGGTGGCTTGGAGGGAGGGGAGGAGCCGGGTGCTGCCAGGTTTGTGAAGACGCCTTTTGGAGGACACAGAGGCCTTTTTGTTGAATGCAAAAATAACGCAAGTTCTGAATAATATTCCATTGTATATCTGTACCACATCTTCTTTATTCATTCATCGGTCGATGGACACTTGGGCTGCTTCCATAATTTGGCTGTCAAAAGACAATGAAATCTTGCCATTTGTAACAACACGGGTGGATCTCAAGGGTATAACGCTAAGCTAAGTCAGTCAGTCAGAGAAAGAAAAGGAAAAATACCATATTATTTCACTTATATGTGGAATTTAAGAAACACACGAACAGAGGAGGAAAAAGAAGAGAGAAAGAGACAACCAAGAGACAGACGCTGATAATTACAGAGAACACACTGATGGTGACCAGAGGGGAGGTGGGTGTTGGACTGGTGAAAAAGGTGACAGGGATGAAGGAGGGCACGTGTCGTGCGGAGCACCGGGTGTTGGACGGAAGTGTTGAATCGCTCTGTTGGGCACCTGAAACGAATACAACACCGTATGTTTACTACACTGGAGTTAAAATGAGAACAATAAAAAATAATACAACGTCATGGAGAGGGGCCGTGGACTGCTTCTGGAGAATGGGGGTGCACGGGGATTGTGCTAAAAGGCAGATTTTGATCCTGTAGTTCTGGGTGGGGCTGAGATCCTGCCTTTCTAAGAAGTTCTCAGGTGATGCTCATGCTGCTGGTCTCCACAGACTGTTTTTTCAGTAGCTGGGACTATACTTTCATATAATTTTCTTTACCTGGTAAAACTCAAATCCCTCTGCTTTAATCCACCTATAATAGCCCACCTATGCATCTTTTTTTTTTTTTTTTTTAAGATTTTACTTATTTATTTGACAGGGAGAGAGAGCACGAGCAGGGGGAGCGGCAGAGAGGGAGGGAGAGGCAGACCCCCCGCCGAGCAGGGAGCCCAATGCTGGGGCCCCATCCCAGAACCCCAGGATCGTGACCTGAGCCGATGGCAGACACTTAACTGACTGAGCCACCCAGGCAGCCCCCACGTGTGCATCTTAATCTCTGTTTCCTTCATTTGATTTTGGGTAAACTGCAACTGTTTTTGCCTCTTGGGTGTTAGATCCATAGAGTAGGAATCTTTTCCCTCCTTAGAACCACTTATTCTTAGCATCCTCTGAGAGGCATTTAAAAAGGTGACACAGCATAAGGTTGTGTGGAACAGTTTCTCCCAAAAAAGAAAACATAAATTCTCTTAGAACAAAGATAATGTAGCAAAATCTATTTCATACCTTTTAAATCATGAATTTAAAAAAAAATTGGGGGTAAAATTTACATAAAATAAAACTAATCATTTTAAAGTGAACAGTTCAGTGGTATTTAGTATATTCAAAAGGTTGTGCAACCTTCCTGTAGTTCCAAAACATTTTCATCACTCCAAAATTAAACGCTGTGACTCTGGGTTTTCCCCTCCCCTCAGCCCTGGCAACTACCAGTCTACTTTCTGTCTCTTTGGATTTGCATCTTCTGGGCCTTTCATGTAAATGGAACCACAGAGTATTTATCCTTATGTGTCTGGCTTCTCTCACTTGAGCATCTCTCCCTGAGCATCAGGGTTCATCCACACTGTATCAATATTTCGTTCCTTTCTGTGGCTAGATAATATTCTGTTGTATATATACACTACAGTTTGTGTATCCACTCATCCTTCATTAGACATTTGGGTTTTTCCCACATTTTGACTATTCTGAAGAGTGCTGCTATGAACATCTGTATGAACCCTGCATGTTTGTTTGTATAGTTAAGGGAGTGATTCTTTCTGAAAGAGACAAGATGATTTTGAAGTTAAGTGATCTGAGGAGATTTCATCAAAGGTTTGCCACTCTTTCAACTTCAAAAATGACACAAAATTATCTTCTAAAGCTGACTTTAGGTATTCTAAATTGTTACAAGTGATAAATGATCTACTGTGAGAGAAACTCTTCAGCTGTTTATTCAGGAATCCTGGGGTTTCGAGGAACAAAGGGGGCTGCGAACACAGCCATGTGTAGTGCCGGGTCCCAGGGGATCAAGAGTGATTTCTTCCTAGGATCTCTTTGAAGAGGCACCGGAACTTCAGACACACACCTCTGTGCCCCAGAGTGGAGCTGTCTACCTTCCTGCTAAGGGTAGAGTTTGAAAATTCTCCCTATTATCCTAAAGCCATTAGAAGTCAGAATCAAAGGGAAGGTCAGCCTACTGAAATGGAACATAAATACACATTCATCCTTTCTGGGACCCAGAGGGCTTCCATACTTTTCTGGAAGTTAGTTGGAAAGAGAAGTGTGCATGTGTTGCTGTCTGTACTGTTTTTCCCCAAGCCACAGGGCTTTTCTGCTGTAAGAAGAGCTCATCGGAGCGTACAGAAGCTGAAGTCTGAAAGGATGAGCATGCCGGTTGCCGATCACTCCAGGCTCAAAGCCGTGATGACTTCTCCTTGGGCAGCTGCAGAGCATCTCTTCCCATCTGTCCTGGAATTGGCCCCACGTGGCAGGGCTTGTTGGGCTGGGCTGGAAGGAGAGTAAATGCCCCTCAGCTGCGGTGGTGACAGGCCACGCTGGGGGAGAGGGGCGGGCACAGATGCCAGACTCCTGCCCAGGATGGCCTGAAGACTGGTCCACAATGGCTTGTCAGCAAATGGCACAGGAAGTGATTTGGGAGAGATGAAACGTGGAGCCCAAGTGAGTCAGAGAACCAGGGAACTTGACACTCGTGGAACAGGAGGCTGAGCTTGGACACAAGAGCTCCTGTACCGGAAGCTGGCTCTTCTGCATTGCTCCTGCATTTTCCTAGGTGGGAGGCCCTTGGAGAGGAGCTGGGCTGCTGAACCATCCAGAGCGTGGGAAGGGCTCTCTCCTCATGGCACAGAAGCCTTCAGGTGAGATTTGCCTAAAAGGGAAGGTTAACTGTGCATCTGGGGAAAAAGCCACATCAAGATATTCGTGTACCGTAATAAGTATTGCACGTCTCCAGTCTAGAGAGACCTGGGGAAGCCGTGTAAAGCCAGATGCATATTGAGGGAAGCATTCTTGATTTTATAACTTGGGTTCACCATACTTCTCTAATGGAAAGCGTTGAAGTCAGGAATGATGGTTACAATAAAAATCAGAGATAATTTGAGTTCCTGTTGAGGCTAGCAAAGGTTACATTATACGTGGGAAGGGTACATGGTTGGTTCTCTTAATTTCAAGGTTGCCTGCCTAGACATAACCTCCTCCTTCATCAGACATGGTCCTTCTCCTTCAGAGGACTTCTTCATTTCTTGCACCTTTAATGTATTCATAGCTGTTTTTTGCATTGCTTTGTGGTGTTCCTTGTTCTTTTTAACTTTACCGTGTCATACCAACTAGAGACACTGTGGGCGTCTTGATATAAATCTGAAACTGTCACCAATCATCACTAGCATTTTTCATTTATCTTAAGGCTCAAACTCTAAATACGTGGACATCTTTTCTGGAAGGATGGATAAACCCTGACTGGCTTGGCTCCTCACTCTGTAAGGTGGTGGTGGTGGTGGTGGTGGTGGTGGTGGTGGGGAACTGGATCCCATAGAAGGAACGTGAGGACAGAGACAACTCCAAATATTAAAAGCAAAGAAACCCAAAAAACCCACCCAAAACACTTTATAAGACTGTGGGAGTAAGAGGTTCAACTATGGAGAGCCTAGCTGGAATTTCTCAAAGACTTACGGCTCTTATAAAGGTGGGATTTTATAAAAGTGGGAAGTGAAGCCACTGCCCAAACTCTAGTAAGCCAAACAATAAAACTGATCTTAAATAAGTAAGCAAAACAACCAAAGCATATGTTTGTGTGTGTACATGTATGTATAAACACACAGGTACTTTGTAATACATACATACAGGTACATACATATGTATACACAAGTGAATAATAAATGTAGTCTTCACATTTGAGTGCAGGACTATTACAACCAAATTTTTCAGTATATTGTCCTAGAGTGCTTGGCACCCCTGATCCTTCCGAATATTTACACTTAATATTACAGTTGTAATTTTTCTTGACTGTGTTTCAAAAAAAAGTATAAATTCGCTCAGCCCAGCTTATAGCGTAATAATTATATGTCAGAAATAAAAACAGGATTTTGAAGTAACTTTGTCATTGGAGAGCTTTTCTTTACTTCAGTGGCGAATTTCAGCCTGCCCATTTAGTGGTGTTGATTGTGGTGTTTTTTTTTTTGTCTTCAGTGCTGTTGACCTCGACTGGCGAGCTCTGCTAGGCGGTGGAGAAATGGCTCTGCTGTCTCAGATTTACAGTCTCACTTGCTCAGCAGACTCCTTTAAGCCTGGGGGGTGCGGAGAGAGATTTTAACGGTGTTGAAAACTTCAGCCTTGTACTTTTTACTTTTAGCTGAAGTTGGAAACGTTTCAGAGTAAGGAGAGAGACAGGTGCCTGAGAAATTCTGCAGAGATATGAAGACCCGTGATGTAGTCTCTGTCTTCAAGGAGCTTGCAGTCAAGTTGAGGCATTTGCAACAGAAATACGTGAACAAGACATCTGAGAATTAGAAGCAGTGAATTAGGGGAGTAGCTTTTAAGCACCAGAAAATTGTTTTGGGCAAGGCAGGTGATCCTCCAGGCTGGATGGCATCAGAAAGAAGGTGCAGTTTGAAACATTGCAGATTTTGCAAGACAGGCAACTCTGGTTGTTGTCGCGTGGACTTGTCCTGTCATGGAAACACCTGTTGATAACACACGCTCCAGAATGCAGCTATCCTAAAAATTCGTAGTTTTAGATCCATAGCCATTGTAAGGGGTGTGGTCCCTTTCCATTTGGGTATCATTGGCTATTTTTATTAACCTGTTGATTTGTCCTGCTGAGTCCTCCCTCAGGACATAGACCAAGAACTGAGGGGAAAAAAATCATCGATTTTTTTCTTAGAAAGTGTCACGATTTGAGTGGGCTTAGTAACCACATTAGACTCTTCATAGCAACATTCAACTGTGGCTTCATTCAGTGAGCCAGTAGGTATTCTCAGTTTCATGGGGTTACAGAGCTGTGGCC
Organism: Callorhinus ursinus; assembly: GCF_003265705.2. NCBI lineage: Eukaryota > Metazoa > Chordata > Mammalia > Carnivora > Otariidae > Callorhinus > Callorhinus ursinus. The sequence goes on from NW_027397078.1 coordinate 37,823,067, forward strand.
TGAGGGAACCTCTGGAGTGGTCAGGAAGACCGATGGTAACCATAACCCAGGTCATCCCAGTGCTGCGCGGGAGGTCAAAAGAGAGCAGAGAGCTGGAAAGGAGAGAATCCTGGGGCGGTGGGTGGGCAAGGTCTCCTCAGAGGACAGGTCTTTGAACTGACCCTTGAAGGATTTTAATAGGTGAAGAAGAGTCAAGAATTTCAAGTCGAGGCGTAGCTTGCACAAAGGCTCAGTGCGGTGGAAATGCAAAGGGGGATTTGGGGTGAAAAGGGGTGGGGTGGGACAGCGGAACCAAAGCGGGCGTTTCTGGGAGAGCCTTATGCATGAGGCTGAGACTAGGTGGCAGGAACTAACCTTGCCAACACCTTGATCTTGGACTTCTGACCTCCGGAAATGGGAAAGAGTAAATTTCTGGGGTTTTTTTTTTTTGGCCATCTAGTTTGTGCTCCTTTGTTAGAGCAGTCCTGGGAAACTAATACAATGGCCGTGGAGTTGTGTGCATAGTTCTTAAAATGAAGAATAATATGGTGCCATTGTTGATCAATGTTATCAAGAATGTGGTTCTTTTGTAAGAGAACTAAGCATTCTTCCTGATTTGTGGTCCCCCCCCATGTTACTTATTTTTTGTCCATCTCTGTATTAGCTAATGAATGTGAAGTTTTTTCATGTTACTTGCTTTAAATTTCACCTGCAATTTTCTTCTAGAATTAGTTTTTGTTGCCTTCAAATTTTATAGCCATGGAAGGAGGAGCAAAATTAGGAAGCACCTTGAAAAAATTGACCAGGCAGGAAGATTCCTCAATTCTATTTAAAAAGCAACCAACCTTTTTTTTTTTTTTTTAAGTAAGTTCTACGCCCAACGTGGGTCTTGAACTCACAGCTCTGAGATCAGGCATTACGTGCTCTACCAATGGAGCCAGCCAGGTACTCCAGGAATCAATTTTTGATAGTATTTAAGAATGCACTCCCCTCTCTCCCTCCCTCCCTCCGTTCCCTTCCCTTCCCTTCCCTTCCCTTCCTTTTTTTAAATTTTTAAGTAATCTGCACACCGAACATGGGGCTTGAACTCACAACCCTGAGATCAAGAGTTGCATACTCCACCGACTGAGCCAGCCGGGTGCCCCTCTACTTTCTTATGTACGTATAACCTTTATAAACTTGAAAATATTCATGTAAGTCCACTGTCAGCAAAATGGGAATGTGCTTTACAGTCAAAGACTACAAAAAAATCTGCCCCGTCCAAGTTGCAGTGAGTTACTTTTGAGAAAAGTCAGATTTTACAAAAGCCGAAATCCATTTGGGCCCTCTTTTCTCTTTTAAACACTGTTCTAAAGTATACCGAATTTTTGTCACTATTTTTCTGAAAAAGAGGGCACTTTTAATGAAAATCTGAGAAACAAAAAGTGCAGAGAAAATGACGTATAGAACTAAAGTTTTTGTTTGTGTTGGTTGGTTGGTTGGTTTTTTTTTTTTGACCCCCTGGGGATGTCAGGTACTGTCTCCTGCGAAGGATCCCGTGTTTTAGGTTCTCTGCTCCGGCTGGGGCTTCCTGCACTGTGTGGACACCGCAGGTTTAGGTCCACAGCTTTTGTCGTCTCCAGCTGCCCCAGGTTGGCCTGTCTGAGGACGGCACTCTGCAAGGCGGTCAGGCTCCTTCCACCGCCCCTGCCTGGCCACCCACCCTGCTCCTGGTGGTATCCGGGGCAGTGCCAGTGGGGAGGAGCTTGGCTCGGGGTGCGCTGGCTAAGCAGGCAGAACTTCGTGCTTTGCGGCCTGCGTGAACACAAATGGGATATGTCTCTGTCTTGTTTCCCCAGTTACAGGTAATGAACTCTGTGCTTTTGGATGTGAGTGTTTGAAACTGCGTCCTTTGCATCTGCCTTATTATGAAGCTGCTCTAGACAAAACATCATCGAAATGAGATTTTCCCTCACGTATCTGGTGTGTAGGAGGAGGCAACAAATGAAACTGTGGATGTTTCAAATCTATCATGGAAAAGTAGCCAGCATGGCTGGATAATGGTATCCAGCAAACTCACGCGTTAGACACGTCTCGTTATAATAACCAGTGTTAAGGAGTTAAGCATTTCTATTTTGAACTCTCATTTAAGAGGTGGGGTGAGCCATATAAATTTTCGTAGCGGTGATTTGCTTACTTTATGATCTCCCTTTCCTGACCCTTCTGTCTCTCCACCTCTCCAAGAGACAGGCATTTTGGCTTATTACTGGAGTATTCGAACTTGTGCAATTCAAATACGATTTTTTTCAAAGTACAACTTGTCACGCATCCAGAGTCTCATTTGGCAAGGGCCTTTGGCATATAGAACTGTACCAGGACTCCACGTGTGAAGGTCTGAAAAGGAGTGTCTGTTTACAGGCCATGAAGACGTTATGTCACTTCTCTGTGGACTCTGAATCCAGCTTCCTGTGAAGCTGATCAGTACGTTGACGCCAGTATCTGGCGCAGGTTTTACTTCAGGCAGCGATGGAGGCCAAGGGGCCCATCTTAGTGCTCTGCGGCCTACCCTCCTCTCAGTTTGGGACTTCACCTTCCTTCCCTCAGGGCACAGTGTCTTCCAGCGACCAGTCCACCTGAGAGAGAAAAAAAATTATGTACGTGTTGATAACTGACGGAAAAGACTGATACACACATATTTAATAGGTTTTATTTTTTAGAGCAGTGTTGAGCAGAAGGTACAGACATTTCTCATACCTGCCCTGCCTGCACTCATGCTTAGCCTCCCCTGTACCAGTATCTCCAGGGTAGAACATCTGTTAACAGTCAGTGAGTCTACACGGACACTCATGGTCACCCAAAGTCCGTAGTGTTTACATTAGGGTTCCCTCTCGACGGTGTACGTTCTGTGGGTTTGCACAAATGTGTAATGACACATATGCATATTACTGTGTCATACAGATTATTTTCACTAATACTCTCCTGTGTTGCCCTAAAAATCCTCTGTGCTTCGCCTATTCATCCCTCCCTTTTCGCCTCCAACCCTTTGCAACAACCACTGATCTTTTTACCGTCTCCATAGTTTTTCCTTTTTCAGAATGTCATAGCATTGGAATTATACAGTATGTTGCCTTTTCAGATTGGCTTCTTTCCCTTAGTCGTATGCATTTAAGGACCCTCTGTGTGCCTTTTCATGACTTGACAGCTCATTTGTTTTGGGCATTGAGGAACATTCCATTGTGTGGAGGTACCACAGTTTATTTCCACACTCACCTCCTGAAGGACACCTTGGTTGCTCTCAAGTTTTGGCAGTTATGAATAAAGCTGCTGTGAGCATTGTGGGCATGGTTTTGTCTGGGCATGAGTCTTCATCTCGTTTGAGAAAATACCAGGGGTCACAACTGTTGGATCATACGACCCTGATATATTTTGGTGTCTTCTAAAAGACTGAGAGTTTTAACTGTGCAGCTATTCCAGTGTGAAGAAATGAAAATCTAGGAAAGTTTATGAACTGGCCAGTGGTATTGGATGTGTTGGGGATGTGTCCAGTCCCCTTGATGCCATTCTCGCTGAGTCGCGACATGCTGTAGCCGTGCGTAAGACTGTACAGCCTCCTTCAGCTGAATGGGATTTTATCACAGGCTTGCTCAGAAAGGCGGTATCTCTCTAGTCTCACTTGATGCCATTCTCGCTGAGTCGCGACATGCTGTAGCCATGCGTAAGACTGTACAGCCTACTTCAGCTAAATGGGATTTTATCACAGGCAGGCTTGCTCAGAAATTGACCTCCCATGTTTTTGGCCTTTTGCACTCCGTCTTAGTACCACCGCTACTCTGGCTTGATGTTAATGGAATGGAAATTGCAGACTCCTACGTCTTATTCTCTGAGCACAGGTCCTTTGCTTCTTTTTCCTCAAGCCTCTTGCCTGCCTGTCAGTAAGAGCTGAAGTCCCCAAGTGGTGCTTTTTCCTCTCCGGTTCTATACTTACTCATCGGTCCTTGTAAATTGGTTCGCTTTCACCTATAGAAACATGCACATCAAATCCATCTCATGAAAGCTCTTCCTTAATGTCTTATCTTCCTCCAGCCGCCACCCTGTTTCACCCTTTGTGAAAGGAATGACTCAATATTCACCAAAATCAATGACGAAATCTTCACCAAAATCCATGCTTCCCCTTCCAGAGTATGGCGATGTTTCTGGGAAGTGGGTGTCCATCTTCAGACTAGTTTGCCTTGAGGTGGGGTGCAGTGACTAATCCCTGTGGATGGGATGTAAGTGTCCCTTTGGGAAGAGGTCAGGGAGAGTACAACCAGAAGGGGGATGGATCCTGGGTGTCCAGATCATCCTTGGAGGAAACTCTTCTGACGACTAGGAAGACTGAACTGCCTTGGATTGCTACGGGAACAAGATTAAACTTCCAAGAAGCTATGGAGACATGTGGGCTTATTTGTTACGGCAGCTCATGTTCCTGTAACTCCGGGTTCAGCAAACTGCAGCATGTGAGCCACACGGGTCCATTACCTGTTTTTATAGATAGAGTTTTGTTGGAACACAGCCACGCTCATCCATTCACATACTGTATGTGGCTCCTTTTACACTGCAACAGCAGAATTGAATTGTTGTGACCAAGGCTATATGGCTGTCAAAGCTGAGAATGCTTACTCTCTGACCCTTTGCTGACAAAGTTTGCCAACTGATGCTCTGAGTAACATTTGAGCCTCAAATGTCTGCTGAGGAAGCAACACCAGGTGGATGAGAGATACCACTTGGGACACTGAAGAGCAGAGGACAGACACCCATGGATCTGGCCCTTCATTTGCTGATGTAAGATCCCCAGAGCCTCCCAGACTTTTTCTACACACACACACACACACACACACACACACACACACACACACACACACTGATGGGAGAGAAA
>NW_027397078.1:37827949-37846901 GCF_003265705.2 Callorhinus ursinus
CACACACACACACACACACACACACACACACACTGATGGGAGAGAAAATCAAAGGGAGGAACATGCTATCTAGTAGAATGTGCCTTTCCCCACTTGAAGGGAGTTTCTCGTCAGTGATTCTCAAACTTGAGTATGCATCAGAATCATCTGGAGGCCTTGTGAAACACAGACTGCAGGGCCCCACCCTTGGGGTTTCTGATTCAGCAGGTCTGGGGTGGGGCCTGAGACTCTGCATTTGCCACATGCTCCCAGGGGGGTGCTGGGAACCACGCCTTGGGAACCACTGGCGTAGATTATTAGATAGGACTCTGCTTTGCTCTGGATTGCACACAAAGTTAACTTTTTTTTTTCCTGCCCATTCAGTGGGGGTCAGAGGAGAGATCGTGTATGGGAGGGAGGTGTGATTACTTACGGATTACCACCAGGTGCTTTTGCTGCTCATCCAAGTTGTGGTGTGAGTTCTGTGAGTCTTCTACTCTAAAAGTTTTAGATTTTTAAATTAAAAATTTTTTTTAGGACTCATGATTTTTCTAAGTCAAGTGATTACTTGAGAATAACCAAAACTGTACGTTAGGATGGATCATGCCTAGTTTGCTAAGGGCTAACCTCCTGGCAGAGCGTTAGTGTATAAGCAAAGACACCAAGTCCTGTAGGGTAGCGGCAGGCTCCCCAGGCTAAGTGTGGGCTGTGATGTTGGGTGGTGAGGTGCTGGAAGGCACCTGGGTGGTGGGTGGTGAGGTGCTGGAAGGCACCGTGCCTGTGGGTATGCAGGTGTCTCAGCCCCAGTGTCACCGGGATCGCTTGCCTAGGACTTGCCACCTTTATTCCCTCAGCTGCTGCTCTTCTTTTTTTTTTAAAGATTTTATGTATTAGAGAGTGAGCGGGAGCTGGGGGAGAGGCAGAGGCAGAGGGAGAGGGAGAAGCAGAGTCCCCGACTTAGCAGAGAGCCTAACCTGGGGCTCGATCCTAGGACCCTAGGATCATGACCTGAGGTGAAGGCAGACAGACGCTTAATGGACTGAGCCACCCAGGTGTCCCTCAGCTGCTGCTCTTCTCAGCAGGACCCTGTATGTTCAGTGTTGGCCAGGCTTCTTCTCTGAGAGTGACGTGGGGCAGGCCCTGGAGCTGGGGCGCCTTTTGAAAGGCTTCTCATTTCTGCCAGAACCGTAGGTGGCATCTCATCAGAGGTCTTGCAATCCAGGCAATGCAGGGGGTAGACTTTAAAATCGAGTGTTGGGCAAAGGCAGAGGGAGGGGAAGAGAAGGAAGACGTGGAGAGACGGGGTCTGTCCGTCAGACCTTCCTGTAGCAGCAGTGGCGGCTTCCGTTAAAAGCTTCCCACCTGCTGTTTCTCAAGGGGTTTCTCTTTAACCCTATCACATATACCTTAAATAAACCGAACTCTGTATTTAAAAATTGTGTCCTTCTAATGCGTTCGTGAATTATACAGGTGGTGCCGTGTTAGGTTCACACCAACTACATCTTCTCTGTCAATTTCATAAGGACAGACACTGCATTTCTTTGGCCATTCACGGGGGCAAAAAATGGTGCTGGACGTTGGGGAAGTTAACTTGAAAGAGGTCTAGAAATTTCCCTCATGATTTTCGTTGCCTCATGGGCCAAGCAGATCTCTTATCAAAAAAAAAAAAAAAAAAAAAAGACTGCCTCCTTCATTGTTATGGTGCCTTCCTGCTGTGCTTTCGCAGGTCTAGGGGTCTAGCATCTTTGCCTTTTCCCCCCCAGCAGTAAAGGTTTGGATCAAGGGTCAGTAAGCATTTTCTGTAAAGCACCAGGGAGTACGTATCTGCAGCTTCTCAATTCTGCCGTTGTAGTGTGAGAGTAAGCATAGACAAATTGATGGCCCTGGCTGTGTCTCAATAAAGCTTTATTTACAAAAATGGGCGGTACCAGATTTGGTTTGCACAGCTATACTTTGTTGTCCACTGGTTTGATCGGTGCATGCAGATCACCTGGGAAACTTGTTAAAATGAAGTTTATGGTTTTCAGAGGTAGGGGAGAAAGATTTTGCGTTTCTGACAAGCTCCCAGGAGCTTCTCCTCCTGCTTGTCCTTAGACCACGTGTTGAATATCGAGGATTTCGATAGCGTCAGCTTTTTGTAAATAGATTTGGCAATTGCAGTGAACTGGGGAAGGCTAGGGATGATTTCGGTGAGCTGCACAATTTTACAGAATTTCAGAGAGAATCTGAAAAGCTGTATCTAAACTCAGAAGCAGACTGTAGGGATGATGCTTTATTTAGAAATATCTTCCAACCAACCAAACCCATGAAACTTGGGTATTCTTGCAATGACTTCATTCTTCTCTGGTTTCCTGGAACACCATTTACTTTTGAAACCATCCAGGAAGAATCCAGGTAATTAAAAGGGACCCTCGTTTTCTGCGTGACCTTGGATCTGTTGCTTGACCTTCCAACACCTGGGGGCAACACAAATGTACTTATCAAATTTTGTCAGAACAGGATCTTACTGGAAAACAGATGTTGGGTCAGAATTTTCCCACATGTGTGAGAGCTGAAATCCTGCAGGTAGCTCAGACTAATGATGCCTTTGCCAAATACCAGCGCTCTAATACAAAAGACTAATTACTCTCAGATTTGGGAGAGGTTAAAAAAAAGCCCTTACATACGTAACAAGAGCCGGAGCAAGAACAACCACAAAAACCCCGAACGTGTGAAACTGCCTTTAAAGGACGAAATAAGCTTTTCCCGGAGTCTTCCTTCAAGCACGTGAAGTGACTCCGGCTCTGACAACATTCGGTGCTGTGTGCTTGATAGCGCAGAACGGTTCAGCTCATTGGAATCATCACCAGCCTTCCCCACCACCTCCTCCCCACTCCCTCCATCTCTGCCCAGTTCCAGTATTTCTTTCCATATGGAAACTGACATTGCCAAATTTGAGAGACTCCCCCCAGCCCCCTTCTTTGGCGGATTGTTGGAATCAGTTCCATGTGTATAACTTAATCTGGCAGTTTTTGCAACATGTGGCTGAGGGGGTCTGGAATTATTTTAAGTTTCAGGTTTTAAAAATAACAGGCAATTTTGACCCTCTTGGAAGAGTTGCTACTACTGGACCCTCTCTTGGGACATTCAGGTGGGGATCAGGTTTCCCACCTGTCATTTCAACTGAAGCACCCTCCTAAGGAAAAAGACTTCATGTTGGCGACTGTTTGTATAAGGCATTTGTTTTGGTTGACCTTTTGTCTGCTGTGTTAATGGTGTGTCATGGATTGGCCCTCTCTGTAAGGAGCTCCCTGGGTAAGAACATTCTAGCTGTGGCTGCTTCTAGGTGTGGGTCTCCTGGGAGGAAGTGTGGCTTCAGGGTTAGACCCTAAAAGACCTATCTCCGCCGATAGAGTCACGGCCAGCTCTGTTTCTCAGACTGTGTAGCCGTTTTTATGTTCTGTCGAACATATGCAAAGTGTTCCATCTTACAAGGGCGTGCTGGAGATAAAAGTGTGGTTATTTATTATAGCATAACACCACCAGAAATACCCGGCTTTCGGATGTCCCTTAGAAGTTGACAGATTACCTTCAACTTGCACGTCTGAGAGCCAAGGGGTACAAAAAGGGGAAGCAGAATTGTCACAAGAGCGACAGCAGTGTTGTGAGACCCCTGAAAGAGATAACTATTTGACTTTCTATGGAGTTTCTTGTACACTGGAATGAGAGACTTTTTTTTTTTTTTTTTTTTTTTGGTACCACAAAAGGTGAAAGGGTCACTTGTGCTTTTGGCTTTGCTGAGGTATTTTGTCTGTGGACACTGGCCAGTGTCAGGCTAGGGAAGTATTCACATAGCTTGTGTACAAAAATAGTATGCTCTGGAAATTAATGCTTTATTGTTTGTTGAATCTTGGGTCTACCACCACTGAGAATTATATTCACATTAAAAATATCTACCTAGAGTGGTTCTTTTGGGAAAGTACGTACAGGTAGAAACATCTGTCATGCAGTTAGGTTCTAATAAATGGTAGCCATTACCTGTAAGACATAATGAATTAATCATATATACAACTTGGAGGATTTCTCCCAGTGATGAGGAGAAAAAAGTAGTGTGAGGTGTTCTTTTTCTTTGAACTTTTGCCAGTTATGGCAATGGACTTTCTTGAATGGATCGTCTCTGTAGTAGGCTGTCTGGGCTAGAACATTCTGGGTGTAGCTACTGATAGTCCTCGGTAAACGTGGGAAATGTAGGACTCATTATGAAATGTCCCTGCATGTTGGTATGTGAGTTTTGAGGACTTCTGAAGAACCGGGGGAATGTGGGATTAGATGCTTTTGAGGCGCACAGGTGAAGGACCCAATTACTTAAGAGGAGCAAAGCCCTTGCGTCCGGTAGGTGTATGTTGATATGTTGTGTATACCACAAGATAAAAAGCAGGGGGGAGACATAGAATCGTATTTCCTGCTGGGGCACAGGCTTCTGCCCAGACTTTTCCAAGATGGCCCCAGAAGAGAAGCTTGGCCACGTTTTATCAATTCCAAAATGTACATTTTTGCAGGACTTCATATTTCTAAAATCAGAGTGCTTATTCCAGTCAACCACATCTCGTTATTATTGGTATCCCTTTCTCCTTCTTAGCATTACCTAAATGAACAATGTGTCTTATGTTGTGTCAACCCTGCTATGTTTGGTGAAACGTGGTAGATTTGGGCTTGTGAAACTGGAATAAGAAGGCAATAAAATGAAGTACTCCCATCTTCTGGAATCAGAGGGCCCGAGAGAGCAAAAGATGAAACATTTGTGTTTTCCCCAACCCTCGTTTCTAAAGAAAGTTCAGGATTCCTTTTCCTAGAGCTGTGTTCTCCAGCAGCATCGGCATCAGCCGGGGCCTAGTGAATCGGAAATTCTTGGGGCGGGCCCCCCGCTGTGGGTTTGCAGAAGCCTCCAGGTGATCCTGATGCACGCTCAAGTTTGAGAGTGGCTGAACAAGAGCTCCCACACTTGTTGCTCGGGAGGGGTGTTGTCAGAGCATCCGGTGTGGGATCTCTGATGTTCCTCCCTAGCTTCACCTCTCTCTGTTTGAAGCCCTTTGCTCCTTCGTAACTCCCTGTGCACATGACAGCACACTGTGCTTTCTCACCTCACCTCATCGCCGACATGTTTTGCAGGCTCCTCCTCCTCCTGCCGGTCCTGGAAATGGTGTCACTCTGCAGGTCTCCTCCTTTTTCTCTGCACACTCTCTCCAGCCAGCGCTGTGCATGCCGGTGGTTTCAGGACACCTCTCTCAGTGGCTCCTCACTTTGTATCTGTAGCCCGAGGACCAGACTCCAGAGTTCGCAGCTACCTCAGACTCCATGCGCTAGAACACTGCTGCTTTACTTCCTCCTCCGGCCAGTTCCTTCTTCCTATGATTTCTTTCTTAGTGAATGGTTCCGCCATGTCACCTACTGCTTCCGTTGGAAATTTGGTGATCTTTCTGTACTTCCCCCTCTATCTCATGACTCAGCCCTTACCCACCACACATCATTCCTGCCTCTTAATACTACTCCAAGGCATTCCACCCTCTCCTGTCCGCTGCCCTTGGCCTTGACTGGGTCTGTTGTTATCCCTTTTGGAATATTGCCGGGGTCTCTCTCCCTGTTTCTTTCCTGCTTTCCGGCTTACTCCCGTTCCATTTGATCCATCCGTGGTCGGGTTAGAGTGACATGTCTCATGTGGAGATCTGACAATGAAATTCCTTTAAACAGTCTCTGATATCTTCTTCATTGCTCAGCGATATTTCCCAGTTTGGACCCCTTTCAGAGCTCTGCTCTGTTTGGGAATTGCTGCTTACAGTAGTTTTTCTTTTTGGAAACCCATAACCACCTTTGGCATTTTAAATGTTTTGGGAAATCCTGACGTCAAGAACTCATTTAGGTTTGACCTAGTATTTCCCATGGTCTCGGTTGACCCTGTGCCTCCCACACATCAACTGTTAACATCCCATGACATTTTTGCTCTCTGTGCATTCTGGGAAAGGCGATACTTTCCATGCAAGGCTTGTCATGAGTCGGCCCTAGCTTGCTCTTCAGTCTGATTTTCCACGAATCCCCTCATTACATTTTCACTGACAGTGATTTTGAATTTCCTAAAAAAGTCACATTGCCTTGTGCCCTTGGACTTTCAGTCTTTATCTCCGAGTGAAATCCCTTCCATTCTTCTTGCCCCCTGGAAAATACCCTGTTGTCATGCAGGTCTCAGCTCAACTATCACTTCCTCCAGGAAGCCCTCCCTGATTCCCCCTAGACACACTTGGGTGCCCCCCTCTGGTGCCTTGTCATCTTGTTTGCACTTTCATCATCGTCGTCTCCTTACAGCCCGTAACCTTCTTGGGAACAGTGACACTGCTTTAGCAAGAACATCTGGAGGGAATGTCTGTAAAGACTAGCTGCTAGGAAAAATGAGACCATGAAAAAGTGAATGAGTGATGGTAGTTTCTGGCTGTGATGATGTCAAGGGCTACTCCTTATAAAAGCAGCTTCCACGAAGTAGCACTGTTTCAGATGCGCTACCCACGTTAACTCACATAATCCTCTTACCGCCTCTGCGAGGTGGGAACTGGCGTTATTACCCCCCACTGTTCAAACGGGGGAAACGTGAAGGGCTTTGGTGCGGCCTGCCTGTCTCCCTGCAGGTGGAGGCCAAGGCGAGCTCATCTGTGTGAGGGATGGCACTTCTTTAGGAGAACACTTCTCTGGGGAAGTAGAGTAAATACCTGCAGTGATCTCCTACCACCTTCCCTTGTTGGGAAGGAAGAATTTCGTAGCCTTCCCTGGGAGAATGAGTACTTCCTTTTTGCTGAGAAACTTTTTGGCTGCTGAGTGTTACTTGCAATTTGCTGCCAAATTGCATGGTGCCATTATTCTCATCTTCTTATTCTCAGCAGCGCAAGCTGTGGGTGCCAAGGGTCTTCTTTTAAATGGAGTGGGTCAATTCATAGTAACGGTTCTCAGCTGGGGGTCATCATGCCTCCCAGGAGATGTTCGGCAGTGTGTGGAGATGTTTTTGGTTAGCACAGCTGGGTGGAGGGGAGCTTTTGGCATCTCGTAAGCAGGGGCCAGGAATGCTGTTCAGCACCCTATAATGCACAAGATGGCTCTTGACAGTATAAAAGCATCCGGCCCCAAATATTGATAGTGATGAGTTGAAAAACCCTGCTTTATACTTGTAGGTTTAACGTTACAGCAAAACGTCTTAGAAACTAAACAGAAAACTTAAAGATTAAACACAGCAATGGGAAGTGGCAAATAGGGCCTGTTAGGAGCTGACTGTGGGGGAGTCCCTAAGTTTTAATGAGCACAACACAGTGAAGGTCATTAAACCAAGGGGAGGGCCATAAGCCTGACACTCCATTCAGTGTTCAGGAAAGGAAACTGAAGAAACTCCTAGCCTGGAAAGGTGGGACTAAGGACATTAATTACCCATGAAAGGCTTGCTTGCAGACCATTCACAATTGTTTCTGGAAATCCCTGAAAAATACACTGCAGAATTTTCTTTAAATGTTATTCTTAAGAAATGTCCTAGACTGATAATAGGGGGAAAAAAAAAAGATGGCTTTCAATAAATGGAAAGATAAATGGGAAAAGGGTAGTCAGATACATGACTAATGCATATCAGCTTTGATGGGTCCAATAAGATGTGTAAGACTTGGCGAAGAAATTGAATCTGTACGAGGTCTTTAAGTACACTCGGGAGAAGAAGCCAACCAGAGTAGGGCCCTCTAAAGCGGATGAATGTAAATCTCCAAAGAGGATGTTTGTAACGATTTGTTGCACATGGGAAGAAAGTATTAGAACATTTTTAAGAATAAAAAGTAAATACTGGTGTCAGAAAGTCTGCATTAGATATACAGATCAATACTGGTGCTCACATTCAAGCTGCGTGGTAGCTATCCCAAGTCAGAAGCAAGGTGAGAGGTAATCTGTGGGGAAAATACCCAGCATACTGGCAGGTATTGCACCTTACCCACATGTGGGTAAGTGAATCTAGAGATGCCATCATCGAGTTTATGTAAAACTAACCCCAAAACATTTTTAAATAGCCTAAAAAGATGTCTGAAAAGACAGAACCTACTGAAGTCAAGAGTAATCCTTCATGCACAAGTGAACCCCAAGAAATGGTTAGCTTGTACTTGTTATTTGCCATATTGTGACATCACAGCATTGTCCCCATCAGGTCTGACAAGAAGTTGAGCAAAAAAGAAAATAAAGAAAAAAAAAAATAAAAATTATCAAGAAAACTGTGGGAAATATGATTTTATGTCCAAGTTCATTAATGACAGATATTTCCCTAAGTACATAGCTATGCTGTGAGACATCACTTACTGATGCGGGTACTGTAGATCATTTATAAATAAACAAACATATATTGCAACTACAAGCTCCAGCCTGATGATTTTATGACAAGGTACTTGTGTTTCTTTCTACTGATTGATGATTTTTTATGCTAAGTTTTAGTGATGTATACTTTATATCCAATAAAATGCACGCATTTTAAGGGTACAGTTTGGTGAGTTTTGATAGCCGTGTGTAGCCTTGTGATCACCATCACGATCCTGCTAGAGTGGTTCTAGTTCCCCCTCTCCCTGAAGTGCTCTCCTGCCCTTGTAGTCGGTGCTCCTCCCTGTTCCAGTTTCTGGAAACCACTGATCTGATTTCTGTCCATAGTTTTGCCTTTTCCAAAATCTCATATAAACGAATACATGTGGAGGCTTTGCTGTCTGAATTCTTTCGCTTAGCATTATGCCTTCAAGATTCATCCGGTTCTTTGCGAGCATCCATAGCCCTTTTGTTTTTATTGCTGGATAGTGTTATCCTTGTATGGATGTACTTACAATAGCTTGTTTATCCACCCATCGGTTGAAGAACACTGGATTTTTTCCAGGCTTGGTGATTATGAAAAATGTCCCTATACATATTTGCAACCACGTCTTTGTGTGGACAGGCATTTTCATTACACTTGTATACGTATCTAGGGGTGTGATTGCTGTGTCATATGCTAAGTGCGTGTTCGACTTTATAAAAAACTGCCTAACTGGTTTCTGGAGTCGCTGTGCTGTTTACGTTCCTACCAGCAGCAATATAGGAGAGTCCCAGTTGGTTCACACTCTTGCACTTAGCCGTGGGTATTGTCATTTAAAAAAAATTTTACCCATTTAGGGCAGCCTGGGTGGCTCAGTCGGTTAAGGATCTGCCTTCAACTCAGGTCATGATCTCTTGAGACCTGGGATCCAGCCCTGCGTCGGGCTTCCTGCTCAGCGGTGAGTCTGCTTCCCTCTCTCTCTCTCTCTCTCTCTCTCCCTTCTCCCCTCCCCCCTCGTGTTCGCTCTCAAAAAATAAATAAAATCTTTAAAAAAATTACCCATTTAATAGTGTATTTCATTGTGATTTTAATTTGTATTTTTGTAATGGCTGGAGATGCTGAACATCTTTTTCCTTTTTTTTTTTTAAGATTTTATTTATTTATTTGAGAGAGAGAGAGAATGAGAGACAGAGAGCACGAGAGGGAAGAGGGTCAGAGGGAGAAGCAGACTCCCCGCCGAGCAGGGAGCCCGATGAGGGACTCGATCCCGGCACTCCGGGACCATGACCCGAGCCGAAGGCAGTCGCCCAACCAACTGAGCCACCCAGGCGCCCTGAACATCTTTTTCCTGTGTTTATTTGCCATCCTTGTCTGCTCTTGGGTGAAGTGCACTTATACTTAATTGAGTGCTAGTTGCTTCGTATGCGTGTTGATGGAATGTTTTGACTATTAAAGTGAAATAATTTGGAGCGCCTGAGTGACTCAGTCGGTTAAGCGACTGACTGTTGGTCTCAGCTCAGGTCTTGGTCTCAGGTTGGTGAGTTTAAGCCCCATGCTGGGTTCCAAGCCCAGCCATGGAGCCTACTTAAAAAAAATATATAAATAAATAAATAAAAGAAAAATAAAGTGAAATAATTGAAATAAAAGCTTTTCTCTCCCTCTTTACCTTTTCTTTTTCTTTTTCTTTTAAAACCCAGTGCCTGGTACGTAGCTTTTGCTCATTTTAAAAAAAATCAGTCGTTATTGGGCAAAGAGTGACCTTAGGGGTCATGAAAATCTGACATACTGAATGGTGCTTTTCTTTCAGTTTTTCATGAAGATGGGGTTGGAGTCCCATATTTAAGGATCCATGGGAGAAGGCAGGTGGAAGGGGGTAGGGTCTGAAAAGTCAGATATGGAGATGGATGGCTGCAGAATGTTCTAGAGAACTGAGAAAGTTTGCCACACAGAGAAATCAGCTCTTATCCCAGGGGCAGTGAGGAATTGCGGATGTGAAGATGAAGATGTCATCACTAGGCTCAGAAACACAAACAGGACAGTCCCCTGCCGTTTAACCCGTTTTGCTAGCGTGTTCTTGACAATCCCTACACTATGAGCAGTGTCCTATGAAGTAAAGAAAGTTTTGGTCTCAAAACCCAAAGAATATGGAGGGGTCAATTCTGTAAACTTCTGCAGAAATGAATGATCATGCCAGGTGTACCTGCCTCTGTGGGGCTGATACAAGATTCCACTTGACCCCAGATATTGTCTGCATGAAGATAGCACAAGACCCGAAAATCCCTGCCTTTGTCCTTGAGATCTGACCTTGATCATTTTCACTTAGTCATCTATCATTCTGTTACGTGGATGGAGGATGACCTATTTTCTTGATATTAGCAGCAGGCCCTTTATTTCTCCTATTTCCTTTTTGCAGTCTTCACTGTCATCATTCCCCAGAGGGGCACAAATACATATTCTGAGTATAAGCAGCACTACTAAAAATATGTACACTAAAAAGTCTCCACACATTTAACACATATTGACTCAACACATATTTATGGAGCACCTATCGCCAGGAATTCCCAGGCCCAGTGCTATCACTTGGGATAGATTTATCAGTGAGTAAAAGACACAGAAATCCTCAAGGATCGTGGATCTGTGTGATAGCAGAAAGAGAGAGAAAATGCATGGCAATAACGAGTAAGTAAACTATATGCCACAGTAGAAAACTGCAAGTGCCATGTGGAAGATTTCTTTTAAAATGTACCGAGGGGCGCCCAGGGTGGCTCAGTCCGTTCAGCGTCTGCCTTCGGCTCAGGTCATGATCCCGGGGTCCCGGGATCGAGCCCCACATTGGGCTCCCTGCTCAGCGGGGAGGCTGCCTCTCCCTCTCCCTCTCCATCTGCCTCTCCCCCAGCTCATGCTCTCTCTCTCTCTCAAACAAATAAATCTTCAAAAAAATAAAACGTACTGAAGATGTTTCCCTGTTTAACTTTGGGCATGCTATTGCACGGCCAGGTCCATTTACACCACATTTGGGGTTTGGTCCTTGTGAGACAGGGCGCTGTAATGACACAAGAAAAGGGTCAGGGGCGTGAAGAGGTGGGGAGCTCGGGAGTCTGCAAAGAGTGTTGGAATAGACAGGCAGACGGCACCATTTTACCTTTTATCAGGAAAGCTGTTGGTGCCCTGCTGATACCAGGGTTATTTCATACGGTACTTTTTGGGGAGCCGGCTTTCGGAAAGATGAAGCAGAACTTTCAGCCATAAATGCCGGCTGTAATGGATGTGTGATTGCTGTAGCTGTGAGCCCAGATCAATACCCTTTACAAGAGAACAACTGAGTGGCTCTGGAAGCCGAAGCACGAATTGATCTCTTTGTTGTTTTGTTTTGTTTGTAATTCCACCTACAAATAAGAGTCTCCTGGTGTGTAACATTGGGATCTTTCATGACTTAATTTTGTTGCACAAAATATTCTTTTGTTTTTCCTTTCTCTCTCGGTAATAAAACATGCCTGGCTGGTTCTTTCGGGGACAGAGCTGCCCCTGTCCTGTTGCTTTGCTTGAGCTTTGAATATTATTGAAGAGAGAGAGAGAGAGAGAACTCACTTGGCAAGGCGTACATTATGACGCGGGTTGAAAAAGAGCTCCCCCCCCAAAAAAAAAAAACCACATTAATTTCTAGAATGTGTTGGGTGACAAAATTTTCATCTGACACTTAAAACAGGGTAACAGAATTTTTTTTTTTTTTTCCTCAGAAGCAGAATAGAATCTTGTAATGCCATAAGCCATCAGATACTCCTGGCTTTCATAGTTTAAATTACAACTCCTTTTCCTCTTGAAGCTAATGACTTCATTAGGATGAGGATTTTCTGCATATAATAGATCTCTTTGCTCCTTTACAGAGTCTGAGGGGTGGGTGATTGAGCCTTTAGTTAACTAGCTATGGCTGACGGGCTCTGTGCTGATGGGCTCTGTGCTAGTGAGCCTTTAGTTAACTAGCTATGGCTGATGGGCTCTGTGCTAGGAAGAATCAGAGCAATCCCTCTCCCCCTCCCAACACCTCTGTTATATTGTGTGCCCTGTCTTTGGCCCATGGGCAGGGGTTTGCCAACCCGAGGTGAAAATGATGAGAAACAGTATAAAATGTCAGTTAAAAGCCAAAACTTTAGAATCAAACACAGCTGGGTTTGCATTCTCATTTTTTCCATTGTGGACTGTGGTCTCGGGCAAGGAATTAACCTCTCTGTGTCTTTTGAGTTTGTTCATCTTTAAAGATGGGCAGCAATGCTGATTTTACCAGGTTTTCTGAGGATTGAGAATCATAATATATGTACAGCATTTATCTTGGTTCCCAGCCTATTGTAAATGACGTCAATGGTAGAAAATAATTATGTTATTTAGAACTTTAAAATTTAAATATGAAATATTAAAGTCCACTTCCTTACTTGTTAGTATCTCATTTTTCTTAGAACTTGTCTCTGGATCCTCAGATAGACAGACAAGCAAATCAATAACACATCTACCCAGCCTGCCCCAGCTCCTCAGGGCGACTGATGCTCTTTTGGATGAGACAGCCAGTAATGAATATTGGAGATCAGGTGTTCAGGGCAGGAACAAAGTTTTCTCACATAACTTGAATACAGTGCCAGGTAAGGAATCCTAGTTCATCAAGAAAAAATTTTTTAACAGTTTTCAAAGTCGTTTGCTTGTTTTACTGTATGCCAGTGTAGGGGAGGGGAGATCTATTCTCCCCCAGGATTTGACGCAATCTAGTAACATAGTTGTGGGGATGAAATGCAATACAAATTTCTAAATTGTTTCTCTCGTTTTTAAGGTTCAAAACCAAAACAGGATGCTTAGACAGTTACTAAAGGCTATAGCTAGGTCTCTGTTGTGGGCGTAAGATCTTTGCTTTCAAAAGTATCACAGGGCAGAGCGTTGCACGGTTTTCTCAACTTTATATTGGAAAAACATATTTTGGTATTGTTTACAAATAAGAGTTATTTTCTCCCAGCTGATGCCCAAATTCAGTCCTAATTTTTGCAGAAAGTACGAAGTCTTCAGCCTTTTCCTCAGCTGTTACTCTTTCATTGGCGTACATCCATTTCACTTGTATTTAAGAAAAGCAATTAATTTGAAAGATGTAGTTAACAAAATAGTAATAGCATAAAAGCAGCAGGGCAAAGAGTTAAGAGTTTACTGCTCTATGGGCACTGGGCACCCATCGGGGCTGGAAATTGCTTTGTATTTTGTATAATTTGTATTCTTTTTTGTATTTGTATTATTTTTAAAATTTTTGTATAATTTTTGGTAGGATATGTCCCTGGACTTTCCATCCAAAGGTTTATTCTGTTTGGTAGCCATCCACATTAAAATGGTTATAAAAGGGGATGCCTGGGGGGCTCATCATTTAAGCATCTGGGGACGGTGTTGGGATCGAGTCCCACATTGGGCTCCTTGCTCACTGGGGAGCCTGCTTCTCCCTCTCCCTCTGCTGCTCCCCCTGCTTGTGATCTCTCTCTGTCTCTCTCTGACAAATAAATAAATAAAATCTAAAAATGGTTTTAAAAGAATCATTTATCATAATGAAATAATCTTTGGATATATGTTGTTTAATAATGTACGGGCTAGTGAAGAATTTTACTTTAAATGACTTAAAAGCCTAATGAATCAGCCGAGTGTCAGATGAACAATGAGGTAGGCACCGTTTCACCCTGAGAAGGGCCATGTTTTAGGAGTGAGTTGGACAGTTAAGGAGTCAGGGCCAGGGTCCCCAACAAGAAAATATGGAGTCAGGACAGCTAAGATCAAACAGCACTGACATCCTGTTTTGCAACTTAGGACTGCACTAACATTCTGCTTTGCAGCAGAAATGACTTCTGCAGAATGTCCTAAAATAAGGCAATTAATCACAAAAGGATTTGTCAATATCATGGGCAAGGGGTAGTTAAGACCTAAGCCCTCAGATGTCAGCAAAAAAAAAAAAAGACCATCAGCACGTGGACATTAGCCTAATAGGTGACCAAAGCCCTGATTGACACAACTCAGCACACCCTTATTGCTTAAGATAGTTCTGCAAAAGAGTTCATAAAAACCCCTAAACTTAGAAACTCTAGGGGCAACCCTCTCAGACTCCCCCTACTTCTCCGGGAGCTTTATACTTTTGCTCAATAAACTGTGCTTTGCTGCCCACCACTCTCTCTCTGGTCTACCTCTTCATTCTTCAAAGCAGCATGACCAAGAACCGTGGGCAATAAAGACAGAGAAATCCTGCAACAGATGTCCTTGGGGTCCTAGATGGGACTGTCTCTACTCATTTCTGCATTGACCAGGGAACTCTGCATCTTTCTTCTCCAAGCTTCCTTGTTGGTTATCACCACTCTTTTAGGACAACCTCAACCCAAGGACTTTGAAATGAAAATTTCAACCCCCTAGATTGTTTGCGGGGGTTTCCTTCCTGGTGGGAATCCCTTCCTGCTCTCACAGGTCATGGCAGGGAGGTCAGATTAGTAGCTTCCTACTGGCAGAAAGATGGCCTCAGGGTCACTTTTCCCATGAGGTCTGCCTGATTCTGGCCCAACGTGGTAGTGAGTTTGGGAGGCAAGGATTTGCTCATTGTGATTGACTTGCCAGTGCAGACAAGACCTGTGTTTCCTTACCACCATCCACCCATCATCTGCTTGTGTGTGCATTTAGTTGGCCACGTCTTGTTCTGTTGTTGCCATAGTCCGGAGAACATTTTCCTCCCCTCTTTCCCCTTGAGTTGTGGTTTTCCATCACATTCAAAGAGAAATCATTAAAAGCATTCAGGATGTGCTCAATTCTTATTCATCCTTTAATATTGAGCTCAGAGGTCTCTGCCTCCAGAAAGCCTTCTTGGTCCTTCCATCAGCTTGGTTCGGTTTGGAGGCTGTTTTGGGTTCCTCCACCACATACTGTGGTTATTTCTCGTACAGGACCATTGTGCTACAGTAATTGCCTGTGGATCCTGTGCTTCTCTATCTGGAATCAAGTAGGAGCTTAACACGTTTCTAGGTGCACCATCACAGAGCACTCAACAAGTTTTGTGCAAACTAAATCATTATGATTTGAGAGAATCCATGTACGGTAGGCATACAGTGGCAGGCACCTAATAATTGGCAGCTGGCTAGTTTCATATTAGCTGGGATTGGGAAAACCCAACAGTCAGATGTTTGCATAGAGAGGGATGGTTCTTGCCTTGCTCATTATGACGACTGGGAGCAGGACATCAGGACTGTAGCTTCATGATGCCATCAGCGCCATCTTTTGCACCACCTGGCATGGGAGGATGCCTTTGTCTTCATGGTTACATGGCTACAGAATGGCTGTGACACCTCCTGGCTCAAGTTTCTGTCTGGGTAGGAAGAAGGAGAAAGGGACAGAGGGGCCAATGGGCAGCTTTCCTAGAAGGCTCACTTGTCCCATGGCCTTCTCACTGGCCAGGACTGAGTTAATTACTGAGCCCAGGATGCTGAAGGGGCAGGATCACCACATCACAAGGTCTGCTTGAGTTGACTGTTGTGCTCTGCCCTGGTCCTCTCTGCGGACCAGGGTGGTGACGGATTCCCACGCTGTCCCCTGCCTCACCCTGCATTGCCCTCTTCAGTTCCCTCTCCAGCTTTCCCTCCTTCCTCTTTTCATCCCTCTAGTCTTTCTCATTACAACTCAGAGCTGGGTCAGCGGGTCAGCATCACCATACTCTGGGAGCTTGCTAGAAACGTAGTCTCAGGTTTCAGCCTCGACCTCCAGAATCAGAACTGTGGCGGTGGGCCCAGTAATCCGTGTGGGGCTTCGGATGCGAGCTTGGGCTTAACCCCTGTTCTCTACTCTCTCCTCCCTTCTTTTCCCTCCTGTATTTTCTGCCTCTTGCTCTGGTTCTTCTTCCAGGTAACTCGTCAACCAGTGGAACCAAAACGTTCCAAAAATACTTGTATGCCTGCACGTTTTATATTGTGTTGTCCAGTGAATTACCAGGTGAGCTTGTATGTACAGCCCCATTTTTAAAAACACTAGCTGATTGAATGGCATTTGGATCTGATGGGGTTCTTAGTTGTGCATGGCCCTTGATTAGGGGTAAAAAAGAAATTTCTAGCTCTTGATCCGCATGCAGCAAACAAGTTTGATTATTATTTTTCTTCATAGAAATATTTGATTATATATTTGAACAGAGCTAGCGGGCAGCAGATGTTCATGTCGTGAAGACTGTGTGTACACACACATACACACACACATCTCAAAGAATTTTGGAAGAGAATATTTCGAATTCTTTACTATAGCTTCAGGTAAAGCAAGAGTCCTTTTTTTTTTTTTTTAAAGATTTTACTTATTTATTTGACAGAGAGAGACAGCGAGAGCAGGAACACAAGCAGGGGGAGTGGGAGAGGGAGAAGCAGGCTTCCCACTGAGCAGGGAGCTCTGTGTGGGGCTCGATCCCAGGACCCCGGGATCATGACCTGAGCCGAACGCAGACGCTTAAGGACTGAGCCACCCAGGCACCCCTAAAGCAACAGTCTTAAGAAATAGCAATCATTAGGAAGAAACTGGTTATGGAATCAAATGCAGACAACTTATTTTTAGAATGAACACCTTGCACTTGTAATAGGAAAAAAAAATGACTATGTATTTGAGGTGTGAGATAAAATTAGCATGAGGAGGAGAGGAACAATGCAGATTGTATGGGTAGGAATTTATTTTCCTTCTGAGTTCCAAGAATCCCTGCTATCGAACTAAAATTTGGCCCTCTTCAGGAGAAGTTTCATGCCAGCTTTGTTTTATTATTACTCTTTACGCTATTATTTTTGGCTTGTAGATAGCAGCTTTCTGTAACAAAGATTCGCAAATGATTCTTCATAGTTGACGTCAATGTAAAGTCTGTCAGTTTCTGAACCTGCATATTTTGCAAAAATACCATGCACCAGCATCTTCATGCTAGCTTGGAACGAATTCAGGAAAATGTCCTTGGCTCCAAAATAGCTTTAAATAAGTTTTGGATGCTTTGGGAGGTAGGCTTGGCTCCAGCCTCATTTCCCTTTGCCACTTGAAGGTAAGGATGGAGATCTGTGAGCATCAGTGCCTTAAAAGAGCTGGGCCTATAAATAAACAGAGGAAGCTACGTTTTTCCATTCTGACTCTGAACCTTTTACACAAACAGAGATGTGTTGTCTGAAAGTAACATAAGAAAGTCAAACATAAAAAGCCAGAAATACACAGCAAGGAAAAAAAAAAAAACCACCGCACCTAGAGAGAGTCTCACTCAACCAAGAGTTTCTCCCTCTGCCAAGGTTTAGAGCCCTGTGCGCTCCTGTTTCCGGGCTGCCTTGGGCTTCGGGAACCTGTGGACTCCACAGATAAAACAGGAGGCTGGCTCCCCATGGGTTTGTTCAGGTTCCTGAGCAAGCCTACCCAGGAATTTTATCTGAGTCTTTCAATGATGATATGCATGTGTACAGCCCCTGGTGATGTATATGGCATTCCTTGGCCTGCTAGACCCAGAGTAATGGGGCCACTATCTCATCTACTGTTTTCGTCTCTCAACATGAGCCAGCAGCATGCCTTTCTCTTTGTTCGTCAGGCTCACCACGCTTAGTCTACTCCTCAAGCCTTTGCACTTGCAGTACCCTTGACTTGGAATTCTTTCCCCCAGATATTTACACAGCTCTTTATTCTCCAAGGAGGACTTCCCTGACCACTGTAGCTCAGGTTGCTTCTCTCTGCAGGCTCTCTCCCCTTACTGTGCTTCCTTTTCTTTCATAGTGCTCATCTCAGCTTGCTATAATATATATTTTTATTTATTTCTTGGTCTTCTCCATTAGAATGTAATCTTGATGGAACAGGGAATTGGTTTTGCTCCTTGTTTTTATTTATTTATTTTTAAAAATATTTTATTTATTTATCTGACAGAGAGAGACACAGCGAGAGAGGGAACACAAGCAGGGGGAGTGGGAGAGGGAGAAGCAGGCTTTCCGCTGAGCAGGGAGCCCAATGTGGGGCTTGATCCCAGGACCCTGGGACCATAACCTGAGCTGAAGGCAGACGCTTAACCGCCTGAGCTACCCAGGCGCCCCTTGCTCCTTGTTTTTACACTAGGTACACACTGAGTATTTAAATGAAGATATGCTTTGTAACTACATGAATGAATGCATGAATGTTTCTAATATAGTAATTTTGATCAGGGTGATGGGTCAGACTTATATTAGTTGGGTATGACTCTACCCAAGAATTTTATCTGACTCTTCCAATGATAATATGCATGCATACATGCAATGGTGATCCATCCATCCATCCATCCATCCATCCATCCATCCATCCATCCATCATCTACCTAGCCATCTGTCTGTCTATCATCTGTTGATCTAAATTTGCTTCCAGACAGTAAGTGCTACCCTGGGCAGGGTGACCCTAGTTTCTATGGATAGTATCAGGTAAGAGGTTACATTTTGGGTGGCCTCTAGAGGGAAATTGGTTTGTCCTTATCATTATCAGTTACCATGATTGATTAGTAATGAGGAAATAGTAATTAAATATCATGCAGAATCCAATTTTTACATTAACCATTACTCTGTTAATTGTATTAGTGTGAAGATACATTTTTCGAAAATCCCAGTATGAAAAGGAAAAAAAAGGAATGAGTTTGTACATTATATATTTTTT
>NW_027397078.1:37847001-37851327 GCF_003265705.2 Callorhinus ursinus
TAACATATATTGCATTATTTGTTTCAGAGGTACAGATCTGTGATTCATCAGTCTTGTACAATTCACAGCGCTCACCGTTGCACATACCCTCCCCAGTGTCTATCACCCAGCCACCCAATCCCTCCCACCCCCCACCACTCCAGCAGCCCTCAGTTTGTTTCCTGAGATTAAGAATTCCTCATATCAGTGAGGTCCTATGATACATGTCTTTCTCTGATTGACTTATTTCACTCAGCATAACACCCTCCAGTTCCATCCACATCGTTGCAAATGGCAAGATCTCATTCCTTTTGATGGCTGCATAATATTCCATTGTGTATATATACCACCTCTTCTTGATCCATTCATCTGTCGATGGACATCTTGGCTCTTTCCAGTTTGGCTATTGTGGACATTGCTGCTATAAACATTGGGGTGCACGTACCCCTTCGGATCCCTACATTTGTATCTTTGGGGTAAATACCCAGTAGTGCAATTGCTGGATCGTATGGTAGCTCTATTTTCAACTGTTTGAGGAACCTCCATACTGTTTTCCAGAGTCTTTGCACCAGCTTGCATTCCCCCCAACAGTGTAGGAGGGTTCCCCTTTCTCCACTTCCCCGCCAACATCTGTCGTTTCCTGACTTGTTAATTTTAGCCATTCTGACGGGTGTGAGGTGGTATCTCACTGAGGTTTTGATTTGGATTTCCCTGATGCCGAGCGATGTGGAGCACTTTTTCATGTGTCTGTTGGCCATTTGGATGTCTTCTTTGGAAAAATGTCTGTTCATATCTTCTGCCCATTTCTTGATTGGGTTATTTGTTCTTTGGGTGTTGAGTTTGATAAGTTCTTTATAGATTTTGGATACTAGCCCTTTATCTGATCTGTCATTGGCAAATATTTTCTCCCATTCTGTCGGTTGTCTTTTGGTTTTGTGGACTGTTTCTTTTGCTGTGCAAAAGCTTTTTATCTTGATGAAATCCCAATAGTTCATTTTTGCCCTGGCTTCCCTTGCCTTTGGCGGTGTTTCTAGGAAGAAGTTGCTATGGCTGAGGTGGAAGAGGTTGCTGCCTGTGTTCTCCTTTAGGATTTTGATGGACTCCTGTCTCACGTTTAGGTCTTTCAACCACTTGGAGTCTATTTTTGTGTGTGGTTTAAGGAAATGGTCCAGTTTCATTCTTCTGCATGTGGCTGTCCAATTTTCCCAACACCATTTGTTGAAGAGACTGTCTTTTTGCCATTGGACATTCTTTCCTGCTTTGTCGAAGATGAGTTGACCATAGAGTTGAGGGTCCATTTCTGGGCTCTCGATTCTGTTCCATTGATCTATGTGTCTGTTTTTGTGCCAGTACCATACTGTCTTGATGATGACAGCTTTGTAATAGAGCTTGAAGTCCGGAACTGTGATGCCGCCAGCTTTGCTTTTCTTTTTCAATATTCCTCTGGCTATTCGGGGTCTCTTCTGGTTCCATACAAATTTTAGGATTATTTGTTCCATTTCTTTGAAAAAGGTGGATGGTATTTTGATGGGGATTGCATTGAATGTGTAGATTGCTCTAGGTAGCACTGACATCCTCACAATGTTTGTTCTTCCAATCCATGAGCATGGAACATTTTTCCATTTCTTTGTGTCTTCTTCAATTTCTTTCATGAGTATATTATAGTTTTCTGAGTACAGATCCTTTGCCTCTTGGGTTAAATTTATTCCTAGGTATCTTATGGTTTTGGGTGCAATTGTAAATGGGATTGACTCCTTGATTTGTCTCTCTTCTATCTTGTTGTTGGTGTATAGGAATGCCACTGATTTCTGTGCACTGATTTTATATCCTGCTACTTGACTGAATTCCTGTATGAGTTCTAGCAGTTTTGGGGTGGAGTCTTTTGGGTTTTCCACATACAGTATCATATCATCTGCAAAGACTGAGAGTTTGACTTCCTCTTTGCCGATTTGGATGCCTTGGATTTCTTTTTGTTGTCTGATTGCTGTGGCTAGGACTTCTAATACTATGTTGAATAGCAGTGGTGAGAGTGGACCTCCCTGCCGCGTTCCTGACCTTAGGGGAAAAGCTCTCAGCTTTTCCCCATTGAGAATGATATTTGCTGTAGGTTTTTCATGGATGGCTTTTATGATACTGAGGTATGTACCCTCTATCCCTATACTCTGAAGAGTTTTGATGAAGAAAGGATGCTGTACTTTGTCACATGCTTTTTCTGCATCTATCGAGAGAGGATCATATGATTCTTGTTCTTTCTTTTGTTAATGTATTGTATCACGTTGATTGATTTGTGGATGTTGAACCAGCCTTGCAGCCCAGGGTTAAATCCCACTTGGTCATGGTGAATAATCCTTTTAATGTACTGTTGGACCTTACTGGCTAGTATTTTGGTGAGAATTTTTGCATCCATGTTCATCAAGGATATTGGTCTGTAATTCTCCTTTTTGATGGGATCTTTGTCTGGTTTTGGGATCAAGGTAATGGTGGCCTCATAAAATGAGTTTGGAAGTTTTCCTTCCATTTCTATTTTTTGGAACAGTTTCAGGAGAATAGGTATTAATTCTTCTTTAAATGTCTGATAGAATTCCCCTGGGAAGCCATCTGGCCCTGGGCTTTTGTTTGTTGGGAGATTTTTGATGACTGCTTCAATTTCCTTAGTGGTTATCGGTCTGTTCAGGTTTTCTATTTCTTTCTGGTTCAATTTTGGTAGTTGATACATCTCTAGGAATGCACCCATTTCTTCCAGGTTATGTAATTTGCTGGCATAGAGTTGCTCATAATATGTTCTTATAATTGTTTGTATTTCTTTGGGGTTGGTTGTGATCTCTCCTCTTTCATTCATGATTTTGTTGATTTGGGTCATTTCTCTTTTCTTTTTGATCAGACTGGCCAGGGGTTTATCAATCTTGTTAATTCTTTCAAAGAACCAGCTCCTAGTTTCACTGATCTGTTCTACTGTTCTTTTGGTTTCTATTTCATCGATTTCTGCTCTGATCTTTATTATTTCTCTTCTCCTGCTGGGTTTAGGCTTTATTTGCTGTTCTTTCTCCAGCTCCTTTAGGTGTAGGGTTAGATTGTGTATTTGAGACCTGTCTTGTTTCTTGAGAAAGGCTTGTATTGCTATATACTTTCCTCTCAGGACTGCCTTTGCTGTATCCCAAAGATTTTGAACAGTTGTGTTTTCATTTTCATTGGTTTCCATGAATTTTTTAAATTCTTCTTTAATTTCCTGGTTGACCCATTCATTCTTTCGTAGGACGCTCTTTAGCCTCCATGTATTTGAGTTCTTTCCGACTTTCCTCTTGTGATTGAGTTCTAGTTTCAAAGCACTGTGGTCTGAAAATATGCAGGGAATAATCCCAATCTTTTGGTATCGGTTGAGACCTGATTTGTGACCTAGGATGTGATCAATTCTGGAGAATGTTCCATGGGCACTAGAGAAGAATGTGTATTCCGGTGCTTTGGGATGGAATGTTCTGAATATGTCTGTGAAGTCCATTTGGTCCAGTGTTTCATTTAAAGTCTTTATTTCCTTGTTGATCTTTTGCTTAGATGATCTGTCCATTTCAGTCAGGGGGGTGTTAAAGTCCCCCACTATTATTGTATTGTTGTCAATGTGTTTCTTTGCTTTCGTTATTAATTGCCTTATATAATTGGCTGCTCCCACGTTAGGGGCATAGATATTTACAATTGTTAGATCTTCTTGTTGGATAGACCCTTTAAGTAGGATATAGTGTCCTTCCTCATCTCTCATTACAGTCTTTGTTTTAAAATCTAATTTGTCTGATATAAGGATTGCCACCCCAGCTTTCTTTTGGTGTCCATTAGCATGGTAAATGGTTTTCCACCCCCTCACTTTCAATCTGGGGGTGTCTTTGGGTCTAAAATGGGTCTCTTGAAGACAGCATATGGATGGGTCTTGTTTTTTAAGCCAATCTGATAGCCTGTGTCTTTTGATTGGGGCATTGAGCCCATTTACATTCAGGGTGACTATTGAAAGGTATGAATTTAGTGCCATTGTATTGCCTGTAAGGTGACTGTTACTGTATATTGTTTGTGTTCCTTTCTGATCTATGCTGCTTTTAGGCTCTCTTTTTGCTTAGAGGACCCCTTTCAATATTTCTTGTAGGGCTGGTTTTGTGTTTGCAAATTCCTTTAGTTTTTGTTTGTCCTGGAAGCTTTTTATCTCTCCTTCAATTTTCAATGAGAGCCTAGCTGGATATAGTATTCTTGGCTGCATATTTTTCTCGTTTAGTGCTCTGAAGATATCATGCTAGTCCTTTCTGGCCTGCCAGGTCTCTGTGGATAGGTCTGTTGCCAATCTAATGTTTCTACCATTGTAGGTTACAT
>NW_027397078.1:37856327-38023675 GCF_003265705.2 Callorhinus ursinus
TCTATCCTCCCGAAGATCGCCTCGGATTCACTTCTCCGCACGTCCTACCTTCCAGAAAGTGGTCGCTTCTCTGTTCAGAGAGTTGTTGCTACTCTCCTCTTCGATCTCCTGTTGAGTTCGTAGGTGTTCAGAATGGTTTGATCCCTATTCAGCTGAATTCCCGAGACCAGACGACATCCAGCTCTCCTGCTCCTCCGCCATCTTGCCCCTTTTGTGCATTATATTTTGTTCGGTGGCTTACTGTTCCTGATAATGAAAATTAGCTTTTATGCAATAAAAAAACAGTTTCCGCCTTCCTCTGTCTTCTTCCTTTTCTTCTCCACTCACTGCATCCCGGTTTCTTCCCTTGATTCTCGTAGGGTGTGGAAGTTCTTAATAAAAATAATTGAAATGGGTGATTTTGCTTGCATAACAGCATTCCGTCATCCCCTGTAGTAATAATAATAATATCGTATATTGGGTGGTGAACACTTTATAATCGCTGCCTCAGCTGAATCATCTGTAAAATGGAGATCATGGTGAATACCAAACAGCTGGAGGACTAAATCAGGGTTAGTCAATGACTGTAAGTGACTACCTTGAAGTCACATGGCTAGATCCGGGATTTGATTTGGGAGTGCCTTTCTGATATTCCACCTGCCTCTCTGAAAACTGTTAACCATGTACGTTAGAGAAAAATTATTTTTTAGCTTCTTATTTTCATACACTTTGAGAGTCAAAACAGTGTTGCAATACTAGTATAAAATGTTCCCATATACCTTCACCCAGCTTTATGAAATGTTAGTATCTTATACAGCCGTTGTACCATAATGAAAACTAAGGAATTAACATTTGGTATACTACTATTAAATAGCCTTGAGGTTTTATTCAGATTTCAATAATTTTCCCACTGATGTTCTTTTCTGGTCCGGGATCACATTTTGTATGTTGTTGTGGTGTTTCCTTAGTTTTCTACAATGTGGGGCAGTTTATGAATCTTTCTTTGTGCTTCATGATTTTGACACTTGTGCAGTGTACTGGCCAGTTGTTAAGTAGAATGCCTTTCAGTTTAGATTTTCCTCGTTTCCTCATGATTAAATTTAGGTTATGCATTTTTTCCCCAAGGATACTACAGAATTGATACTGTGTTCTTAGTGCAGTATATAAGGGGACACATGCTGTCAATATGTTTCATTACTGGTGAAATTAACCTTGATCATTCGGTTAAAGTTGTATGTACAAGGATTCTCCATTTTAAAGTTACCATTTTTTTCCTTTGAAATTGAAAGAAATCTTGTGAAGAGACACTTTGACAGCTTCCAGATATCTTATTTAAAGAAATATTTTATTTATTTGAGGGGCACCTGGGTGGCTCAGTCGGTTAAGCGTCTGTCTGCCTTCTGCTCGGGTCAGGCTGTGCTCAGCGGGGAGCCTGCTTCTGCCTCTGCCTCTGCCTCTGCCACTCCCTCTACTTGTGCTCTCTCACTCTCTCTCTGACAAATAAATAAAATCTTAAAAATATAAAAGTATTTATTTGAGAGAGAGAGAGAGCAGGAGCCGGGGCAGGGGCAGAGGGAGAGGGAGAAGCAGACTCCCCACCGAGTATGGAGCCTGACGTGGGGCTCGATCCAAGGACCCTGAGATCCTGACCTGAGCCAAAGGCAGATGCTTAACCGACTGAGCAAATAGTGATTTTCTGTTTCCCTCATTCCTTCTTCATCTATTAAATTGGAACTCTGATAAAGAAGAGCTATACCTTTTCTCCCTTTGGTTTATGAGTAATGAATTCATGGCTAATAATTTTATTCTGTGGGTTATAATTTATTACTGTCAGTATTTTTGGCTGTTGCTGTTGTTGCAGAAATTGTCCCAAATTTGGTCATTGGGAAATCTTTTAACCAGGCTCCTGGGTCTGTTTGACATGCCTCCATCACTTAAAAAAAATTCCAGTATAGTTAACATACAGTGTTATATTAGTCCCAGGTGTATACTATAGTGATTCAAGAATTCTATACATTACTCAGTGCTCATTGCAATAGACTCTAAATCCTCATACCCACCTCACTCCGGTAACCATCAATTTGTTCCCTATAGTTAAGAGTCTGTTTTTTGGCTTCTCTCTTTTTTTCTCTGTTCTGTTTTTGTTTCTTAAATTCCACATATGAGTAAAATCATATGGCATTTCTCTTTCTCTGACTTCACTTAGCATTATATTCCCTAGATCCATTTATGTTATTGCAAATAACAAGATTTCATTCATTTTTATGGCTGAGTAATATTCAGTTGTGTATATATAGCACATCTTCTTTATCCATTCATCTATTGATGAACACTTGGGCTGCTTCCGTAACTTGGCTATTTTAAATAATGCTGCAGTAAACATAGGGGTGCATATATCTTTTCGAATTAGTGTTTTTGTTTTCTTTGGATAAATACCCAGTAATGCAAATACTGGATCATATGATAATTCTATTTTTAAGTTTTTCAGGAACCTCCGTAGTGTTTACCAGAGTGGCTGTACCAGTTTACATTCCCACCAACAGTGCATGGGTGTTCCCCTTTCTCCACATCCTCAAAAACACTTGTTTCTTTTTTTTTTCATTTTAGCCATTCTGACAGGTGTAAGGTGGTATCATTGTGGTTTTAGATTTGCATTTTTCTAATGGTGAGCGATGTTGAACATCTTTTCATGTGTCTATTAGCCATCTGTATGTCTTCTTGGGAAAATGTCTGTTCATGTTTCCTATCCATTTTTAATTGGGTTATTTGTTTTTTTGGTGTTGAGTTGTGTCAGTTCTTTATATATTTTGGATACTAACCCTTTATTGGCTATGTTTTTTTTAAATATCTTTTCCCATTTGACTAGGTTGTCTTTCAGTTTGTTGTTTGTTTCTTTTGCTTCACAGAAGCTGTTTATTTGGATGTAGTCCCAGTAGTTTATTTTTGCTTTTCTTTCCCTTGCCTCAGGAGACATGTCCAGAAAATTGTTGCTACAGCCTATGTCAGAGAAATTACGGCCTGTGTTCTCTTCCAGGATTTTATGGTTTCAGGTCTCACATTTAGGGCTTTAAAAATATTTTGAGTCTATATTTGTGTATGATGCGAGAGAGTGGTCCAGTTTCATTCTTTTGCATGCAGCTTTTGCATGTAGTTTTCCCAAAACCATTTGTTGAAGAGAATATCTTTTTCCCATTGCATATTCTTGCCTCCTTTATTGAAGGTTAATTGACCATATAATCATGGGTTTATTTCTGGATTTCCTATTCTGTTCCATTGATTTATGTGTCTATTTTTGTGCCAGTACCTTACTATTTTGATGACTACAGCCTTGTAGTGTATCTTGAAATCTGGGATTGTGGTAACTCCAGTTTTGTTCTTCTTTTTCAAGATTGCTTTGGCTGTTCAGGGTCTTTTGTGGTTCCATACAAATTTTAGAATTATTTGTTCTAGTTCTGTGAAAAATGAAAAAATAATTTTGATACGGACTGCATTGAATGTATAGATTGTTTTGGGTGGTATGGACATTTTAACAATATTTGTTTTCCCAGTCCATGAGCACAGAATATCTTTCCATTCCTTTATGTCGTCTTCAATTTCTTTCATCAGTGTTTTATAGTTTTTAGAGTTTAAGTCTCTCACTTCCTTGGTTGAGTTTATTCCTAGGTATTTTATTATTTTTGGTGCAATTGTAAATTGGATTGTTTCCTTAATTTCTGTGCTACTTCATTACTGGTGTACAGAAACGCAATGGATTTCTGTATGTTGATTTTGTATCCTGCAAACTTAGTGAATTCATTTATTATTAATTTTATTAATAATATTTTAGTTATTAAAACTAGTTCTAGGGGCGTCTGGGTGGCTCAGTCGTTAAGCGTCTGCCTTTGGCTCAGGTCATGGTCCCAGGGTCCTGGGATCGAGCCCCCTGTTGGGCTCCCTTCTCAGCAGAAAGCCTGCTTCTCCCTCTCCCACTACCCCCCCTGCTTGTGTTCCCTCTCCTCTCACTGTATCTCTGTCAAATAAGTAAATAAAATCTTTTTTTTCCTTTTTTTTAAGATTTTATTTACTTATTTGACAGACAGAGACACAGTGAGAGAGGGAACACAAGCGGGGGCAGTGGGAAGGGGAGAAGCAGGCTTCCCGCCAAGCAGGGAGCCTGATGTGGGGCTTGATCCCAGGACCCTGGGATCATGACCTGAGCCGAAGGCAGTCACTTAACCAACTGAGCCACCCAGGCGCCCCAGGAAATAAAATCTTAAAAAAACAAACAACAAAACTAGTTCTAGTAGGTTTTTTTGTTTTTTTTTTGGGTGGAGTCTTTTGAGTTTTTTATGTATGGTATGATGCCATCTGAAAATAGTGAGAGTTTTACTTCTTCCTTACCAATTTGGATGCCTTTTATTTCTTTCTGTTGTCTGATTGTTCTAGCTAGGACTTCCAATACTATGTTGTATAAAAGTAGTGAGAGTGGACGTCCTTGTCTTGTTCCTGAACTTAGGGGAAAAACTCTCAGTTTTTCACCATTGAATATGATGTTAGCTGTGGGTTTTTCATAGATGGCCTTTATTCTGTTGAGGTATATTCCTTCTAAATCTACTTTGCCGAGGGTTTTGTTTTGTTTTTTTAATCATGAATGTATGTTGTGGTTTGTCAAATGCTTTTTCTTCATCTCTTGAAATAATCATTAGTTTTTATCCTTGCTCTTCTTTTTTTGTTTTTGTTTTAAGTAGGCTCCATGCCCAACATGGGGCTTGAACTCATGACCTGGAGTCTCATGCTCCACTGACTCAGTCAGGCAGGTGCCCCTATCCTTTCTCTTGTTGATGTGATGTGATGGGTTGATTGATTTGCAGATACTGAACCTCCCTTGCATCCCAGGAATAAATCTCATTTGATTGTGGTGAATGATTTTTTAAATTTTTATTTATTTATTTATTTTTAGAGATTTTATTTATTTATCTGAGAGAGAGAGAATGAGAGATAGAGAGCACAAGAGGGAAGAGGGTCAGAGGGAGAAGCAGACTCCCCGCTGAGCAGGGAGCCCGATGTGGGACTAGATCCTGGGACTCCAGGATCATGACCTGAGCCGAAGGCAGTCGCTTAACCAACTGAGCCACCCAGGCGCCCGTGAATGATTTTTTTTAAAGTATTGCTGGATTTGGTTTTCTAACATTTTGTTGAAGATTTTTGCATCTATTTTCATCAGGGATATTGTCCTCTGGTTCTTTTTTTTTTTTGTGGTGTCTTTATCAGGTTTCAATATCAGGACAATGCTGGCCTCATAAAATGAATTTGGAAGCTTTCCTTCTCTTCTATTTTTTGAAGTAGTTTGAGAAGAGTAGGTATTAACTATTGTTTAAATGTTTGGTGGAATTCACCTGCGAAGCCATCTGGTCCTGGAGTTTTGTTTGTTGTGAATGTTTTGATTAGTGATTTGACTCCAGTGCTGGTAATGGGTCTGTTCAGATTTTCTATTTCTTCCTGATTCAGTTTTGGGAAGTCCTATGTTTCTAGGAATTTATCCATTTCTTCTAGGTTGTCCAATTTGTTGGCATATAATTTCTCATAATATTCTCTGATACTCCTCTGTATTTCTGTGGTGTCAGTTGTTATTTCTTCTCTTTTATTTCTGATATTGTTTATTTGAGCCCTCTCTCTCTCTCTTTTCTTTTCTAATGAGTCTGGCTAGAGGTTTATCAATTTTGTTGATTTTTTGAAAGGCGCACCTCCTGGTTTCATTGTTCTATTGTTTTTTTTTTTTTTAAGTTTCTATTTTGTGTCCTTTCTGCTATAGTCTTTATTATTTCTCCCTTTCTACTGGTTTGGGTTTTGTTTGTTCTTTTTCTAGATCCTTTAGTTGTAAGGTTAGGTTGTTATTTACAATTTTTCTTGCTTCTTGAGGTAGACCTGTGTTGCTGTAAACTTCCCTCTTAGCACAGCTTTTGCTGAGTGCAGTGCCCAACACGGGGTTCAGTTCCACAATCCTGAGATCATGACCCAAGCCAAAACCAAGACACTTAACTGACTGAGCTACACAGGTACCCCCTTGCTGTTTTAAAAATTCTCTTTATCACGACTTTTTTCCATTAATTACTGTGTGTCTTGCTGTGTAACTCCTTGGGTTGATTTTGTTGGGGGCTCTCTGTGCCTCCTGTATCTGAATTTCTGTTTTATTCCCCAGATTCAGGATGTTTTCAGCTATTATTTCTTCAAATAAAATTTCTGCCTCCTTTTCCCTCTCTTCTTCTTCTTCTTCGGGGGTCCTTATAATGTGAATGTCATTACACTTGATGGTGTCATTGAGTTCCATAAGTCTAGTTACATTTTTTTATTATTGTTTTTTTCTTTTCCTGTTCTGCTTGATTGCTTTCCATTAATCTGTCCTCCAGGTTGCTGGTCTGTTCTGTTTCCTCCAGTTTACTCTTTATTCCATCTAGTATATTTTATTTTATTTTTTAAAAAGATTTTATTTATTTGACAGAGAGAGACACAGTGAGAGAGGGAACACAAGCAGGGGGAATGGGAGAGGGAGAAGCAGGCTCCCCGCTGAGCAGGGAGACTGATGCAGGGCTCGATCCCAGGACCCTGGGATCATGACCTGAGCCAAAGGCAGACGCTTAATGACTGAGCCACCCAGGCGCCCTATTCCGTCTAGTGTATTTTCAATTTCAGTTGAGTTCTTCATCTCTGATTGGTTCTCCTTTATGTTTTCTATCCCTTTATTGAAGGTCTCACTGGTGTCCTCCACTCTTTTCTCAAATCCAGTGAGTATCTTTAGGACCATGACTTCAAATTCTCTATTAAGCGTATTACTTGTCTCCCTTTTGCTTAGTTCTCTTTGTGTGATTTTGTCCTCCTCTCTCATTTGGGACATGTTCCTTTGTCTCCTCATTTTATCTAACCCTCTGTTTCTTTTTCTCTGTGTTAGGAATGTCAGCTCTATGTCCTGTTCTTGATAGTAGTGGCTTTTTGAAGAAGAGGTCCTGTAGTGCCCTGCGGTGCAATGTCCCCTGTTTACCAGAACCTGTCACTTCGGAGGTGTCTTCTATATGTGTTGCATGCACCTTACTGTTGTGGCTGAGTAGCGTTTGCCTTCAGTCCAGTCATCTACAATGGCTCTCTTTGCCTGTTGTGTGTAGGGATTGGTTCCTGTTGTTAGTGGGCCAGTCTGGGGCTGCCTTGTGCTTGAATAGAGTCAAACCAGGGGTTTGCCATGTAGTCGCACTGAACTGCACCTTTCTTTTTGTCTTTTCAACCTTACGGCATTTAGTTACACTACTGTTTTCCAAATTTACTTAGGTCGGTTCTTTCCTTTTTTCAGTGTTCTACGTTATTTGTTTGTGATAGAGTTAATCTCATTTGGTACTGCTTGATCCACGTTGGGTTCCTGTCCCATTATCGTGGTTGATTTTAGTTTTTATTAATTTTTTGAGTAAGTGAAACAGTAACCTAGTTTTAAATGTCATAACTATACAAAAAGATATATACAGAGAGGTGTTGCTCCCCCCATCTGTTCTACCCCACTTCCACTCACCCATCCTTTTTCTGTTTCCACCCACCCCCTCTAGGTAGCCAGTCACATTAATTTCTGTTCATCTCACCTACGTTTCCTTTGCATCCGAGAACAAATACGTGAATATATTCTTAATCCCCTTCCCTCAGACATGAAGGATAACATACTTTAGGTATTACTTTGCACTTTGCTTTTTCACTGAACAGTAGTATATCCTGGAAATATCAGTGCATAGAGTCTGTCTTCATTCTGTATTCTTTATTTTATCCACTAAGATATATAACTTATACACAGATTGTAAGTATACCAGCCTGATGGCTTTTCCTATGTCTACACCTGTGTAAACACCCCCAAGGTGATGTTTATGGAATATTTCCATCACCCTGGAACATTCCTTCATGCTCTTTTCTTAGTCATGTCCCTGAAATCAGGGTAACTATTGTTCTGATTGCTACTACCATTGGTTAGTGTTACCTGTTCTTGAACCACATAAACAGAATCATACAACACATACTGTGTTTCTTCTGGTTTTATCCACATTCATTTAAACTGATACAGCTCCAGCAAGGAAAGCCTTGGATCTGAAAGCTTCATCTTCTTCCATTATCCTGCAGCAGGACTGATGTAGGAAGACAGCCTGCAGGTGCTATAGCATTCTGCTCTTTGCTTTGCAAGAGATTACTTCTTGTTTAAAAAAAAAAAAAAAGATATAAAGATTTTTAAAACTGGAACTGGCTCCAGCAGTCTCTGGGTCTTTACATTGAAACCAACTTGAGAGAAAATTCTGCCAAGCAACTTGAACACAAGTTCAAGTTGCAACCAGTTGGTTTGAAATAAATATTCATACACTTGATCTCTGTTTCTATAAATAACTTTGAGTAGAATCTACATAATTCTACTGAAATGTATGTTCCATGAGGCAGGGATGATGCCCACCCATTGTTGAAAATATTCTAAGCTGAAAATCCATTTAATATGCCTAACCTACTGAACATCGTAGCTTAGCCTAGCCTACCTTAAACATGCTCAGAAGATTTACATGAGGCCACAAGTTGGGCAAACTTATCTAACACAAAGCCTATTTTATAATAAAATTTTGACTATTTCATGTAATTTATTGAATACTGTCCAGAAAGTGAAAAACAGAATGGCCATATGGAGAATGAATGTATGTCAATGTATTGGTTGTTTATCCTCATGATCTCATGGTTGACTGGAGCTGTAACTCGCTGCCACCACCCAGCATCTTGAGAGAGGATCGTGTCAGATATTGCTAGCCTGGGGAAAGATCCAAATTCAAAATTCCAAGTATGATTCTACAGAATGTGGTTCTCTTTTGCACTGTCGTCAGGTAGAAAGATTGTTATGTCAAACCATGGTAAGTTGGAGACTGTCTATAATCACCTAGTATGTAGTTGGTGAGTGAGTGAATAGTTAAATTCCAAAACAGTTGCTTAAAAAAAAGTCAGACAATGGTGACAACCATTTATTCACTATTTGTTAATTCTCTGGACATTTATTTACTATTATCATGTAATGCATTGAGAATTGGGCTGGGTCTAGCCCAATTTTAGCATTGCATGCACATATATGAATACACAAGCATGTATGCACATGTATGAATGTACACTTATCCTAACATACTTCAAGCTTACCATCTGCTTTCATAGGGCTATATGGTTCCTGCCCTCAGAGATTGTAGGATGCCAATGAATTGGCTTGGCTTCCCTCCTTCCCTTCTTTTTTTCCTTCTCCTTCTCTTGAATCAACCAACTCTGAATTGACAGCTCAGTGGGCTTCAGAGTCTACCACAGGTGATGATTAGTGTTGAGAAAATGTAGGCAAAGGGTTTTTTGGTTTCTACAAATGGACTGAAGCTATCTTATTCATCCTTTTGCTTTGACTGGGGTTTTCAAGGAGGATAAGTGACGCCTAGCCTTCAGGAGCAGAAAGAAGATCTGGCAGATAGCTCTAGATTGAATGTTATCTGAGCAACATCCCAAATGGCACATTTTGGGAGTGGACACATGGCTAATTCTTTCTTGCGATCTCAGCATGCAGGAAAAGAAACCCTTCAATCTTAGCCTAAACTGTTTTGGCATGGTAGAGTGTGGTATTATGATGAGAAAAGCCCATTTCTGTTGCTGTCTTGTCCAGTTATTCCAGTGAACGCTTCCACTGAACACATGAGTGCAGGGTACATACCCCTACCTAATCATAGACAGTTAAATTTTTTATTCTATACCCCACTGAGCAGAAACAAACCCAGCCAAGACTCTGCTTTCTATTTTAAACTCCTCATTCCGATAACTGGAATTACCTGCTGAAGGAAATTCCATAGCTCAGTGGTGATAATCTCCTACAGGCAATTTCAACTAATTAGGGGAGAAATGTCCTAATTTACAAGGGAAAAGACAGTTGTCTTGAGAATAATTAATTTCCACTATGAAAAATGCATATATTAGTATGGTTACCTTCAAGAATTAATTACCTTTGTCTTTGACTATTTGTCTTTTCTGGGATGTTGCTTGCTTCAGAATGTAATTAAAATATTTAGCACATAACAAATCAGAAATCATTCTCTGCTGCTTTAATACCAGCATGCAAGAAAGGAAATACTGGTTTGTAAACAAACTGCAATATCTCATTTTAATTTCTTTGGACAAAGACATTGGACATATATTGTGAGATAACAGTATCTGTTTTCATGCTTAGTTTTCTGGTGAACTTGAGATTGAACTGCCTTATACTAACGCTGAGGGTGGCTATAGAGAAAATAACATTTTTTTCCCTCATGTGGCTGCGTTAGTCTTATGATTTGTGGGTGCTGAGGGAGCGTTGGGTGATGTTTATCTCTTTGGGTGGCTCCACAGTTGTCTCCAAGTACTTGTTGTGTCTTGGAGATGCAACAGAATGTGTTATAGATAACCACCCTGTGAGTTGGCCGGGTGGAGACCATGGATTCTAGCAGGTTTTCTGTTTCCACGTGCTCTTCGGTCACCTTGTTGTTCCTCACCAGGAGGTGGCATCTATTTCCTCTCCCCTGAACCTGAGTAGGGCTTTATGACCACCTCAAATAATAGACTGTGGTGGAAATGATGCCGTGTGACTTCCTAGGCTAGGCCATAAAATCCAGCATGGCTTCCATCTCTGTTTCTGAGCCGTCACTCTTAGAAGTTAGCCACCACGTTGTGAGGAAGCCCACGCCCCACGAAGAGACCAGGGGTAAGTTGTGCAACCAAGAGTCCTAGCTGTGATCTTTGCCTTATTGGCAAAGCATGCACCTGCAAACAAGTGAGTAAGATTTCAGAGTATTCCAGCCCCCAGACTTTGAGGTGCCCCAGGGAAGACCAGGAGGAGCAGAAATGAGCTGTCTCCACCAACCCCTGTTCACACTGCAGACTGTGAACAAATTGGGGATAGTTTGTTATGCTACCAAAGTAACTGGAACACAAGATAAGATTTATTTAATGAGAAGAATGCTCTTGAGGAAAAATCATTTATCACATTCAATTAATGTTTTTGGAAGAAGGTGTTTTGGTGGAATAAGGATCAGTTCGATAGTCCATAACAGAGTAAGTTTAAATGGCTGCCAACACACGTGCGTGTGCATCTGTGAATACACACTCATTCTAATAATATACTTCAACCTTACCATCTGCCTTCTGCTATATAATGCAGTGCTGGCTAACCTTCTTAGATTATTCATAGGTCTGCTCTACACCAACTGGAACATAGGGAAATCTTTATTTTTTTCTCATTTCTCACACACATTTTCCCTCAAAGGCATAAAGAATATTTATATAATTTTTCCCCTTGCCGTGGTTTCAAGGTCTGCCCGTGCCAGTCTTCAGAGGCTGACGGGCCTGCTCACCCTTCTTCTGGGGACTATAAAACGCTATCTATGTGACTTGAATTGTCATGAATCCAAAGAATGAGGAGATGAGCCTTGAATGGAAATATGTTCAGTTATAGCTCCTCTCCCCCCATCACTGGAGATGGCACTATAGGAACTCTGTGATTTCAAAAATAAAACACATGTCAGCCCGTTGCACCCTCACATTCTTTAGAAATCTGTGAAACAAGGAAAATAACAACTTTCCACCCACCTCCCTCACAGTTGTGTGGGGTGGAGTAATGAGTTTCTGCTTGTGAAGTGCTTTGTGATGTGGAGGGGCAAGGCTGCCTAGAATGTATTGCTAACAACATCAGATAATTTGGAAATGCTATCAGAATTTACCACTGAAATTGCTGCATCAATCTTGGCATCAATTCAAAAGAGCTCACCTGATGAAAAAGCACTCCTTTCCTCAAGCACTAAAAATTGCCTTTGGAATTGTGTTTAAGCAATTGGCAGTGCAGTTTTCCTTCCTGACGGCTTCCATCATTGGCACTAATGGAAACTCATTTATACCATTGCCAGTGGCTCTTCTCACTGACAGGCATGTATGTCACTCTGGGGATCACCCTGTGGCTTTCAGCAGGAAGTTAGCTCTGCCAATTTGAATACAAACCCTTCCATTTTGTTGTCAAATATAGCCAAGGCATTTTTCACAGCATTGAGAATGATTTGTTTTTTCCAGGTGTTGATTGTTCTTTGGAATTAACAACCCAGTTTCTTTTTATTTCACGAGCCTATGCTGACTGCAGGGATTCCATAGGTATCGGGACTGGTGGTCGGTCATTTTATATGTAAAACTTGCAGAAGAGGGAGTCAGAGACTCAGTGGGATATGAAGAAGCCATTTGCCACAAGGCAGATTTTCAGAAACCACCAATAGTAAGATTCTCCTGCATAGGTGACTACATTTCCTCTCTCAGCATACCACACCGGGGCCTTTGTGGATGAGCTGCTAATGCAACATCCAGACAGAAAGCAAAAATTTCAGTTGACCCTTGGAACACTTGGACTTATGCTGGGGGATGACAATCCTGGGGGATGACAAGCTGAGCTTTTCACATCTCACAGAAGCCTTGGCACATGTGGCTGTAGTTCAACCCACTGAAATAGACAGTGAAGGGCAGTAAGTGTAAATTTGGGTAACACATTCTTCCTTATGTGTATGTCCTTTTTTATTTTTTGTTTTTGTTTTTGGTGATTTCTGAGAGCAGGTGGCCAACATGCTTTTGCAAGTCTGGAAAACTCAAACGTCTTCTGGCGTCAGGCAGTAATTAATGTTAATGTTTGAAGTAGCTCCGGGTGTAAGAAAATTGGGAATGCTCAGGCCCTTTGGGAATACCTAAGTGTGAGAACTATCTGTATTTGCTTGTATTTTAAAAAAACATTGCACTGGCCAAACCAAGCAGGACTAGCTACATAACTTGCATGGTCCAGTGCACAATGAAAATGTGGAGCGCTTTTTTTTCAGAACTCAAAGATAGCAACAGCAGAGCATTAAACCAAGTGTGGAGTCCTTCTGTGCATAGTTTGGCCTTTTTTAAAATGTCACTTAAGTGGAAGGACATAGTATGAGGCTTTTGCGGCAGGCTTATTTCACTTAGCATAATGCTCTTGAGGTTCCTCTGTATTTTTGCATGTGTCAGTGGTTCTTTCCTTTTTATACCTGAAAAGCATTCAGTTTTATAGGTGTGTGTCACCATTTGTTGATCTACCTGTTGAATAATATTTGGTTTGTTTCCAGTTTTTGGCGATTGTGAATAAAGCCACTCTATTCCCATTCAGGTCTTTGTGTGGACATATGTTTTCACTTCCTTTAAATAACGAGAAGTACAGTTACTGGCGCATGTGATAAGTGTGTATTTAACTTTATAAGAGCCATTTTGCATTTCTACCAGCAATGGATGAGAGTTCCACTTGCTGTGCATTTTCTCAGTACCTGTTATTGTCAGTCTCATTAACTTTAGCAATCCCGGTAAGTGTGTAAGAATTTTTAATTTGGATTGCCCTGATGAGTAATGATTTGGAGCATCTTTTCATATTCATATTGGTTGTTTATGTCTTCTCTTTTGAGATATCTATTCCAGTATTTTGCCCATTAAAAAAATGGGATTGTCTTCCCATTACTGGGTGTAAAAGTTACCTGTGTATTCTGGATATAAGTCAGATATGTTTTACAAAAAATTTCCTAGTCTAAAATTTCCTTTTCATTTTCTTAACTGTGTCTTTCATTGTTTATTTTGTTTTGTTTGTTTTGTTTTGAGAGAGAGCAAGCAAGCATGGGGGCGGGGGGAGCAGCAGCAGGAGAGGGAGAGAGAGAATCTTAAGTAGGTGCCATGCCCAGTGCCGAGCCTGACATGGGGCTTGATATCACAACCCTGAGATCATGAACTGAGCCGAAACCAAGAGTCAGACATTTAACCAACTGAGCCACCCAGGTGCCCCTTACCTGTGTTTTTCAAAGAGCAAAAAATTGTAATCTCGACACCGTCAGTTTTATAAGATTTTTAGAAAATAAATATCCCTTTCAATGTCTTTAGAAATCCTCACCTTATTCAGTTTCCCAAAGATTTTTCTCTTCCGTTCTAGAAATTTAATAGTTTTACTCTTTCATTTACAGTGCATTTTGTGTTAACTTGTGAGTTTGGTGTGAAGTCAGATTCAAGATTTTTTTTCCTTCTTCATAGAAATACGCAGTTGCATTATTTGTTTGCAAAGTTTGAATTTTCAGAATGAAAATTCAAAATTGATTTGATGCTTCTGCAATAATATTATGCTTTCTCTACATTTCTGTTGATCTCTCCTCTGTTTGAATCC
The DNA here is from genome assembly GCF_003265705.2 of Callorhinus ursinus. Lineage (NCBI taxonomy): Eukaryota > Metazoa > Chordata > Mammalia > Carnivora > Otariidae > Callorhinus > Callorhinus ursinus. Next base: position 37,870,531 of record NW_027397078.1, read on the forward strand.
TTTGTGAAATGAGTCTAGAGTAGACCTCATGATTGCCCAGTGGACAGAGGAGAGCTAAATAGATATTTTTTTCAAATGCATGATGAACGATTCACTTACACAGTGTATTATTTTTTGTTACTTCAACTCTTGCTTAGAAGGCGTTTTGCCAGTCAACCCTGGGTGCAGCAACAAGCAGCTAGCTGATCAGTGTCCTCTTCTTGCTGGGAACTCCACTTCCCAGCCTTCCTTGCAGTTGGCTGTGATCACATGACTGAGTCCCAGTCACTGGAATGTGAGTAGAAGTCATGTATACGTGGGACTGACCCATGAAGTCCTCCTGTGACCTTGCCTGCTTGGCTGGATCTAGATCAGCATGGCAACTCCAGAAGCCATGTACTGACGATGGCCAAGGCATAGAGGGTAGGCAGCCCAAGTCACCTGGACAGGAGCTATAGGACATTCCATGAGTGAGAAATAAACCATCATGGAAACCAAGAGCAACTCTGTCCTGGGATAAGCCAGCACGGGGGCTGACGACATTGTAGTTAAAGATGAACAAAGAAATTATAGGCCAGGTTGTAACCACAGTTCCCAGATCTTCCACTCATGGGCAACATAAGGTGTTTACGAGGAATGATGCTGCAAAACCTTGACCTTTAATGGAAAATTCTGTAGTTTTCTCATTTGAAATGAGGAGTAGGTAATAACGGGAATAGGGTAGGCTCACTGTGGTTTTATTGTTGTTGCCAGTTTTATTCAGGTAAGTGAAAAACTACTCTCCCTCCCATCTATAATTAGGGATATTAGGAATCTGCCACTTCAACCCAGCCTTCTTCTTGTTTCACATGAGCTAGCTCTCCTAAAATATTTGAGTATTTTCTGTTTGGGAAAAAACCAATTCAGTCATGAAACCAAAACATGGTCTTCTCTCTCTCTCTCTCTCTCTCTCTCTCTCTCTCTCTCTCTCTCTGATCATGTGAAGTTATTCTCCGAAACCTACATGAAGGAGAAATATTTGTGGTAGAAGGACCTCATGTTCATTTCAGAGACAGCCCTTGCCCCCTGCATTTCCTTACCTTTCTCGGGGTAAGAAAATGCTTTGGCAGATACTGTGTTCCCATCTGATGAAGATCAGTCAGTTTTCAGCCAGTCATAAATCATTTGCAATGAACGTCATCACCCATTGAGGATTTTTTTTTCACACCATTTCACATTTTTTTTTATTGGATTCCGTACATCCCTACAGAAATACAAGAATAAAATCTTCCAGATTTGCTCCTAAGTCTAAACTGTGCATATAAACAGAGTCCCGTGCCCATAGCGTCAGCAGCTGTGGAACAGGGTGAATCCTAAAGAGGCAAAACCGAGCTATATCTAACGCACTTGCCTATTGCGGAGAAGGACAAAATTCCCCAGGGGTTTCCCCCAACTTGTCGTCGGTGATATGTGTACGTGAACTCTTATAGAAATTTAATTAATTTCCCTGGATTTGGGGATATAATACATCTCAAAGTGAGCCACATATAAGTGCATGGAGATAAATAACATCAAGGATCATCATTAAACATTTACCGAGTTCCCACAGGGCCTTGCACGCCGTCCTGCTGAGTTTATGTCTCCTCTCCTCAAAGGCAGAATAACCACTTATTTCACTTCCTGGAACACAGTATTATACTTTCCTCACAATCTTGGGAGTAGCACAGACTTCTCAGTGTGGGAAGCCTAGTGCCTATGGCCCATGAAAATGTTTCAGTTTCTTTTAAAACCAGCAGAAAAGGCATGACAGTAATCCAGCATAGATTAATCTTTATATAAAGGATCATAACAAAATAAAAATCAATTATTTAAATTAACACAGATATGTGAATTTATATAACACGTACATTTATATGAATAATGCTAAACATGAATAAATACAAGAATTTGTATGTAAATTTATATATAATTTATATTATCATAATTTATATATTTTCAAAAATTATAGAATTATACTAAGACTTACAAATGTTATATATTTGTAATAGAGATATTGTATACATTATATAGATATTTACGTGCACATTATATATGTACATATACATAATGTGATTTATTTATTTATTAATTTAAAGATTTTATTTATTTATTTGACACGGAGAGACACAGCAAGAGAGGGAACACAAGCAGGGGGAGTGGAAGAGGGAGAAGCAGGCTTCCCACTGAGCAAGCAGCCCAGTGCGGGGCTCGATCCCAGGACCCCGGGATCATGACCTGAGCCGAAGGCAGACGCTCAACAACTGAGCCACCCAGGCGCCCCCATAATGTGATTTATAGAAACATGTAATTTTTATTATATAATTATGTAAAGGGTGATCTAAAGTAAATGTCCTATCTTTATCATTAGTTTATATCTATGTGTGTGTGTGTGTGTGTGTGTGTGTGTGTATTTAAGTTTTTATAAATAAATATATAAAATGCCACAACAAAGTTCCAAACTGTCCACCTCTGCTGAAAGGAGCATCCGGAAAGAAAATGCTCATTGAGGGGTTCTACCCAGAATCTAAGATGGAAGGTAAGTTACCTGGGGACTAGGGAAGGCTCTGGTATGAATCAGAGGTGCTATGGGGCAGGGACATGCAGGATCCAGGAGCTGGAAGGCACTAGAAGCTGGCAGGGAGAGAATCGTGTGGCCTGGGCTTCCAGCCTGCCCATTGTCAGCTTGGGGAACGTGGTGCAGTGACTCCCTGCCCCTGGGTTGGTCCACGTCCTTCGGAGTGAAAGGCTTGTGGCTGTCAGACACACTGAGATCTGAGGTTCCTTCCTTGACTGACTGAACACAGAGGCAAATCCAGCCACCGTCTGCTGAGTCAGCACTTCCTAGGCGTCCCTCCCCCCCCCCCCCCCCGCCCCTTCCCCTGACTTGCTTTTGGTAATGCAGTGTTCTGGAAACCAATTCAGCAGGTCTTTGCACTATCCTAATTGAGGACAGGACTGTGTTTACAGCCAGTGCTGGCAAGGAAGAGCCAGCACAATTCTCTACCAGAGATGTTTGCCTTTTTGTGTGTGTGAAATTTTAATACACCTCTCTTCATACCTGGAAGAGTAAGTAGACAAAAAATCAGAAACAGAGAACATTGAAACATGTTCAACACACTTGTCTCAGTTGACATATACAAAACACTACAGCTCAGACTGCAAAATGTACAGTTATTTTCAAAGTGCACATAGAAAACTTACCAAAATCAACCATATACTGACTCATAAAGTACCAACAAATTTAAGAGATTAAAACCTTACAGAGTATATTACTTGCCTACAATGCAAGTGTGTTAGAAATCTGCAACAAACAGGCAACTAGAAAATTGCCAAACATTTAGAAATTAAGTCGGAGACATCTAAGCAGTCCATAAGTGAAAGAAAAAGTTACAATGGAAGTTGGAAAATACTTGAATGGCAGTGCAGACGGGGCATATCAAAATGTATGTTATTGGTTAAGGACCACGAATGGAAGACCGTGTCTGCAGTGACATGCACGTGCTGTGACAGAAGAGGTGAAGTGCCAGAAGTCAAGGATCTAAACATCTCCAGAAGTTCACACAGCAAATTCACTCAAAGGGGAAGAGAACAAAGATGAGAAATTAATAAAGTGGAAAACAAGTGTAGCACGGAAAGATCCAGAAAGCCAAAGTTCAAAAGCAGAGTTTGCTCTTCGAAGGCACTCCTAAGATTTATAGATCCCTGGGAAGACTAATCGTGAAAAGAGAAGGAGACATCAGAAACCACGTTCAGGAATGGGAAAAAGGATAGAATGACACCTGTACCAGGCGTTAAAAAGAAAACCGTCTTTTGCCAATGGACGTCAGTATTTAGATGGAAAGGATGAATTTCTGAGAAAACACAGGAATAGGAAACTTGAATTGTACTATGTTTTAAAGAAATGAAATTCATAACTAAAAACTTTCCCTCAAAGAAAACTCCAGGTCTGGGTAAATGTGCTGGTGAGTTCTTCCAAATGTTTAAACAAGAAGAAGCCAGTCCTACCTAAACTCAAGAAGTTATCTTTTTATGCAGTGGATTATTTTGCAAACACACATCTTTCTGTAGTGGTTGAGTAGTCATCCCCCCAAATCCATGTCCACGTGGAACCTTGGAATGTGACTTTATTTGGAAACAGGCTCTTTGCAAATGTACTTCAGGTATTAAGGTAAAGATCCAGATGAAATCATGCAGGGTGAGGGTGGGCCTTACACCCCGGGAGAGGGGCCTTACAGCAGGTGAGGAAGGATGGGCAGCTACAGAGAAGGCCCATTCCCTTTAAAACAGTTTGACCTGTGAAAAAATGAACAGAGGCTCCTTTTGAATTTTTCCCTACAAGAATCATACAGATTGGTCTGCAAAAGTAGACCCCCCAACATGTGTTCCTAATATAATTCCTGTGAGAAGCTCCTTTTCGGAGGAAAGCAAAGAAGCCCGACATTTTCGAGGTTGCCCTTCAGCATCACCATCTCCTGTCTCCCACACAGAAGCCACCAGGCTGGGTTTCTCAGCACCTTCGTGGACCACCTCTTGGCATGGCTGTAAGACAATGTTCTGAACTACTCCCTTGGCGTTCGCCTCCCAGGAAAACAGCCTGCTAACGAGCAGGCCATCCCACCAGCATGTCCCTTGTCACAAGCCCAGTGAGAGTGGAGCATTCAGCAGAGGACTTTCCCCGCAGGGCCAAGCTGTGAAGATAACAGTGGAAAAACTCCCTGTTGTATTCTCTGCAGATGGCTGGCTCGAGTGCCTCTCTGTCCTCCTGGTGCCCCTTTCTCCTGCCCTCAGTCTTTTCTTATGACGTAGCCAGCAAATCCAAAAGGGTTGATTGCAGCTGTCAAACAGAAGATACACTGTTTGCAGTCCCTAGTAGAGATCTTCCAAATACTCCTTTAACCTAAGGCTTTCTCTAAAGACCCACCGGCAATTTCTGCTTGCTCTGGCACTTGGAGGTGCATTTTGTGACACCTGGCCCCATAGTTGTTGATCTCATCTCCAGACACTGAAACCTGTAGTCCTTCCCTTCAGCACAAGAATCCCCAAGGCAGCTTGTTAAACATGCATATTCTCTGGCCCCTGCCCAAGATTCACATTCACCAGGCCTGGGATGGCATCCAGGAATCCACATGCATAACAAGCTCCCCAGGTGATCCTGTGGCAGGTGGTCCCTCCTCTCCTGGGCCATCGAGAAACACGCTTGTTTATTGGCACTTTGGACACCTTGTCCAGGAGACCTGGGATTGCCCTCCTTAGGTGGAAAGATGATAATTTATTTCCATCAGTTTTAAGAACGAAGAAAAGCAATTTGTTCAGCAAAGAAAAAGCTGTAGGCTGGTGGGTATCTGTTCATTTGTATTTGACTCACAGGTACATTTTGTACCAGGTAGGTAGAACCACCCAGTGTGGTCCAGGTCCAGATAATTCAGTGAAGGAACAGAAATTAAAGGTGAGGAAGTGTCCTGATATTTATTATTTACTGAATATTCCCCTGTTTTCTCCTTGGGCTACCCCCCCAAAATCCTATTTTTTTTAAACACCCTGACTTGGAATCTACCTTTTTCGAAGTCTGCCCTGATACTTTGTGCAGTTTTCCTCAAAGTAGGTAAAGAAATAAATAGTATCCATGGGTCTCTGTCCTGTAACCGGGTACTTCTTCACATATGCCCACATCGGTGGTTTGTTTCGGTCTTGAAAATCTGTTGAGTGCAGAAAGTGCCCTTCTTCCTTTTTTCTCCACCAGCCCTGGCCTGGAGTCAGCAGCATGGTCTGAATGTCAGAGCCTGGTTCAGTTTTCTGTTTCACTGCTGTTTTAAAAAACATGCTGCTCGTTAATGAAACTACATTGTCTTTCAGAACCTAGTTTCAAAGCCTTGCTGTTAAGGTGAACATCTGGGGGGATTCACAAAGAGCAAACTATCTGGTGGCATCGAGGGAGGAGGAAATTGAGAAGAAAACCCAAAGATGCTGTATCAGTTGGTGGGTACGTGGTGAGGAAACTACTCACTTAAATTGTGGGCATTGTACCTACTTCAGCTGGCTGGGTATAGAGATCCCTCACAACTTTGAGAGTCAGAAGGGGCAGCAAGCGAGCCGGCCAACCGAACAGAGCCAAAGTACAAATGAGGGCCTATTGACTGGCCCATTCCCTTATGGAGAGGGTGCACCTCACCCCTCTCCAGAATGGACAGGCACTGTGAACATTTCAGGCCTGTCAGCAAGTTTACAGCTAGAACCACCCCGGGTGCTCCGATTCCAGATCCTTCAGGGTGAGAAGGAGAAACGCATTGCAGTCATTTCAGCATTTCGTTAAGCTGTGATCAACCCACCAAAGAGCGGTGAGACGGATCAAGTTGTCTGCGGGCAGTTTTCCAAGAGAGCTCCATGTCATTGCTCTCTCGCTTTGGAGGGTGGCATATTAAATGTGATTATGGAATATTATCGAGTTACTAATGTGTTTGTAAAGTTTCTGATACTATAGAGCATCACTCCTGCTAGTAAGTCAGGGGGAAAGGATACCACGCTTTATATGACAAAGAAACACAGCAAATGTCTGCATGTGGAAAAGGTCTGGAATAAAATATTTAAAAAGGTCAGTAGCAATTAGGTTTAAATGGTGGCACTGTGGCTTCATTTTTGTTTTGTGTTTCCCCCAGATTTTCTTTAATAAATAACACATATTTTAAAGGAAAAACTTTGAAAAATTTGGTGTCTTGTGGAAACTATTTTGATACTTTTATCACACTTTCCAAGTATTTTAACTTTAAATACCGATGCAGTTGATTATCCTGAATTTAAAGATAGCTGCTTACTTGCTCTAGATAATAAACATGCTATTCTCATCCCGTCAAAAAGACAGAAGAAAAGAAATGCCAGTCATGGGGGATGAGCAATTAGGCACTTCTAGTCTCAAATATTTTAAAATTTATTCATTTATTTAAAAAGATTTTATTTCTTTGACAGAGAGCCAGAGAGCAGAAGCCGGGGGGGTGGGGCGGGTAGAGGGAGAAGCATACTCCCCTGTGAGCAGGGAGCCAGACACGGGGCCTCGATGCAGGACTCAGTCACAGGGCCCTGGGATCCTGACCTGAGCCAAAGGCAGATGCCTAATGACTGAGCCACCCAGGCGCCCTGCAAATATATTTTTTTTTTCTTAAATAATACATCCACTGCAAATGGATCAGTAGCCATTTAACATATGTATGTTAAACAAACAAACAAAAGGCCAGTTTATAAGCACCACTTTATCAAGAAGAGAATTCCGATTTTCTGTTCCTCTATCGGTAGCCTTCGCTTCCTCCAGTTAATCCTGCTCTAGGTGTGGGCCAGGTGTGGCCTGAGGGGGCAGCTCCTGGGATCTCATTAGCAGTGTAGGCACTCAGACCCTACCCAGACCTGCAGATTCAGAAGCTGCATCTTTGGGATACCCCGAGGGGATTGGTATGTCCCTGAAAATGTAGAAAGTGCTCTGATGAGCTGTTAACATAGTAGAACATCTGTGAGTGAAATCTGTGTTTACATTGAGGAAGTGATTGTTCATCATGTGTCCAGAATGCCTTTGGTTATTGTGTGTTATCTACAATAGTCCCCCCCACCTCCCGTCCTTTATTTTTAGTTGTCTGTTTTTTCATGACGTTGACCTTGATGATAGGGAAGGTCAGTTTTCTTATATGAGGGGTACTTAACCAGGTAAAAGATGTGAGGGACAGAGACAGATGTTTACTCCTCCTAGCCCCAGGGGACATTTGGCAATGTCTGGAGACATTTTTGGTTGTCATACTGGGGGGGGGGGTGCCATTGGCATCTAGTGGGTAGAGGTTGGGGATGCTGCTCAACATCCTACAGTGCACAGGACAGCCCTCCTTCCTCTGCGAATGTTTTCTGTAATTACCCCCTTACAATCTTGTTGGTACTACTACTCTGCACTGTCTCCAGTCAGAAGGTAATTGTTGACTACACTACTGTCCAAATGATCCGATTCATTTGTTCACACACTAAGCCCTTGAAGCCTGCTGTTTTGCTTTTATTTACGCCTCTTACCTTTATAGCACAGAGGAGAAGTGCCCTTCCCATCCCACCATATCAGAGGTCCATGATGTCCTCACTGCATCATCATTAGCGATGTTGCCCTTGTTCACTTGTTAAAGACAGTACTTGTCAGCCTTCTGCACTGTGAAGTTATAGTGTCTTCCCCTCCCAGACTCTGTTCTTTGGATTTGAGTCACTATGCCCAGTGTGACCATTAATTTTAAATGCCTTTTTTGGTCCTGAGGTCAGCCCAAGTTAGCACCTATAAATGACAGTCTGGGTCCACAGTCCTTGAAGCTCATAGCCACCACTTAAAAAAAAACAAACAACAACAAGGGTTTATTTATTTATTTATTAAAGATTTTATTTATTTATTTGAGAGAGAGCCAGAGAGCAGGAACTGTGCAGACGGGGAGGGAGAAGGGAAGCAGGCTCACAGCTGAGCAAGGGAGCCTGACCCGGGGCTCGATGCCAGGATCGAGGATCATGACCTGAGCCGAAGGCAGATGTTTAACTGACTGAGCCACCCAGGCGCCCCCAAAGATTTATTTACTTATTTTAGAGGGAGCGTGCACGAGTGGGGAGGGGGGAAGAGGCAGAGGGAGAGAATCTTAAATGGACTCTGCGCTGAGCACAGGGCCTGATGTGGCGCTTGATCCCAGGACCCTGAGATCCTGACCTGAGCCAAAATCAAGAGTCGGACGCTCAACCGAGTGAGCCACCCAGCTGCCCCTCATAGCCACCACTTTGGGAAACAGAGTGCATAAAAGAAAAGTGGCATTTAAGATAGTAAAGGAGTTTTCTTTAATAAGTACACATATTGTTGAGATTTGCTTTGAGTTGGAGTTAAATTCTTTTTTTAGAGAAGGAGAGAGGGGAGGCAGGGGAGGGGCAGAAGGAGAGGGAGAGAGAGAATCTTAAGCAGGCTCCAGCCCAACGTGGAGCCCAATGTGGGGTTCGATCTCACAACTCAGCTCAGAGATCAGAATCTCAGCTGCAGTCAAGAGTTGGATGCTTAACCAACTGGGCCACCCAGGCGCCTCTGGAGTTAAATTCTTCTATGTGTTTGTTAAGTTATGACAAAGTAGAGGAACATGTGGATAAGGGTTTGTTGTCTGCCTGTGTGTAGCATTTGAGGCAATTCTCTGCATCATTTAATCCACACTATGAGGTATTGGTCCCATTTTGCAGGTAAGAAGAACTGAGGCTTGTGGAAATTAAGCAAATTTGCGTCACACCTGTGGACAGTTGAGGTGGGCTTTATAAACAGGCTGCGCAGCTCCCAAAGCCCTGATTGCTTCTGTTATGCAACCTTCATGGAGAAAAGGAGGGTGGATAGAATATAGGATGTTTTAAAAATCTTCTTTCATTCTCCTCAAATGCATTTGACATCTTAGGTTATAATTGGCATTCCAGGCAAACCAGCTTTCACGTGACTCCTCCATTCTTGCCCTTCAGCCTTTCCACATGCTAGCTCCCCTGTGTTTGGAATGTGCTTTAACGTTTTTTTTTTTTTTTTTTGCCAGAAGGGATTCTTTCCTATAAAACACGCTCAAGATCCCTCCTTCATCTAATCTTCATAGTTAAGTTCCACCTGACCCCAAACCCAATCCAGTCTCTCCCACAATGACCAGAGCTTAATTGGGTCTTAGGGTTAGGCACTCATCGTACACACAAACACGTGCCCACATCTGCGAGTTGTGTGTGTAGGTGTGTGTACCCAATGTGTACTTTTGTGCAGACCACTCAGTTAAGCTTTGGGAGAGTGTGCAGTAGAAAAGGCTCAGTCTCCACCCTTAGGGAATTCATAACATCCAGAAGGCAAAAGGGAAAGCATGCAAATAATAGATGACAAATACTAAAACAGAGGTAAAAGAGTGCAAAGGAAGGGAGGATCAAGGTTGGCTTCTTGGAAGAAGTGGGGTCTGAGCCTATCTGTGAAGGCTGAGAAGGATTTACCAATTTGGAAGGTCTAAAGGTAACAATAGATGGCCAACGTAGAAATAACACGGTGGCAGGCAGAGGTGCAAACTATAGCCAGAGTTGGAGGACCAATAGTGGTCAAATGGCCTTGGAGACCGAAGGTTGTGTGTGTATGTTGGGGGAGGATTGCACAAGAAAAATGGTGGTGAACGGTTGGGTCACGTGGAAGAAGGCTGAGCATTCCATGCAGTATGCAGTTTGATTCTACAGGCAGCAGGAGTCTGTTGCTGATTCTTGAGGCCTGGGGACCCCAGTTTTGAAGATCTCGGCAGTGATGTGATGGATATAGTGGATGGGGAAGAGTTGGAGGTATATTTTCGTGGTGCATGTTATGTCATTTATTTACACTTTTTTCCGCTTATGATGAAGCTCCTCAGGGCTGGCATGGCAATTCCCATGTCCTTTGCTGGCACCACCTGTCTTCTACCACCTGGAGGGCATCTCCCACTGCCCTGCGGAGAACGTTTACTCTGTACCTGTTTACATCTGACAGTTGTCCGAAACTGAGGCCGCAAAGCTTCGTAACTCGTACAGCCAATTTAAAAGGGTTCCATGAAAGAAATGAACCATGCAAAGTGTTACAGAGCAAGGTTGCCAGGTAACTTTCTGACTTTTGTGTGCTGAGACCTGTGTCATGATTTTGACCCCCAGTAGTCCCCAAATGATTGTCTTCAGTAGTCCTAGCAAAGGGCTAACAGTGCTGATCTCTGGGGTCGGATGCCTTCGTATATAACACACATTGATCCATCTAGGGACACCTGGAATGGCTTTTGAAACTCCACTTTTTCTGTCTGTGAAAAGGCTTTGTCTCGGTCTGACCTTCCAGCACCTACAAGAGAGAGCAAAACAGAACAAAACAAAACAAAAAAAACCCTCCCCCTCTACAGCCCTGGCTAATTACATCTCTGCACCAGGAAAATCGGTGGTATTTTAAGAAGTAAAACTGCACTCAGAAGCAGAGCAAGTGTACCATTCGCTTTTGTAGAAGTTGCCACAGCAACATGAGTTGGAGTGCTTCCCCCACGTCCTAGGCTCCCCTAAAATCTGCTTTAACACATTGTCCTAGAAAAATACTGAGCCGGGAAGTGGTATCTTTTGCTCACTAAGAATGTCATTATCTTTGATCAGTGTGAGTGGAGCCCCAGAATGAGATGCAAAGAGCATCACTTTTAACAAATAATATTGCAGAATGAATAAAAATGATCAAAGTGGAGTTCTCAACCAGCCAAACAGGATTCTGAAGCCAAAAATACCCCTCCCTAACTCCTTGCTTATGGGGGAAGAAATGAAACCAAGGCCTGGCTGGCCCTGGGAGTGCATTTCCTAGAGACCGTGGTACCCAAGCCAAGAATCATTGAGTGCCATGCCTGTTTCTTACTGACTTTGATGCTGATGTGGAAAAACAAGGGAGGAAAACCGGTCATTTGTTGCTATGTCCTTGTACCAGAGTCTTTGCAGAGCTTCTGCATCTCATCAAACAAGACTATCTCCAGAAAAGGCAGAGAAGGTCAGACAACACGGTTGGCTGAACATAAGGCCAGATACCCACGGAGCAGTCAGTGAGTCACCCTCTTACACTGGGCCACAGTGATGAATGGAAAGTGTCAGAATTCTGGTGTTGGAAGCCACTTGAGAAAATTGCAGTTCCATCTCTCTGTTCCAAGAGAGAGGCCCTCAACATTGGCCCAGTGTTTAGTGAGTTGAGTTGAATTTGGATCCTATCTGACCTCATTGGTCCCATGCAGACAGAGATGTAGTCTATGCAGTAAAGAATTTTTGGGATCCTTGGATCTCAGAACTGGAGAAAACCTTAAAATTTATCTTGCCTGAGACCTTTGTTCTCTTGATGAGTAAAAAGAACCCAAGAGAAGTTGAGCATTTGACCATATCACCCAGTGTTTTGCCCACGATGGAAACCTCCTGACTGCTAAGTTTTGCATTACACCATGCTTCGGAAGGAGATGTTCAGGCCTTCTGCAAACGATGTTTTTGGGTTTGTTGCCTCTGATCTCAGGAAATTCCTGTTCCGAAATTCTTCATGTGGTGACCCACATTCACTCGTTTCTGTGTCTGCATTGGAGACAAGTAGCACAAAGTATCATAAACTGTCCTTTATAACCTTTTTCTTGACTCCCAAGTGACAGTGACAGGACCAGTAGTTACCACTGACTTCTTACAAACTCACCCCTTCTACAAGGAGTCATAGTAAAGCTCCCAGTGTTGCCCATGGCTGTGAAACTCATTCCTGGCTCCATTCACATCACTCCCAAGTCGTTTTCGGTCTTTCTGGTTTAGATGTATGGATGCCTTTACAGGTGAGAATGTGACTCTTGGAGGATGACGAAGAGATGGTTCACTTTCCTTTCATGCCCTTGACCTGGTGGACCCGAGCTAATTTGCATGCCTGATTTAGCTTTTACTGCCATCTGCTGGAACCCCCTGCTATGCACCTCCAGCACACCTCTGCCCTTATTTAGAGTTGACCTTCAATGAGCTATTGTCCCCCTCTTACCTGGAGGTCAGAAGGTGAGAAGAGATGTGGCCACATACATCCAGTTGGGCCCCAGCATCCTCACCAAGCTTCCACTTCTCCTCTAGTCGTCAGGGCATCCCACTGGCAGGGCATCCCACATCTCAGTGTCTTTTAAAAATGCTCCTCGTGTCTTAGACCCTTTCTGACTCATGAGTTCACTTTGGAGTGGTGATTTTTGTCCTTTGGGCTTTTGATTTTAGACACTAATATGAGAGATGTACAAAGCAGTATCAGGGTTTGTCACCCCATGGCCAAAGGGAAGACGACTGGGAAGGGACACCGTACTTGTGGTGAAGAGTGTTGCCTTGTGATTTTCCATTGGTACGATGGGAAGAAGGAATGAGTTCTGATGTGCAAATAGAGTCATGATGGCGGCCATGTTTGGCAGCCACTTTTTCTGACCAGAACCGTAATTTGGTAAGTTTAACACTCATGATGGTTTTTATAGAAAAGGGGCACATGTAAAATTAACTTTTGATTTTTATTTTGGGTAAATTAAGAATGTTTGGATTTTTTAAATTATAAAACAGTTAACTGTTCAATGAAGAACGTTAAAATAAAGAAAGACAAAAGGAGGAAAAGGAAACGCCAAATCTTACCAGCCTGAGATAATGACTGATAACATCATGCTCGTAACTTTTGAACATGATATATGCATATATTTTATATAATTATAAATACCAGTTTGCTCATTCATCTCTGTGTCCTCAGCATTTTCCTGTGTAATCATATATTCTTCAAAAATACGATAATTAATAGTGGTGTGTGATTTCACTCTAAGGATGTACCATGTTTTAATTAATTATCGTTCTGTTACCTGCCATTTAGGTGATTTTTAATTTTCGTAGATGCATCTTGAAAGAACTTTAAAAGAACGCTTAATTTGCTAAATGACTGTTTAAGCAAAACTTGGGGATTGTTGTTTTAACTTCTGACACAATTCCAATTTCATGAATCACTGATAGGGACTGACAGTTTGACACATATGATTAACATGGGTGTCTGGGGTTGGTGATGTAGTTCTAATTCCAGGTTGGAATTAGAATATCAGGTTGGAGGGATGGCTTGAGTAGGCTTGACGGTGTCCATGAATACTGGCTTATTTGTACACGGCACAGGCGAGGAGGCAAAGTGGGCTACGATTCTTAGGGCTTGAATCCTTCCAACAAACCCATGTGTATGTAGGCTCTTTCTGGACTTGAAAGACCCTGATCATCTAAGTCTGTGTATCTCACTGGGGTGGGTTGGCTCAGATGACTTTGCCTCCTTGCTTACACCCCTACCCACAGAGGACATTCTGCTGTGTCTGGGTATTTTTGGATGTCACAACTGGGGTGGGGGGTTGCCACTGGCATCTAGTGGGTAGACACCAGAGGTGTTGCTGAAAGACAGCACCCCCACAGCAAAGAATGTCTGCCCCAGATGTCAGTAGTAGAAATCGAGGTCTTTGTTGAATGCAAATGTTTCCAGGGAATGCTTTCTCCATTCACGGGTCTAAATCTTGATTTTCTTTTCTTTACATCATGTCCTTTCTTACAGCATCAGGAAAATAATGCTTGTTCTGTCGATGTTGTAATTGTCATGTTATAACATAAGTAGTCCTTAACTTTCATAGATTTGATATTCCTAAACATCATGCATTTTTGCTAATTATACTTGGACATTCTGAAACCGTCTTTGAGATACTGCATTTTGTTGACATCAGCTGAGGAATGGATATTTCTAGTTGTAACACAGAGCTGCCCAGTGCTGCGGCCGGTTCCTTTTCAGCACATTGGCTGTCTTGGTGTAGAAGTGTATTTCAGTGCATTTGCTTTCCTCTTTTATTGCATTCTTCTGTTTTTCTCTGTAAATGGAAATGGAAAAGAAAAGAAGGAAGTTGTAGTTCTGTGGGTCAGAGGCATAGGTTTCATGAACATGATACATAAACATCAACATTGCATCGAAAATGAGAGTAAGTAGGCAAGTCAGAAGGAGCACATCTTTAACCCCACTCAGATGCTTTTCAGCTCTAGGCTGGTGGAATATATGATCAATTATGAAAGAAAATCAATTTAATGAACACATACAACATACTGAAAATATGTTGCTGAAGATTGTGTTAAAAGGATAAAGTTTAACGGTACTTTATAAATTCACCTCTGAAGAATAGCGGCTGTCTTGTACATGCTGTGTAGGACTATTCACTTGTTCACTTGTCCACGTGTTCGCTTTTGGCATATTGACCCGGGGTATACATTTTCAGGACTGTGTTGTATGAAAATAGAGGCCAGCTCCTTCTGGAAAGTCTTCACCTCTGTCCTTGGCTGAAGACCATCCACAACATGTGAAGCAAGGAAGAAAGAAAGAAAGATTAAGAAATACAGTATTTCTGCTTTGATTCCCAAAGGTAATTTTTTTTTTTTAAGGTGTCTGCCTTTATTTCCAATATTAATGCCCATTAAATGGAACTATCCTCTGGATCTTACCAGTGGAAATGAATTGCAGGAGGTTCATTTCACAGCACACGAAGTACTTCCATCTTGCAGTTATTTGAAGTCTAGACATGATTTAAACAAATGTTTAACCTTGAGAATAAAATTGCAAAGAGATCCCAAATGCAAGGGTTGTAGCTTCCCTGTCATGCGCACAAGTACGCATTTGATTGTTTTTTCCCTCTACTCCATTTTCCTCACTGTTCATGTTTCCTTCCCCCCCCCCCCCCCGCAATTAAAAAAAATAGTGTCTCTTTAAAGAGTTTCATTAAAGAGTTGCCTTAAATCCTTTTGGGAATAAGGGTGAGAGTCGGGTGGGAAAGGAGCAGCTGGTTGTGCACTCTTGTAGTCAAGGCTGTGGGTTATGGAATCAGATCAAACTGAGTATTCATTTGGATTCTACAGTTTACTAGCAGTCCGCGTGGCCTAGGGCAGACCTTTTAATTTCTTTGTGCATTAATTTTCTCGACTGAAACATGGAAATCGTGGTAGGCTGTAAATTTTAGGGCCGTGAGAGGGATCCATGAGACAGTTCAGCGGAGGTGCTTTGCATGCTGTCTGGCTTAACAAATGGGCACCATTTATGATCATTATCCTTCCCCAGCCACCTCCCTGCCTCCCCAGGTGAGCTCGTGCTGAGTTGCCGCCTTTCTGCCCAGGACATGCCTTCCTTTCCTTTTGTACGTGAGAAAGTGGGCCCGTGTCAGTGCTTGCTGACTTGTCACAGATGCCTGGACATACTTTACCCGCTTTGCCCGAGAAAGTTCCCAGAGGCATTCAAAATAATTCTCCGAATATCTAAACATTGTCAGTGCTGGCTCTGCCCAGGAGAAAACAGCACAGATATCTTAAGGGCAGGGCACTACTTGACTATTCAGTCATTTGCTCCATCTTTGCAGGAAGTGTGGAAGCTGCCCCCCATTGCTGCTTCTCTCTTGTTACAGAAACATCCATCAGTGGCTGATTTGTGGTGGTTTTGATGGTGACAGATTTCACCAAGTATACAAATATGCTCCTTGGAGATTACGATGCTAGTAGATTAGTCATAAGGATTTATATTACATGATAAAAGAGCTCTTTGATTTCCTCAGTCCTTCATGTTATTCCTTGCGAAACAAAACAGCTTGCCTCCTTAACCTCCCCAGCTCCCAGACACGACTCTGCAGGGTAGGATCATGAGCTGCTCATGAAGACCTGCTGCACGAGGATGTTGAGAATGGGTGTTTCCTAGACCTTGTTTTCCTGACGTGTGTCTTTCTCATATGTCGTTAGTTTAAATGGAGCAGTAGAGATAATGCTAAAATGCCCAGACAGTCCAATTTAAAAGCCAGGCAGATTTTCTTTCCATATTTTATAGATTCGACAGTGCTCTACAGGCTCTCCCCAGTCCTCCCCCAAAAGTCAAACCCACGCCAGAGATGTGTTTCACTGTTGGGCAGAGCAAGCTGCAGCACCCCTGAGATCATCTGAAACTCAAGACTGGTATTTTTACCAAAAAGGATGCAGCGCCTTTGGGACCAGTAGACATAGACAAAGTCATTGCAGGTTGTGTTTCTGAGTAGAAATTGCTCAAGATTAAAGGATTCCCACCCCCAGGACTTTAGGGGATCAGGAATTCATTACCTACTTGCTAGGAATTCGTTACCTACTTGCATTACTACCTACTTGCCCTCACCTGTTCACGGTATCTTTAGATTAGGCTTTGGACAATTTCTTTGTCCTTTAAAAGAATCTATACGTTAAAATAAGGCAGGAAATCTTGGCTTAATTTTCTCAGTTGATGTGTTAGGGTGGCAGAGAATTGAGCTGGAGGGTGACAAGTTCCATTTTGTGTTAAACAGCACAGGCCTCAGCAGTGGTAACCCATTCACGAAACTCCACGCCTGCTACAATCCACTGCAGGGTCTCGGCATCCCCTCCACTTGGAGGCTGGACTCGCAGCTTTGCATCATCGCACGTTCTGAGGGTTTTGTGCTGGCAGTTGATCCCAGCTGTATTTTGTAGGGCTGTGTTTAGAAGAAACCAGAAAGTCGAATAAGCTCTGTGGGCAGATTCGACGGCAGTTAATCAGCCCGCTCGGGCTCGAAACCCAGATCTATGGTCTGGATCGATTTCGAGGGGGTGGAGGGTGTTTTATTCCATTCAGCCTGCTCTAATAGAATACTCTAGACTGTGTGGCTCCTAAGCAACAGACACTTACTTCTCACAGTTCTGGAGGCTTGATGTCCAAGATCAAGGTGCCGGCAGATTCTGTGTTTGGACAGGTCCTACTTCCTGCTTCATAGATGGGTGTCCTCCCAAAGGCCCAACCTCCTAATACCCTCCCATGGTGGATTGAGCTCCAACATGGGAATTTTCAGGGCACGTGAACATTTAGTCTATACTGGGGGGTCGGGGGTGGTAGTGCAGAGGGGAGGTTGGCACTTCACCTCTCTGTGTGTCGCAGTTTGCTCATCTGTACGATGAGAGACAGAACCTCTTTTCAGCTGTGAAATTTTGATATTCTGGAAGGCTGGAAGGGATCCCAGGAATTCTTTGGGGGAATGTGTGGTCAGGGTCTTCCTGTAGCTCAAGAGATTCTCAGGGTGTGTTCTCTTGCAGCATAAGCAGCAGCTGGGGGACTTGTCAGAAATGTGAGTCCTGGAGCCCCACCCCAGACCTACTCATCCGCCCTTGTCAGCAGTCTGCGTTCTGACAAGCCCTCCAGATGGTTCCTCTGCGTGCTCAGATTTGAGAACCACTTCTAGAGAGAAGCAGTTGTCTAACTTGGCTGTATCTAGAGAGCTTCCAAGAACACCGAAACCTGGGTTTTGCCCCTGAGATAATCTCGTTCAGTTGGTCTGGGGTGTGGCTTGGACATTGGGAAGTTAGAAAATTTCCCCAGGCAATTGTATATGCGACCGGAGCTGAGAAACACTGTTGTGGAGAACTGACCAGGTAAATCAGAGTCTTTTTTTTTTTTTTTTTAAGATTCTATTTATTTATTTTAGAGAGAGAGAGAGAGAGCACAAACCAGGGGGAGGGGCAGGGGGAGAGGGAGAGAGAATCTCAAACTGACTCTGCACCGGGCATGGAGCCTGATGTGGGGCTCCACCCCACGACCCTGAGATCATGACCTGAGCTCAAACCAAGAGTTGGACACTTAACTGGCTGAGCCACCCAGGCTCACCCCTATAAAGATTTATAGGGAGGGACAGAGGGAGAGGGAGAGAGAGTGTTAAGGAGACTTCTGTGCGGAGCTCGGAGCCCGATGTGGGGCTCAGTCTCATGACTCTGAGATCACAACCTGAGCCGAAACCAAGAGTCGGAGGCTCAACTGACTGTGCCACCCAAGTGCCCCAACTCTGAATTTTAAGAAGTTCCTGTGTCAGTGCAGGTCCTTCAAGAAACAGGTGCCAAAAGAGGCTTGGGCATGCAAGTTGTTATTGAAGGACATACCTGTGTTCATTTCCTAGGGTCACTGTAATGAATGACTGCAAACTCGGTGGTTGAGACAACTTAAATCATTCTCCGTCAGTCCTGAAGAGCAGAAGCCTGGCATCAGATGTCAGCAGCCCGTGCTTCCTCCACAGGGGCTCTAAGGGAAACGTGCTTTCCTTGCTTCTCCCAGCTGCAGGTGGGTCCAGCCATGGCACTATCACTGCCGTCTGCCCCTGTCTTCTCACGCCTCCTCTGTCCCTCTTAGAAGGACACCAGTCATCCCAAATCTAGGAAGATCTCATCTCAGGATCCTTAATAACATCTACGAAGACGCTGTTTTTTGCCGGATAAAGTCACATTCACATTCTGGGTGGACATGTGTCTTGATCTGTAATGCTAGTGAAGGAGAAAGGGGTAGGGTGCAGCAGAAGGTCGGGAGAGTGCTTACATGGAGATGCAGGTCTGACTCTTGTGATAAGAGAAAAAAAGCATTGTGTGAGAAGAGCTTCAGCCTACTGTTGATCTAAGAAAAAAAATTTTTTTAGATTATTTGAGAGAGAGAGCAGAAATTCTGAGAACATGAGTGGGGGTGGGGCAGAGGGAGAGGCCATGAGAGAAGCAGGCTCCCCGCGGAGCAGGGAGCCCGATACGGGGCTCGATCCCAGGACCCTGGGACCGTGACCTGAGCCGAAGGCAGACGCTCAACCGACTGAGCCACCCGGGTGCCCTGATCTAAGAAAATCTTAACTACGCTGTTGGGAGTGCCTCAAAATTGCTGGGTTGAGGGGCGCCTGGGTGGCTCAGTTGGTTAAGCCTCTGTCTTCGGCTCAGGTCATGATCCAGGGGACTGGGATCGAGCCCCGCATCGGGCTCCCTGCTCAGCGGGGACTCTGCTTCTCCCTCTCCCCCTGCTTGTACTCTCTCTCTCTCTCTATCAAATAAATAAAATCTTAAAAAAAAAAAAAAAAAAGACAACCTTTTAAAAAAAAAAAAGATTGCTGGGTTGAAATGAATCCCCAGTGTATTGGTATTAGGAGGTGGGGCCTCTGGGAGGTGATTTTGTCATGAAGGTACAGCCATCAGGAATGGTATTAGTGTTCTTACCAGAGAGGCCCCAGGTTGCTCCATCATCACTTTCACTGTGTGAGGACACAGGGAGAACCGGGATGTGGCGCCCACCAGAAGCCTCCTGATGCCTTCAGCTTAGACTCTTCATTCTGCAGAACTGTGAATATAAATGTCTTTTGATTATAAGCCACTCAGCCGTAGCACTTTTGTTGTGTGGTACTTTGCTGAGTCCAGCTGCAGTATCTGGATGATACACTCACCTGTGCTCCCAGCAGCCAAATCTTCTCTTGAAGGGAGAGGAGCACCACGAACTCCGTGCCTGCCATGGTCCCCAAGACCACTCCTATGTCCACTGAGTATCTGAGTGGTAGAACTGTTGCCTAAGATCTGTGTTGCAAAGCTTAGAGCTGAGAGATTAATTTCGAGAAGCTTCGAGGAACAATGTCTTGAAGCTCTGAAATGCACCTGAGACTATTTAACACTCAGAAAGTCATTAGTAGAGACACCCACTTAATTTTGTTTGTGTCTGCCAAAATTACCTGACCAAGATCCCTTTATCTGGTGTAATACCCGTTGACACCTGCAGAACACATGAACTTTGGGAATCACTGCTGTGGATCAAACTGGGTTGCTTGCAGCTTGGGCTAATGGACCTGTCAGGACAGCCCCAGGAGGAAGGTGGCCGCCTGGGTAGCATTTTTGGAGAACTACAAAAAAATCTACTTTTGAAAAGGCCTCAAAATTGCTTCCTCTGCCTGCTGGTTGATATTCCTCCATTAGGGTTTCATTCCCTAGGCTTGAGGCTTTAATCTCTGCTAATATGTGAATACTCCCCGGAGAAGGGAATTCCGTTCTAATTTCACGACCCTATTCTGAGCAGCTTGCTCAGTGCAAAAGCCTCTCTCCTGGGCACTTAAAACAAAAAAAAATCTCACTGCTTTAATAGAGAAGATGGATGTGTGTGCATCCCGTTCCTGGAAATAGTTAACTGGCATTCAGAGCTTCTTGTGAATGCAGTTTTCAAATTCTTTCCCGAGGTGAGGTTTCCACTGGGGAAGAAGAAAGCCTGAGGACCTGGGCTCCTGAGGGCATTGAGAGGTGGGTCCCTGGAACTAGGGGAGGACATGAAAAAAAGACAGAAAGATAAATTCTGCTTGCTTCTCAGGTGTGCCCAAGGGCTGATGTGCCCAAGACACACACATTTATGGGCAAAGCTATTATGTTCACATACTGGCCCATCAGAGATGTGTTTTGAGTCTAGATTAAACAAAAGCCTTTCCCCCAACCCCCTATGAAATACATTAAGTGTGAGGGGCGCCTGGGTGGCTCAGTCGTTAAGCGTCTGCCTTCGGCTCAGGTCATGGTCCCAGGGTGCCGGGATCGAGCCCCGCATCGGGCTCCCTGCTCCGCGGGAAGCCTGCCTCTCCCTCTCCCACTCCCCCTGCTTGTGTTCCCTCTCTCGCTATGTCTCTGTCTGTCAAATAAATAAATAAAATCTTAAAAAAAAAATACACTAAGTGTGACTTAACATGGTCATCATGGGATTTTGGAGGGTCCTCGGGCATGAATTGCCTTATAATGAGCGTTTTTTTTTTTTTTAACTTCCATAATCAGTTTCTTTTTGAGGGATTCATGAAGCATTCACAAATAACCTGAATTTTTTGCTCAAACATAAATAATATTTTAGCAAGTG
This sequence comes from Callorhinus ursinus, assembly GCF_003265705.2. Lineage (NCBI taxonomy): Eukaryota > Metazoa > Chordata > Mammalia > Carnivora > Otariidae > Callorhinus > Callorhinus ursinus. The sequence goes on from NW_027397078.1 coordinate 37,891,724, forward strand.
TTATCAAAAAGGGGGCGTCGATACAGCACACAAATACACATCCACGGGTGCATGCATGCACACACAGGCACTCAGACACAACACCAGTGTGTGGCCATGACTCTCTATCATGCCATATGAGGAACCACAGTCACAGCTGGGCACAGTGCTTAGGCACCATCCCTGAAGCTCCGTGTTTTACAGGCAGCTGCTTAGCTGGGCAGTGCTGACCAGGTATACCTGGGTAGGACTCCACAACACTGCAACTCCACAGATTTCAAGGGATCTGGCAGGGGGTGTCTCTAGTAATGGGAGCCCCCCAGTAACAGTGCACTGTTGGAAAGCAGGGCTTCCGTCATGTCAGCCTGCCCTTCTGCCGAGGCTCTTGCTAAGCTACTAAAAGTGGAGAGGCATTTAAGTTTATCTGTCTTCTTAGCAAGTTTCCGAGGGTTTTCACTCATGCTTGGATTCTGAATTGCCTGAAACACATAGACTTCCATTATTAACTCTGGATTTAGGTTTTATTTTAGCTCGGTGTCCTTTCGGACTCACACTGGCTTATCATCCAAGTGCTGCACATTGGTTTGAATTTGTCAGCCATGCAGAGCCATCCTTTCTGCTTTCTGTGGAAGTCAGCATTCCTAGCTTATTTCAGGATAGCTTACCCTGACAGAAATAGAACCCGTGACTCAGCAGCTTGTCGGAAATACACCCTTTCTGCCACTTTGAAGGAAAATTTCAGTTTTGTGGATAACAGATATAAATTGAAATTGAATTTTATTGACAAGCGCTGGGCATCTTGCAGAACTTGCCAAAAGTAGAGGTTTTTGTTGTTGTTGTTCGTATGAAAATTGACCAAGAATTTACCAGAAAAAGGCTGCTTATTTGCTGTAAGTTTCAGAGAGAATAGAATTTTTGCGTAGAAGCAAAAAAGGCAGGAAAACGGATTCATCCAGGATCTCAGAATTAAACTTTACCGGGGTACAGTTCAACTGTCTGTAGAAGAAATGGGCTGATAGAGACCCTGAATAAGGCTTTTCGATTAGTGAAAACAAAACCCACACTCAAGCCAGTCGCTGAAGACTTTTCATCCTGCAGCCATGTGTATATGCAGTAAGAGGCAAGTTGGCTAGACATTCACTGGCTGAATTGGGTTTTCATAGATGGACAGCATGAACAAATCATATCAAAGCCAACTTTTCTTTCTGCTTTATGTCATTTGAACAGTATTTGGAATAAAAATAGAAAAGGCTGCAAGAGAGACCAAGTCATGACTTTATTCTTTGTATTAAAAAATACATCCTTGTTAGAAAGATTAATACAGAAACTGACAAAGACTAAAATAAAAATCTACCCAGAATCCCCACCAGCTAGAAGTAAACATCATCCCCCTCGGATAGCTATTGTTTTGCACACCTCCAGAAAGGACAGAAGATGGACAGATAGTTACACCAAAATGTGTTGTGTTTTCGTGCGTACTATTCATGCAATTTTGTGAAAGTATTAAAATTAATTTCCCTTGATTTAACAAGAAGAAATGAAACTGATTTGGAACCAGGGGAAGCGATAAACTTCAAATAGATTTTTTTTTTTTCTTGCCCTGAGAGAGATACTAGATCCTAAAAGATTGATCTGAGGTTAAGGAAGTAGATTATGAATAACATTACGCAGTTGGAGACATTATGTGTCTTTGAATTACAGTTTTCAATTTTAGATAATTTTGATTGACTCCTTGCTATGAAATTTGAGGACATTGGTAATTTCACATTTCTTCCCATTTTCCCATCTGATTTTCTTCATTATTATTTTCATGCTGTGATAATTTATGTAACAGTTACGTTATGCTCGGTGACCATGCTTCTCACGATTGCTTGGTATTCTATTTAAATGGGTCCTCTGCTCATCGTCCATTGTTTGGTCAAAGATCCTCCGTTCTTCAGGCTTTAATTTTGTCTCTTATTTGTCTGGATTTCATCTTCAGGCAGGTTTATCAAAAGGGCTCAAGGGTTCTGTGTTGTCTGAACTCTTTTCATGCTGGAGAGTAGCTCTGTTGCCTCTTTGCTTGAGTGGTATTGTGACTAGATTTTGTGTGAGTCTCACATTCTTTCCTTTAAAACATCCTTACCATCGCTCCATTATTGTCTGGCTTTCAGTGTTGCTACAGAGAAATACATAACTTGTTTTTTTCCTATTTGGTAGGTTATTTATCTTTTCTTCCTGTGTGTCTAAAGTATGTTTTCTTTAACCTTGAGGTCTTGATGATTTCAAGTCTTGTGGAACTTTTTAAAGAAAAATCTGGTGTTATTTCTACTGATCTCATAGAGGGTGGGACAGTCAGTATATATGAACTGAGAGCTGTTTGTTTTTATTGTGAAACCTACAGAATAATCACAACAGCTGCCATTTATTGAGTTCTGTGTGCCGAACCCCGTACTGTTGTAGATGTTTTAGGAATATGATCTGAATTCTTCCACGAAGCTCTGAAGCAGAAGCTATCATCCCCATTCTGTAGATGAGAAACTGAGTTTTTGAGCTAACAGGGAACTTGCCACCAGTTGCATAGCTACAAAATCAGGCGCAGGTAAAAACGGATAATTTTCCCTTTTGCTTTATTCATGTCCTGTTTTTGATATTGTACTATAATTCTAGAAGATGTCACCATTGGGGGCAGGTGGCTGAAATGCACGCAGGACTCGATCAACTATTTTGTAACTTTCTGTGATTGTATAGTTATGTTAAAATGACAAGTGAAAAGAAAAACAGAACAAAACTTGAGCCAGCTCCTGGCTAATACTGGTCTAGTACGATATTGAGATTCAGAACAGAAACAGAGGGTAATGACCGGTGTTACCTGGGGTTGGAGTCACCCAAAGGCTCAACTGTGGCTGAGAAATCCATTTCCAAGATGACTCACTCACAACTTGGTGCTGGCAAGTTGGTTCCTTTTTAGATATGACCTCCATGTGGACGCTTGAATGTGTCCTCATGACATGGGGCTGGCTACTTCCAGAAAAAGCAGTTCGCGAGATCAAAGTGACAGCTGAGCCGGCTTTGGAGCACTTCTGCAGTGTTGAGTTGATCAGTCAAGTCAGTCGTGATTTAATGTGGGAAGGGGAGGCGTTAGGGTGTGACTACCAGGAAAGACTATTGGGGGCAGTCTTAGAGGCTGGCTACCACAGTCCTGGAAACCTTTCATGGAAAAAAATCAACAGGACTATGGCTCTGTGGACTTGACCGATGAAGAGGAATAGACCATCGATAACTGAAGATTTCGGAGCCTGGTCAAAAGAATAGAGGTGCAGTAGTTACAGACTGCAAGGCAGCTGGTATTGAGAGAGTGGGTTATGGTTTTAAACATGTTGACTTTGAGATGATGTGTAGGCCCATCTTTCTATTTTTTTTTTTTACCCATGCTGGGCGTGGAGCCTAATGCGGGGCTTGAACTCACGACCCTGGGATCAAGACCCAAGCTGATCCCAAGAGTCACATGCTTAACCGATTGAGCCACCCAGGCACCCCAGGGCTCATCTTTCTAGACTGACCTGTAACTCACCCCTGGTTTTAGCCCCACACCTCCCTCCTGTTATCTGACACCTCTCGTCCCTGGACCTTTCTGGGATTATGATGTAGGAACTGACTTGATCCTTCCTGGCCCCTCTCTTCCACAGCTCTGGCATTCACCTTAGCCCTGCTAACTGCTCATGGCTGCGTTCCTGCTTCAAGACCTTTGTTGGCATGTCTTCTCTGCTGTTGTCTCTTCTCTTCTTTAAATTCTTGTGACTGTTTTTTTAAATTTCTTTTTTTTTAATGTTTTTAATTTAAATTCCAGTATAGTTAACATACAGTGTTATGTTAGTTTCAGGTCTACAATATAGTGATTCAACATTTCCATATATCATGGGGTGCTTATCACAACAAGGGCCCTCCTTAATCCCCATCACCTGTTACCCCCACCCCCCCACCTCCCCTCTGGTCACCATCAGTGTATTCTCTAGAGTCAGGAGTCTGTTTCTTGGTTTGTCTATTTTTTTCCCTTTGTTCATTTGTTTCGTTTCTTAAATTCCACTTATGTGTGAAGTCATACCGTATTTTTTCATTTCTTTATTCTTATTTTGAAAAATGTTTTATTTTTTTCTTTATTCTCATTTTAATAAGCTTTGGGAAAGGGCAGATACAAATGCACGGGTTCAATTTTAAATATTTAACTAGAAGTTAAGTCATATTGGACTGAATCCATTTGATGCAGAGATTTTACTTAATGAAAAAATTTGAAACACATATGTTGGGTGTGAAGTAGGTGAAATGATTTAGAAAGTGATTTTTCACTGTGTCTGTATTATCTTCGAGAGACGTATTCAACATTCATTGGTCTTTTCACTCCATTTGTGAAGCTAATAGTGCAAACACTGCAACTTTTATGAGAAATTGTAATAATAAACAGCAGGTATGCATCATGAGATATTTTTCCTACACAGATTTCTCTTGGGGTATGAAATGAGGTATTAAATCAAACCAAAGAGGTATTATGTGTCTGGTGAAATTAAACTAACAATAGTAGAGCAGAACTCATGTAATTGTATTTTCTCTTGAGGATATTAGGATTTTTCTGAATACTTTAATTATTATCATTATTTTGTTCTGAGTGCATAGCAGTTTTTGAAATTCCTTGATGAAGAATAAAAAATTAGCAGGACAACCAGATAAACATGTCAATGAAAAAAAATCACTATTCATTCTAGGCTAGCACTTATTATGAAAAGACCTAGCATCTTGACCATGTATAGTTATCTTTTCAAAGACTTCATTAACCTCAAGTTGGACAGCTCTTTCTAGCCTTTCAAAATGTGGTATCTGGCATACAGGTGGCCGCTTGTTCTCTGAAAAGCATCCTCTGTGTGATGAGCGCTTCTTGGTTTAGCTTGGTTCATTCAGCTCCAAAGATACCTGAGACATCCCTTCAGGGAACACAGCCCAGATGGCTGCTTTGGAAAAGCTGGTGTGCAAACATTGCAGAGCTAAGATGGCACATGATTTGCTCCCCAGCAGGCAGAGCTCATCAGTGAGTCTTGAAAAACATCCCTCAGCTGTGCTTCCCCAATGCTGGAGGCACTCAGTGCTGTTCATGTGAGTGCGTTGTGGTCCTGGGCCCACTGCAGGGATGGGATGTGTCATTTCTGATTATTTTTTAAAAAAGACAAACTTAATGGTATTTTACTATTCCTTCATTATTGAGAATTTGCAAAAGACATTATTTTATAGCCTTCATCCACAATACTCCATCTGTTTACCTCTCTTAATTTTAAAGAATTGTGATTACGTAAAATATAAAATCTACCATTTTAACCATTTTGAAGTGTGCAGTTCTGTGGCATTAAATATATTCACATTGTGTACAGCTGTCATCACCATCATCTCCAGAACTTTTTCACCCTCCCAAGTGGGAACTCTGTACCCTTTAAAGAAAAACTCCCTATCCCATCCCCTCTCCTTGGCACCCATAATTCTAACTTTCTATCTCTGTGAATTTGACTACTCTAGGTACTGTAATAAGTGGAATCACACAGTACTTGTCCTTTTGTGACTGGCTTATGTCACTCAGCATCATGGCCTAAGCTTCATCCATGTCATGGCAGGAGCCAGGATTTCCTTCCTTTTTAGGGCTGAACCATATTCCACTGTGTGGATGGACCATATTTGTTTGCCCATTCATCTTTTTTTTTTAATTTTTAATTTTTAAAGATTTCATTTGTTTATTTGACAGAGAGAAACACAGCGAGAGAGGGAACGCAAGCACGGGGTAGTGGGAGAGGGAGAAGCAGGCTTCCCGCGGAGCAGGGAGCCCGATGGCAGGGCTTGATCCCAGGACCCTGGGATCACGACCTGAGCAGAAGGCAGATGCTTAACGACTGAGCCACCCAGGCGCCCCTGCCCATTCATCTTTTGATGGACATTGGGGTTACTTCCACTGTTTCGCTCTCTCTATATCTATCTGAGACCCTGATTTCAATTCCTTTGGGGATTCACCCAGAAGTGAAATTGCTAGATCACGTGGTATTTCTATGTTTAATTTTTTGAGGAGCCCCCATACTGTTTTTCACAGTGGCTGCATCATTTTACATTCTTATTGCTCTTGTTATTTTTGCTAAGATAGCTTTTATTCGTTGTCTATGTGCTAGTGACGCTGATAAGGTCCATCTTTGTGGATTTTTTTTTATTTAAAAAATTGACATACAATTTACATACCATAAGATTTGCCTCTTTAAAAGGTATAATTCAGGGGCACCTGGGTGGCTCGGTTGGGTGACTGCCTTTGGCTCAGGTCATGGTCCTGGAGTCCCTGGATGGAGTCCCGCATCGGGCTCCCTGCTCGGCGGGGAGTCTGCTTCTCCCTCTGACCCTCCCCCCTCTCATTCTCTCTCTGTCATTCTCTCTCTCTCAAAAAAATAAATAAAAAAAAAATAAAAGGTATAATTCAGTGGGTTTTAGTATAGTCAAAAGGTTTTTCAACAATTATCACAATCTCATTCCAGAATATTTCCATTATAAGTCACTTTCATTCCCCTTTTCTCTCGGCTCTGGCAGTCACTAATGGACTGTCTGTCTCTATGGACTTGCCTATTGCGGCTATTTATACAATGGAAGCATATAATACGTGGTCTTTTGTGACTGGTTTCCTTTACTTAGTGTTCTGTTTTCCGGGTTCATCCATGTTGTAGTAAGTACCACTGCTTTTATTCTTTTTTATTGCTGAATTATACTCTGTTGCATGAATAGACCTCATTTTGTTTATCTACTTATCAGCTAGCTAATGGACATTTGGGTTGTTTCCATGTTTTGGCTATTACTAATAATACTTCTATGAATATCCATATACAAATTTTTGTGTGGACATTTCTTTTCCATTCCCTTGAGTATATACCATGGTCTATAAACAGAATATGGTATTCTGTTTAACCTTTTGTGGAACTGTCAAACTGTTCCCATTTTATGTCCTCATCAACTATGTATGAGTGTTCCAGTTTCTCCACATCTTCACCAACACTAGTTCTCATCTGTTTAATTATAGCCATTCCAGTAGGTATGAAGTACTAGCTCACTGTGGTTTTGGTTTGTAGTTTCCTTGTGACAAATGATGTTGAGCATCGTTCCATGTGTTTGTTGACCATGTGTATATCTTCACTGGAGAAGTGTTCATTCAGATCCTTTGGACATATTTAATTGAGTTGTCTTATTATTGCTGAGTGGTGCTTGAATTATTTGATTCTCACTAAGGGTTGTGCTGGTATTGTCCCCTTTGTGTAGAGAGAAGAACTGAGACTTACAGAGGGTGACCGGTGGCAGAACTGGGATTCCAGTCCAGGTTTGTGAGCTGCTGGTACCTCAACTTCTCACCACCAGTCAACTGCTTCTAACTTGGGCTCCTGTTCTCTGAGACTTTCACGTGACTGTTATGTGTCAGTGCAGTCCCGGCATCAAGGATTTTCCAGGTGATTGGTACTTAGGGATCAACATCAGGATACACTTACATACAGTTCATTAGATGAGTAGTTGACCTTCTGTTCTTACAATCATCAGAATGACCAAGAGTTTCCTTTCTCCATTGGCTGTGCTGATGCTAAGAATAGAATTTATATACAGCTTCCTTGAGAGTTCCTTGTTAGTAGCAGACGTCCTGTTGATATGTGTCAGAACATTCAGCTGCTCAGAAAGCTAAAGCGTAGCCCCTCTCCCCTGGGTCTGACCATATATGTTTAGGGGTCCATTCATCTGTTACCTTGACTTTCTGATCTTTGTGTGTTTGGAAAGTACTGATCTCCTTTAGATGTCCCAGAACTCTTTTCTCATAGTCAAATCACTGGGAGTGCTTTGTAGACTCTTCATTTTTGTAGGAAAAAAATCCAAACATATAAGGTTGGCTAACAGGGTGTTTCGTGAACTTGAGTGAACACCTGAGTTACCCAGAGAACTTGTTAAAACAGATTGTTGAGCACTACCCCCAGAAGTTCTAGTTCGGTAGTTCTGGGGTTGTGGGGGGCGGTGCGTGAGAATTTGTCAAGTCTTAGGTGGTGCTGCTGGGCCAGCTTATGGGTCCTGCTTTGAGTAGTACCAGGATGGTGGTTGGATTTCTGAGGCTTACGGGATTGCATCCAATTCCCGCCTGGCTTCAAGTTTGTCCAAAAGTCGATCGGATCCCACCCCTTTTATACAAACTCTGTCCTCATTACTTACAATTTCCTGTTAACTAAGGGGAACCTGTTTTACTCTCCTCTGAACAGAAGTGGGCCTAAGCTTGTAATCCTGCCCTTGCCCTGGTGTTCCCCTTCCCCCACATGTATGGTAGGCAGAATTCCAAGATGGCCCTGAATATGCTGCTCCCCTGGTACGCAGCCACCATGTGATAGCCTCTCTTTGAGTTTGAGCAGAACCATGGGTATGATGGGATATCACTTCTACAATTTGGCTACTAATCTGTTGACACTGAGTGAAAATGGAGACTGTCGTGGTGGGCCTGACTTAATTAGGTGATAAGTGGAATTGAACCCTTGCTGAAGTCAGAATGATCGCAAGTGTGAGGTGGGGCTTACGGAGGGCCATGTAGCAAGAAATTCTGGGCAGTTCCTAGGATCTTTGAGAGGCCACCAGCCGACGGCCAGCGTGAGAATGGAACCCCAGTCCTGCCTCCGCAAGGACCTGAATCCCGCCAATGGTCTGAGCCTCAGATGAGACCACAGCCCAGCTCACACGTTGGATGTGGCCCGGTAAAACCCTGGGCCCAGGACCCAGGTCAGCTGTGTGTGTACTCCTGATCCGTGGAAACTGTAAGGTAATGAGCTTCTGTTGCTTTGAGTCACTTTGTTTGTAGTCATTTGTTACACTGCCATAGAAAAGGAATACAGTATGGACATACTTTGCCTCACCAGCCAAGCCCCAAATGCCTGTTGCTTCAGTATACGGAGCAGAGTAATCCCCCAGTCTCTTCCTCTTAGTTGGGTTGGGCCCACACTTGGATAACCCAAAACACCCATTGGCCAGCATGCTAAATAGAACATCATCATGCTATGTGTACTTTTAGCATCAAAACAACTCTTGAAAGCTTTGAAGTTGCAGTTTTTTTTTCTTTTGGACCAGATCAAATTTTTTTTATGGAGCCCTTCTTGCTAGCAGAACAAATAAATCTAAGTGGCTGAGAATTTATTTTCCATGTATGTTCTGTATCTGAAAGGTAATTGTTCCTTACTTTGGTGCATTTCAGTGTTATCTTTCCCAAACCGGCTGTATACTCCTTAGGAACGACGACCAGCTGTCCATCTTGTTTGTATGATGTACCATCCTCAGCAAACAATAGAGCTCATAGAATATAGTAAAATAGCATGTGTGGCATATGTACTTGATTGTACCACCTTGATTCCTTACCTGGGGCACTGCTCCGTCTTGCTTTTGTTTATCTAGGTGAATATATTCAATAAGAGTACATCATCACACCTGGTTTGAAAGGGAAGGGGCCAAAGAGATCACCCCATTCATTTTTCTCATGCTACAGATAAGTAGCAGAAAGTCAGAAAGTGTTTTTCTGTTTTAAATGAATAAATGGCTTATTGAAATTCACTTTTAAAAAATTAAACGTGTCTAGAGAACCTAGGAATACCACAACTGAGAAGAATAATGATTTAAAAAATCTTTTTGAAATTCAATAATTTTGGGCCCCAGGAAATAGCTGTAGTGTGATAACCAGCGGCCAAGAGACTTCAGTGAAAGACAAACAGCTCCCGAGGTGATTTCTTCTTTATTATGTCAGAATCTTTGCTCGGCTGGGCACTTATCCATGCACAGGGAAGGCTTATGCCACTTGGAACAGGGGGATAAATAACACAAAGAGAAATCTTTTAATTTAAAACAGAGCTCACTGGGGGCTGAATTTCTACCTATTTGGAGTTTAATAGAATGAAATGCAGTCACTTAAAGCTTTTAAACACAGTGCTTTTCCCATATACACTTTAGTTCTGTTTGACCTTTTCAAAGCAACAGAAGGCAGTTTTTTTTTTTTTTTTTACATTATTCTTGAGAATTAGGAGCTAACTCTAGAGTGACAGTCTTGTTCCTAAAACCTCCACAGGTTTTATCCAATCCATTGAAATTATTTTTGGCTTTGCAGTATTAAAACAAATGGAAAAACAAAATGGAATTACCTCCCCAACCCCATTCAAACCTCTCTTTTGAATAACTGCTTTACGTAAGTTAAATTGCAGTGGGTTGCAAGCAGCACTGTATAGAAGGTAGAAAATCTGGATTCCATTTATGCCCTGGCTCCTGGGGGGCCTTATGGCCTCAGCTAGTCCAACACTTCCCATGGCTTCCACCTCTTTTCTTGTGAAGTTAAGCATTTTAACTATTCAGGTATATCCTGTTTTTAATTTTCTGGGAAAATCAACATTGACTCAGTAGCGATCAGTTAAGCCATCAACAGTAATAAAGCATCATCTTGGTTATTGTTTATTGCAGGGGTCAGCAAAGCATTTCTGTAAAGGGCCAAATACTGAATTATTTTTGGCTGTGTGATCGCTACTCAACTCTGATGTTGTAGCACAAAAGCCATAAATGAAAGGGCCATTTCCAATGCAACCTAATTCTGTTTTCTCTTTTTTTAACCAAAGTAGGTGATGGCAGGATTTGGCCCACAGGCTCCAGTTTACTGACCCATGTTCCACTGGTTACTTCCCAAGGACCTGAGATTGGACAAAAAAAAATTTAAGGACCAGAGACCTAGAGGGAGGATCTGGTCTGGTGGTGTTTTGGATCAGGTGTGATAGGATGAGCTACATTGGGTGCTAGAGCTCCTGTGTAAGTGTGTGAACTCAGGTCATTCACTTCCCTGGTCTTAAGCTTCTATACCCCAAAAAACAAGGGCAAAAAAGTGACTTTCCATGAGCTTTCACCATTGGAAGTCCTCACTGTCTACTCATCACTACAGCTCTACAAGGCAGCCAGTCCTCTGCTTTGCTGCCCATGAGAATCCACTGGAGAGCTTGTGAATGTCCCACCCCTTACTATTACATCAGAACTAGGGCAGGGGCTGGGAATCAGCATTTAGAAAGCCTCACAGCTGCATACCTTGGGCCACCGAATTTAAGAACCAGTGTTATCAGGAAGGTATTCTTTTCTCTGTTGAATAGAGTTCACAGGGTAAGATTTCCAAAGGATTCACAGCAAGAAAGCGGGCAAAGCATGTTTCAAAGTCAGGTCACTAAAATTTCAGTGCTTGTGTTTGTACTCACTATGTTATTTTGATTCAACAACCACATGAGATTGGAATTGTGAGCCACTGGAAAAAACAAGATGTGTTTATGTATTTTATAAACAGTGCAGTACAATATATATTATTATCATCATCGCCATTGCCATTGTTATTATTATTGAGTATTTGCTGCAGTTTCTGTCTTAGTTGTCTGTGTCACGTAACATATAGTACCAACTTAGTGGCTTAAACCAATACCCATTTATTATCTCATATATTCTGTGGGTCAGAAGTCTAGGAAAGGCTTACCTGGGCTCTCTGCTCAGGGTCTGACAGGGTCTCACTTTCCAGTCACGGTGTTAGCTGGGTTGTGTTCTCATCTGGAGACTGGACTATGGAAGGATCTCTTTTCCGCGCTCTCTCAAGCTTTTGGTAGAATACCCCATTTCTTTGTAGAATTAATGAGATACGTATGACATCTTGTTTCTTCAAGGTTAGCAAAAGAGCATCACTGTAGCTACAAGTGCTTTCAGGGAGAGCTAAGGACTGCTTTACAGGGCTCACCAGATTAGGTGAGGCCCACCAACAATTATTATTATTTTTTTAAAGTAGCCTTTATTTTTTAGAGAAATTTTAAGTACATAGCAAAAATGAGGGGGAAGGTACAGAGATTTCCCATATACGCACTGTCTCCACACGTGCATAGCCTCTCCCATGTTACTTTTGCCAACATCCCACGGCAGAATGGTGCTTTTGTTACAATTGAAGAACCTACACTGACATGTCATTATCACCCAACGTCCATAGTTTACATTAGAGTTCACTCTTGTACATTCTGTGGATCCTGACAAATGTATAATGACATCTGTCCACCATTAAGTGTCATGCAGAATAGTTTCACTACCCTAAAAGTCCTCTGTGCTCTATCTGTTCATCTTTCCCTCTCCCCTAAGCCCTGGCAATCATTGATCTTTATATTTCTCCTTTATTTTGTCTTTTCTAGAATGTCATCTAGTTGGAATCATACAGTATGTAGCCTTTTTATTTTATTTTTTTTTAAGATTTTATTTATTTATTTGACAGAGACACAGCGAGAGAGGGAGCACAAGCAGGGGGAGCGGGAGAGGGAGAAGCAGGCTTCCCGCGGAGCAGGGAGCCAGATGCCGGGCTCGATCCCAGGATCCTGGGATCATGACCCGAGCTGAAGGCAGCCAGCTTAATGACTGAGCCACCCAGGCGCCCCAGTATGTAGCCTTTTTAGATTGGCTTCTTTCACCTAGTAATGTGCATTTATGATTCCTCCATATCTTTTCATGACTTGATCATTTTATCTCCCTTTTTATTAACTCAAAGTCAACTGAATAAGGAATTTTTAATCTCGCAATTTCCCTTCACCTTTGCCGTAGAACATAACATAACCTAATCTTGGGAATGATATCCTATGGTGATATCAGGGATTATATAGGGCTGTACAAAAGGGCAGTGGGAGCCTTGGGGGCCCTCTTAGAATTCTGTCTACTCCCCTTGGGAAGCAGAGCAGGCCATGACGGGCAGCACTTTCCAGAATGGAAGACCACAGGAGCTCTGCTCTAACTGTGTATGCAGTTCCTGAGCCAACAGTGGCTCTAACCATATAAGCAGTCTGTGAGCCAACCCACAGTGTTCCACCAGTAACTCCATTACTCTGCAGGTAGCACCAGCACCTGGCCAGTGTTGGGATTTGAGGCGCCCTACTCAGTGGTTTTTCTTTTAACCTGTTTAAGGGGCAACATAAGCACAGCATGATTTTCCATATGGAAAAACCCCAAGTCCTTTTTAGTGTGTGGTCAGCGCTTTGGGCAAAGTGGAAGGAAAAAGTGCCTCTAGCCGGGTGAAAACTGAGAAGAGGGACACGGCAGGAGCAGTTCTGTTCTAAACACACGTTCGTTTGATTGGTGGAGGATGTTCTTGTTGGAACAGATGTGCTTGTTCAGGGCTGGGTGTAGGTGTCCACTCCCTTGAGATGATCTGCAGTACCTGGACAAAAGGTTTCTTTTCCCCAATCCAAAGGGCAGAAGTCCCAGAGACCCTCCCACACGGGTCGCATCCGTTTGTATTTGTTCTCAGAAGGCTCGCTTCTCTCTGCACTGGGCAGTACTCTGTCAGATCTGCCTGAAGTGAGGGCACAGCATTCAGTGAGCATGCACTGGGCATCTTAGATGCTGAGCAGAATGCCAGGGCTCGGGGGAGCTGTGCCCTCTTGGGGGCTGGCTCTTCATGGGATGAGGACCCTGGGAATGGAGATGTAAAAGGCTGTGGGAACGGAGGGGAAGGAGCGCCGAACACCACTAGGGAGAGGAGAGACCGTGTTCTACTTACTGTCTCTTTGGCCACCTGCTGCTGTTTCCCAGTGGGGACTGTGCGTGGGTGTTGGCTCTACCGCACCAGACAGCAGAAAGCAGTCAACAAGCGGAACACAAGACCCCTGGTGAGCATCGGGTTTCCTGTGCCCTGAGTTCATGTAGCAGCTTCAGGCTTTGGGCTTGCAGAGAACTTTCCGTGGTCATGTGCACTAAGGGGGTGGGGATTGAAAGAAGGATCTGGAAATCACCTTTTCCAGCTTAAAAACCGCTTGAGGAAGTCCTTTAGCACGCAAGGCCAGCGGTTGGCAAACTGCAGCCCCTCCTCTTGCCTACTGCGGTATGGCCTACAGCCCAAGAATGGATTTGGCATTTTGAAATGGTTGAAAAAATCGAAAGAAAATAGTATATAAAAATTACATGTGAACATTATATAAAAGTGAGATTTCATTGTCCAAAAATAGAGTTTAGTTGGCACCGAGGCACACCCAGCTGTTTGTCTGTATTGTCCGTGGCTGCGTGGCAAGAGCAGATGCAGGGGTAAGTAGTTGCTACAGTCCCAGTGCAAAACCTGCAGAGCTGAAGATACTTACTGTCGGGCTCTTTCCAGAACGACTCTGCTAACCTCTGCCTCAGATCACGGGGTACAATAAGTGGAAAATAAACATACACCACTTGTAAACTAAGTGGAACCACGCATTCTGCCGATCTGTAAGATAAGCAGAACACCAACAGACACCACGGTAAGTATGGCTTCCCAAGCCTGGCCAGTAACTGAGGACAAAAAGATTTGACAGGAGGTTGGGAAATGGCACTACGTTTAGAATAAAATCAGTTTCAACATTTACATCCAAATCAGTGCCAGTTCAGACATTCAGAAGCAAACAAACAAAACCCTAATGTTTCTCCTTCTGGCGAGAATTCAGGGTACTTGGGGCCATCGGACGTGTTATCTGATCACATGCAAGCATATGCTTCTTCTGGAAAACTCTATGGAGATGATAAAAGAATGGCCCACAAGTTTGAAAGGAAGACTGATGCTCAGTTTCACCCTGAAAACAAATCGACCTGGGTTCTGAACCATGAGAACATCAAAGATCTGTTTTTCTTTCCTTGTCCTCTGACACTCTTGCCTTTTTATCTCGATCGATCTGTTTGCATTGTGGTTTATTCATGTGATCAGAATATTGATTGATCACCCCCTGTTTGTCAGGCACTGCTCCCAGCACTTGTACTTTACCCAGGAACAGTTCAAATTCGTGTCCTTAGGGAGCTTATAGTCTACCAGGGAAATCAGAAAAATCCACAAGATATTACTATGTGACTTGTGCCTTTTTACAAATAACCGTAAGTAAAATACAAGGCATGTTAGGTAGTCAAGAGAGGCAAGAAGAAAAGTAACGTGGGCGAGGAGTACAGTGCATGCACGTACAGGCTGGGCTATGTTGCAGTTTTAGACAAAAGGCCAGCGGTGATGGGAGGCTTATGAGAGAGGTCTTACTAGTTGGCCCGGATGATCAACGCTGGCATCAGTAAACATCTGTGAGTATCTGAGTGTCTCCAGATAGGCCAGCAACTAGCTCAACCACATGGGAAAAACAGGGTGATGTGGAAATGGCCAGAAAGCACTGGAAAAGCTAATTTCTACCCCACTGACTTCGAATTGAAGATAATCCTACAGCCTACTGCAGGCATAACTTGTCAAGTGAATTAGTGTGACTGAATGAATCCGGGCGGCATTAAATGACCAATGAGATGGACACAGCCTGGTGTGAGATCTCTTTCTCCGTTTTGTGCTGTTGTCTGATGGTGGAGATAGTCCCTGGACCCTCTGGGAGCTCTCATTATCCTGTGGCCCCGACAGACCTTGCCTGAGACATACCTTTTCAAAGATCCAGAACCCCCTTCAGATGGGATTTAGATGCATTTGAATAAGGAGGTTCGGTAAATAACTGTGAAACTCTGCAAAATTGAGCTTTCTTAAGTACTTTGTGTTAACTTGTTTTGTACTGAGTAGAACGTTCCATCATCATCTTGAAGTAACAGATCAAATTAAGGTTGGGTTAGCTTTGTCCCTGTTCCAGAAGTAATTTTCTGAATTTACATGCTCAGTTTCATTGCTTGGAATCACTTTGAACATATAAACGTAGATCAATGTACATGCTTACACATGTCTACCTAAATATAATATATTAAAAATACGAAAGATAAAAATATACTTAATGTAATATATGTATATGTATAATGTTTCATATAATTACACATGCATGTTATCCACTTACATCCAGATAACTAGATAACTTATTTGTGATGTATCTGTTTTCAACCAGATGTATAGAAATACCATATGCAGTGTGTAAATGCATATCAAAATATATCTTTATTAAATCCAGGGGAATGGAGTAGATACAGAATGAGGATATATTTATGAGCATTGTCTCCCTGGTTTGTTTTGGAAAGATTTTTTTCTAAAGCTGAGCAGCGAACTAGAACTTAATTAATTTCTGGGAAGGAGTTGTAATTTGAATAAAAAATAAACAGATTTTCCCATGGGGTAGGAAATGTAAGTTGTAATGTAAATTTTGGGGAAAATGGTTATTTTTCTTTTCTAGGAACCTAAACAACTTTTAGAGGGGCTCTCTGTTCTCTTTGGAGAATTAATAGAGATAAGTCATCCAAAGGAAAGATAAAGTTCGAAACAAGAGAGTTCCACAGATAAAAACATCCTCCTAAGAGGTGGCAGAGGTGGCATGGGAGGGGCCTCCATCTGACGGATGTCTCCTTTCTGGTGCTCATTGGTGCCTTGGTAAAATAACAAAGGGCACAGGGCCCTTGTGGAAATCTTCGCTCTAGGCTGAGAAACACAACTCAAAGATAGATAAAAGCATCATAACTGGATGAAATCTCTCTTTTTATTAAGTACCATTTGTATGTGATACTGTGTCCGAAATATAAAACTTACAGTATCAGACATAGAGATAATTGGTTTTGTCCTTTCAACTTCACTGTAAATGAAAACCATCTGAAAATTTGCCAGCTCTTTTCCAGTTATTATCTCTATATTTATTTCATTCTCCCCAAGTTTCTGGGTTATGATAGCCTAGAGTCATTTTGGGGAGCCTGGTCCCGATGCCTCCCTGCCCAGAGATCATGATGATACGGTCTTGGATGTGGCATAGGCATCCGGATTTTTATCCTGCCCACCAGGATCCTAACATTCTGGCATTCTCCCTTTGTAGGAGAATTACAGTCATTCGTGGCTTCTCAGGGCCTCAGCAAACTGCATTCAATCTTTGTGATTCTCACCCCATCGATTAAAAGAAGTGACTCCCTTTACTCGAACGACAAAGCAATCAGTGCCAGAGTTAACTGGAGTCTTACAACCTTGAGCATGTACTGTTTGGGCATTTCTTTTCTACGGAGAACCCAAGATTAGCTAAAGCTATGGATTGCACATCTGTAATGCAAGGGGTGAGAGACAGAGATGATTGGGCAGAGAGGTGATGGGGGGAATTGTATTTACTGTTGCCTTCCCCTTCAGCTTTAGGTTTGGGTTCCTGGCTACCTCTGATTCAGGGAGAGAAGAAGCCAGGCACTCAGGGCAGCCCCAGGGCCGCCCCAGGGGAGCCACGAATATTGCGAGAGAGTTGGGTGGAGTGGGGTCCTACTGGCTCATCTTTTCCCTGTCCCCGTTGCTGTGGGGCAGATAAGAAAATGGGCTTGAGCAGCAGATAGGCCATCTTCAAAAAGACCTAACCTGTGTCTTCACTTTCGCATCTCCAGCGTAAAGAGAGTGCCCCCGTGTAGCAAGACTTAACTCACAAACAAAAGCACTAAACAAGGTGTGGGGCCTGTAGTGATTGCTCAGTAAATGCACAAATTATTACTATTTTGGTACAACCCTTTATTATCTCTGGCAGTGACAAAGCTTCTTCTAGGATGTCAAGATTCTCTTTTTTTCCTCTTTCAAAGGAAGGTGAGGTTATGGACATAAAATAAAAAACACATACATGTGAAGTGTAGCTGTTAATTGGAACAAGAGGTCTTCAGAGAATTACTTCAGATGGAGCTCTGTAGACAATTGGAGGTGGTAGCATTACTCTGTGTGGGACTGTTCAGCCTTCAGCCTGGTGTTTCTTGAAATGGTGAGCTTTGTACTTGTTATTTCTTTCCCTCTCAAGCTCACACCTACCATCCTTCCTCTTGATGGCTTTTCCTCCAGGGCTAAGACATTCCTCAAGACCCTTTGTTTTGCTGTAGTTTCTTGGATTTGGAGCACTTCTTTAACTGTGTTTTTTTCCTTCTTAATTACTCGGTTAAATTGAGTCCCTTCTCCTGATTCCATTTCTTCTAAGTCTAGGAACACCCTTGGCAGGAAATGTTCTGTCCATCTTTCATAGCATTTACACAAACTTCAAGTGCAGAATTAGGCATGCTCTGACCATTGGTCCATGAATGGCCTTCGCTTTGTTTTTATTCCATTCAGTAGATAATATATTGAGCAGCCATTGAACCCAAGACTTAGGACATTGTTAATCACTTATACCACCTGTACTTTATCTTTTCTCTTTTCTGCCTCCTTGCCCTCAAAGTACCCAAAAGTCTGACACTTGCATTTTTCATTCCCTTGCTTTGGCTTTCTTGCTGTTTTGTTTTATTTTAAAGTTTTTATTTAGCTATTTGAGAAAGAGAGAGAGAGAGAGAGAGAGAGAGAGTGTGTGTGTGTGTGTGAGAGAGAGAGAGAGAGAGAGCACGAGCGGGGGGCCGGGGGTAGAGGCAGAGGGAGAGGGATAAGCAGACTCCACGCTGAGCAGGGAGCTTGACCTGGGGCTAGATCTCAGGACCCTGAGATCATGACCTGAGCCAAAGGCAGACGAATAACCAACTGAGCCACCCAGGCGCTGCATTCTTGTTGTTTTTATCACATACACATGTATACCTAAATAATATATAGTTTACTTTTGCTATTTTTTTTTTTTTGTATTTCATTTAAAGAATATCATATGGGGACTTGCTTTTTTCACTCAACCTTTATTTCTAAGGTTTTTCTAAGATGTAGTTCATTCAGTTTGTCTCCCAATAGATAACTGCACTGGGGAGCTATGCCATGATGATTTATCCATTCTCCTGTCTTAGGGCATCAGAGTTTTTAGACTTTTGCTTTTATAAACAGTGCTGCTGGGGATATAGTCTCAGTCATGAACCTAGCATACATGTGCAGAGCTACTCTTGGATCATAGTCCAACATGGAATAGCTGAGTGAACGATGGCACCAAATTGTTTTCCTAAGAGCTGACACCACTTTATAGGCTTACTAGCAAGGTGTTTCTCCCTACTGATCCACTAGAATGGAGGGAGCGACTCCTCTCCGAAGTCAGATGATACTACTACTGCTTGGATTCCCCTTCACCCAGCCATATCCACTGCTTGGGGCACATACTGCATTCTTTGTACTCAAAATGACTTTGTAAGGCAGATAATCTTTCTCATTTCGCAAAGAGGGAAGGTATAGCTAATGGATGAAATGCAGTCAAGAGTTGACCCGGAGTAAATAGATCCCATACTTTAGGCCGGTTCTGATCCTTTGAGGAAGCCAAAAGGACATTTCCAAGGTTAGGTCAACATTTTGCATAATCACTTTTCCAATCTTTCTGAATATCCATTTGATGTCTGCCTTTCTGGAATTGCAAGATTTGAAGGGTAGAAGCAACTGGGGTGGTTTTAAGCTGAAAGCACATCTGTGTAGCTAGGTAACTGGTCAAGAAATCACTGCAGTTGTGTTTCTAGGTTTTTCCCAATGGTTTCACTTTTGGGTAGTGGAAGAGGTCTAGAGCGGAGGGCAGGGAGGCATGAATTATATATGGATGTCTTAACCTGAACAGGTGTTCCTTTTTATAATGAAACCCATTTGGACACCTACATGATTCCCAGGCCACCCCTTATGCCATATGTATTTTTCCAGAGTATTTCTAGGCTGTCAGGATCATTTCCTAATATGTATGATGTGCTCTACAGGATGGTCTAGTAAAACAGTATCACTATATCTATCTGTTAGTAGCAGATCCAGGAGAGACTCGCCCTACTTCATATCTGGAGTCTTATCAATCAGAGTAAGAACTTGACCGTGAAAAATGGTGCTACTACTTTATCTTTGTGTTAGCAAATTATAGACTGGTCCTGCCTTAATGTGTATTTGAAGTCTATTTTCCAGGGGTGCTTGGGTGGCTCAGTCAGTTAAGTGTCTGCCTTTGGCTGCGGTCATGATCCCAGGTTCCGGGATCAAGCCCTACATTGGGCTCTCTGCTCAGTGGAGAGCCTGCTTCTCCCTCTCCCTCTCCCTCTCCCTCTGCTTGCCACTCTGCCTACTTCTGCTCTCTCTCTCTCTGTCAAAAAGAAAAAAAAAAAAGGACATTATAAAGTCTGTTTTCCATTAAAAGAGCAATACTTCATTGTTATGATCAAAATGAAAAAAAAGCAACAGTAAAAAGGGGGGTTAACACAATCATTTGTTGTTTGTACCACTCAAAGCTACTGACTGCTAACATTTTAGTGACTCTTTCCAGTCTTTTTTCATTTTTTAAAAATTTTTTAAAGATTTTGTTTATTTATTTGACAGACAGAGAGACACAGCAAGAGAGGGAACATAAGCAGGGGGAGTGGGAGAGGGAGAAGCAGGCTTCCCGTGGAGCAGGGAGCCCGATGTGGGGCTCGATCCCAGGACCCTGGGATCATGACCTGAGCCGAAGGCAGACGCTTAATGACTGAGACACCCAGGCACCCCTCCAGTCTTTTTTTAAATCTATAATCCAAGATTGTGATGACAGGAAATACGTAATTCTGTGTCCTGCACTTAATATTATAATGCATTTCTCCATTTTCTCCATATTTAATGGCAGCATAATTTCCTAAATAATTTCTTCTACCTTTCCCCTTAATATTTCCTTCTTTTTGGTCTCCTTCAAGGGTTTAGTAAATTATGGCCTATGAAATTAATGTATTTAAGTAGAATCTTGGATAATATTGGCTGTTTCTGTGATCTGAATGCATCGTACATGGTACTAGAAATGAAAGGTAGCGAATTAGTAGCATGAATGCGGACATGGTGGGTTTTGTAGTGTAGAGCCCAACCAACTCAGACCAGAGGTTCTTAGTTGCATCAGCCTCACCTGGGGAGCTTGTGAAGACAGATGCCTGGGCACTATCAGCAATAGCCAAACTGTGGAAAGAGCCCAGATGTCCATCGACAGATGAATGGATAAAGAAGATGCGGTGTATATAGACAATGGAATATTACTCAGGCATCAGAAAGGATGAGATCTTGCCATTTGCAACGACGTGGATGGAACCTCGAGTATATTATGCTCAGTGAAGTAAGTCAGAGAAAGACAAGTATCATATGATTTCACTCCTATGTGGAACTTAAGAAACAAAACAGATGAAAATAGGGGAAGGGAAGGAAAAATAAGATAAAAACAAAGAGGGAGACAAACCATAAGAGACTCTTAAATATAGAGAACAAAATGAGGGTTGCTAGAAGGGGGGGCGGATGGGGGGCTGGGGTAACTCGGTGACGGGCATTACGGAGAGCACTTGATGGAACGAGCACTGGGTGTTGTATGTGGGTGATGAATCCCTGGATTCTGCTCCTGGAAACCAGTGTTGCACACTGTATGTTAACTCACTTGAATTTAAATCAAAACAAAACAAAACAAAAAAACAGCCAGATGCCTGGGTACCCCCTCCCATGGATTCTGATCCTCTAGGTCTGTGGTGTGGGACCTGTGCATATATGCATTTCGAGCAAGCTTCCACCTTGTGTGGCGGCAGCCGGCCCATTGAGTTGCTCTGATTTACAAAACTGTGTCTTCTGATTTATGGTAATCATTTTTACACACTCCTCTAACTCTTGTTGGTCGTAAATGAAGGCAAACAAGTTAGTAAACCCCATGCAAAGGCCTCAGACCTCACTGGTTGTTAGATGGCATTTATTGTGGGTGAGATCATGTTAATGTACAGTTTAGTTAACATTAAAGATTGAAGCTAAACTCTCAGGTCCCTTTTGCACTCATTTTCTGGCTTTACTATGAAGAGAGGGGGTCGAGGTAAAGCTTTTTCTCAATTGTTTCCAGCCCCCAAATAATGATTACTTTTTTGTCACCACTGATTGGAGTTCTTGGCCGTTTTTTTTTGAAATGCTTTCTTGGACATCACACTGAGGGGAAGGCAAAACGTCCTTGAAGGTCTCCCCTGTGGAGCACCTGGGCCTCCTTGCTGAACTGCATGTGAAAACCCTCTACTTGGGGATTATGCAGGAGCGAATTTGAAGCTGGGTGTGGACCACGCCCATTCTGCTAAGCAGCAGCTGTGGGCTCAAGAGAATGAAAAACAGTATTTCATAAATGAATTATGCAAATATGGTGTGGATTTTGGGGGTGGAGTCTGATTGTCTCCAAAAGCAGAATGCAAATTACTTGTTTGTGCACAGTCATTTTCTGTTCTGGGCACAGTTGCCTTCCTAGTACAAAATGTGCTACTGACGACTTAGGCTGCACCTCCACGAGCAAACCGGTGACCCGCAAATGCCATGTTCCAAAAGTTCTTTTTAGTGTGTTCTCTCCTATGGTAGAATGTGGGCTGTGTACACCGAGGAGTGATGTTTTCCAGGACCCCTCAGGGTATGAAAACTGTGGGCAGTTTCCCACTCTGCTTGCACATTCTCTTTTATGTTTTCAGGCAGAAAGCCCCATGGAACTGAACATAATTATTTTTTATTTTGTCTTCATCACACAAGGGGTTCTTTCAGTAAAACGACTTCCAGTCCATTGGGGCAGAATGGATCTTTTTGCTCCCCTTGAGTTTTATGGGCCTGAATGACAAAATAACCCCTTATGAAACAGTCATTTTGTTTTTTCGAGACAAACTTTGTGGACCCCTCCATTTGGCACAGGCTTGCTGTGAAAATGCAAAGCGAAAATCCTGCCCTGCGTATTTTGGACTAGCTCGGAATATTATAATGTCCTTGGAGACTGAGTAGCCAGTGGAAACGCTCTCTCTCCGGGGAAGACACAGATTTCATTTGAAGAAAGAGGGGAAGCAAGGTTGCATCCTGGATCTTTTGAGATTCCAGGATTATCCCTACCTAAAAAAAAAAAAGTTTCCCTAGCAACAAGAGATAAGAGAAAATGCTCGTAAATTTCCCCCACCTACTCATTTAAAAAAATGCAGTGAAGCAGATGGTTTGGATAATGCAGGTATTCCAGAGTCTAATTTACTCAGTGTCGATAGAAGGAGCATAAATATTGAAGTGTTTGTGCTCTGCAGTTTGCAAAACTGCAGCCTGACAACTCTTTCAAAGATGAGAGCTTTCCAAAGACCCAGCCTCTCTATCAATAATCCAAACGGGATATTGGCAAAGAGAAAGCATCAGAAGACCAAAATCCCTTGGCATAAGCAAAGGGGATGGATAGGCAGGGCAGAAAATTCAGCATGATTGGGCAACACAAGCTAAAAGAAAGCAAGGCTGTCAGAAGGATAGCTCGAAAGAAACAGAGAACGTTCAGAATTGTAAACCTTTGAGTAACGGCAAGAAATCTTTACAAAATCCATTTGTTTGGTGTGGCCGTTCAGTGTTGTGTTGGACAGTGTCCCCTGCTTTCAAATGATGTTGCTTAATGAGGCTCCGTCTCCATATTTCACCAGCTTGGTGGTTTTTCTTGGCCATACCCCGCTACGTTAATGGCAGAGATGCATTTCTTGGCTTTACAAGTGACGCGGCCTCTCACATGTTGGTAGAGGTGTATGAGAAGGCCAGAGAGCTTCGGGTCTCGGGTGGGAAAGGGCTAGTAGATGAACATTTCTCTTTTTTTTTAAATTTTTTATTGGTTTGTTAATCACCACACATTACATCATTAGTTTTGATGTAGCGTTCCATGATTCATTGTTTGTGCATAACACCCAGGGCTCCACGCAGAACGTGCCCTCTTTAATACCCATCACCAGGCTAACCCATCCCCTCACGCCCCTCTCCTCTAGAATCCTCAGTTTGTTTTTCAGAGTCCATTGTCTCTCATGGTTCGTCTCCCCCTCCGATTTACTCCCCTTCATTCTTCCCCTCCTGCTATCTTCTTCTTTTTCTTTTTTCTTAACATATGTTGCATTATTTGTTTCAGAGGTGCAGTTCAGTGATTCAAGTCTTGCACAATTCACAGCGCTCACCATATCACATACCCTCCCCAATGTCTTATCACCCAGCCACCCCATCCCTCCAGCAACCCTCAGTTTGTTTCCTGAGATTAAGAATTCCCCATATCAGTGAGGTCCTATGATACATGTCTTTCTCTGATTGACTTATTTCACTCAGCATAACACCCTCCAGTTCCATCCACGTCGTTGCAAATGGCAAGAACTCATTCCTTTTGATGGCCGCATAATATTCCATTGTGTATATATACCACATCTTCTTTATCCATAATAGATGAACATTTCTACTGATAGAAATGGAAAGGCTCTTTGTTCCTTGCATTGTAAATTATTAAAAATGATTTCTGGCCTGTGTTTGTGCAGAATGAAAATTTCAGTTCCTTTAATATTTATTTGGTGCCTATAACCTACATTCACACCGTGCTCAGACAAATATGTGATATATGGATAAACTGTTTTAAATTAAGCAAGGAAAAAAGTCAAGTTTGGAAACTTTAAAATGAAATTTGGAAACATTTATCTCCGTCTCTGTATTTGTCTTTCTATCATCTCTTTTTATCTGTGTCAGTGGGATTTCCACCTGGATCATATGTATCTCTAAGGTATACAAGATTCTGGGGCACCTGGGTGGCTCAGTCAGTTGAGTGTCTGACTCTTGATTTCGGCTCAGGTCGTCATCTCATGGTCATGAGGTTGATCCCTGCGTCACGCTCTGCACTCGGCGTGGATTCTCCTTGGATTCTGTCTCCCTCTCCCTCTGTCCCTCTCTCTGCTTGCTCTCGTGCTCTCTCTCTCTCATATAAATAAAATGTTTATTTATTTTATTTGAGAGAGAGAGTGAGAGAGAGCGTGAGTGGGGTGAGGGGCAGAGGGAGAAGCAGGCTCCCCGCTGACCTGGCAGCCCAACATGGGGCTTGATCCCAGGACCCTGAGATCATGACATAAGCTGAAGGCAGACTCTTAACCGTCTGAGCCACCCAGGTGCCCTAAATAAATAAAATCTTAAACAAAAAATAAGGTATACAGATTTATTTTCCCTTTATATGCATTAAAGATAATATAGTTAAACCCATTCTTTAGTTTATTCCGCAGGAAGATATCAGATAATCCTGTGTCTATAATGAAATAGATAAGATAGTTTGGCAGGCAGAATGGCTGTGTTTCACCCCCAAACCAGTGGCTTTTTGTTTGTTTGTTTTTGGCTGAAGTTCTTATTGTTTGGTGAATACAGGAGACTTGGGCTGAGATTTGCTGCTTCTGGAGTAGTTCCAGATAATTGTCAAGTGTGACTGATAAACACAATTTAATTTCCTCTCTTTAAGAAAGAATTGAATGTATGCTGATAGTTATGTCAAAAATGTGTCAATTTTCCATTTTATGAGGGCTGTGAAGTTCACCACTGTTTGCCTCTGAATGGATTCATGCCTTCTCTCTCATCTCAGGCACGTCCTCAGGAGATGAACGCTTTGGGTGCTCCCTGCAGGACCTGCTCTGTCGTTTGGCTCTGATCAATCATGCTTGTTTATTAGGCAGGATGATTAAAGTGGTGGAGAGCATGGAAAAATAATCCTCCAGATGGCGAGCTTTCCAGCCCACATTCATGAAGGCTTTTGGGAAGCCTCCAATTTCTATTTTATTTTATTGTTTAGGGGATCAACATGTATTATTTCATGGATGAGATGAGACTTTGGACTGAAGATAAACTAATTTATTGCAACTCTTAGCGGCCACAATGGATGGTTGAGGGCATGGGGATTTGCCGTAAAATCTCTTTAAATTGATAGCTAATGGGTGGTTGCTTTTTGGCTGTGAACAAATTAATGCATCAGAAGCATGATTGATATTTGCGGCTTGAATTTTGGGACACTTGTATAATAGGCTTGATGTTAGATAGGTGTTCACGCTGGCATGCAAATTTTAGGCTATTGTGTATACCTCCCTGGGATAGTGTTGTTCCGGGATGAGAATGTAAATATAAAATGGTTGTGCGACAGGGATTTAGATGTCCAGGCTAAAGATGTGCATTTACATGAGGCCTCTGAAAATCATTTTCCAGGATACTTTTCTTTTTTTTTTCCATTCAGAGATATGTGCCTTGCTTGAGTATTATGGGCATCTTCCGGCAGTGACTTCTGACACACTTTTGAAACAGGATGGTCAGAAAATTCACCTGAAAGATGTTTGAGGCCATGTCATTCTATGGAGCCAGGTAATAATTAGAGGAATTTGGGCCAGTGTTATTTGAAAAGCCTTTCAGAAATTATTAGGAGGGAATCCATGTCGTTTGCATGAGTCAGTTATTGTCTCTCTTTCAGTTTTGCATGAGTCAGTTATTGTCTCTCTTTCAGTTTTGCTTGAGTCAGTTATTGTCTCTCTTTCAGTTTTGCATGAGTCAGTTATTCTCTCTCTTTTAGTTTTGCTTTTACGATAATCCTGTTTTAAATAGATGGCACATCCAGATTTGTGATCCAGTCAATATTTCGGATTAGATGTCTTTATTTAGAATTTAGCTCTGACAGGGAGTTATGCTCCTCTCCTGGGCTCCTCTGTGCCTTTATCACTCCCCCTCCCCGCCCCGTATCACTTTTTTAGCTTATTTCTACAGAGATGTGTCCATGTTCTTTGAAATCACATGTCCCCCTCCTGATTGCTCCCTTACCTATCCTGTTTCCTGTTTAAGTTGCAAGGTTCTTGTGAGCTCATTGCCTCAGTGCACAAAGTGGAAAATAGTTGGAAGGTTTCTTCTTGGCTTTGGTTTTCAGGAGCCAAACATCCTTGCAAAAGTAGAGGACTCTTTCTAGTTAGGAAACCTGGGAAAGTTTGTGAGTTGAGGAGAGATGGTTCTTTCAAGAAACTAGAAGATATTTGTGGGGGCCCCAGGAGGGGGAGAAAAGGAGGTGGGCATAGAAATGCTTTCCAGGAGGGGCCTGGTCCCTGACTGCTCAGACTGCAGTCGGCTGAGTGGGGAGGCCGGTGGGGGGGGAGGCTTTGAAGGTTCTGTAGAGACCTCGTGACCCACCAACATCAAGGAGAAGACCATCCGGGAAAACACCTCCTTCAGGTATGGCCATTGTGAGGTCTCCAGGCAAGGTTCTGACAGTAGGGAGCGAGGCAGCTTCTGGGACCCCAGTGTGCTGGAGGAATTTGGGGGATTTAAGATGTTCAGGCTGGTCCAGGTCAGTATCCCCCTCCCCTGTGTCAGAGCCCTGGTCTTTTCTCATTAAAGCTCTGATTCTGCCTTAGAAGTCAGGCTGTAGGTTCAGTGTCTTTTGCACGTCTGCCATTCGAAAAATGAAAACCCGGGCCTTATTTTCAGTAGAGTATGCCCTGTGGTTGCTGCAGGTGTGTCCTCAGTTGGTAGATAGCTACCCTGAACATATTTTTTTTGCAAAGCTTTTGTTACCATCCGGAGAATTCCCCCTGCACTTAATCCTTGTCACCATTGTTGTCACCTCTCCGAGCCTTACCTTCCACTTAGGCCTCCACTCCGTTAACCACAGGTGCAGTGTGAGTAGCTGGGGCGCCATCCATGCCAGGAACAATCACTACCCTGTGTATGACCAGTGATCAGGCCCCTGTTTCTGTCACACTATCCTGGCAGAGTCTGCTTCCTGGGCTCACTGTTGGTACCACACGCCTTAGCTCAGATTCTCTAGGCAGTAGAGACTGAGCACATAGCTTAGGAGAAATATTTTGTTAGGAGAGGAATCCTAGGGGCACAGAGACAAGGGAAAGTGGAATGTGGGGGCGGAATAGTGGCCTCCCCAAGGACGTCCTGAAACTGTGACCATGTTCTTACGTGGCAAAGGGGAATTCAGGAATGCGGCACGAGGCAAGGCAAACCATGCTCACGGGAAGTGATCCTGAGACTCTCCCCTGACCCCACATTGGTCACCGCAGTGGTGGCTAGGCCGGTAAATGGCTGACAGCCTCAGGGACAGATGAGGCCAAGGGGGCCTGCAGTGATACATAAGGCACGCCATTTGTATCAGGAAGAGGAAAGGGAAGAGGATATTAGGTATTTTAGGGCAGGTCTATAACAAATGGTGTTGATCTTGGGTCCCTCCAGGAGGGTTTTCACAGACATGTACCGCAGGGAAAAACAATCATCGTTCTCTTTAAAAATACCTTATTTTCTGAAGAATTCTTTTCTTTTTAAAACTGCTTTTATATTTACAGCCTATCCCTATTCCATAAATATTGGTGGGGCAGTGCATGAGGTGGAGCCATATATTTCAGACTCTCTGCTGTGTTCTTCTTCTCCCTCTTGTCTTCCTTCAGCTGGTGATTTGCAGCTCTGGCTTGTCCCCAAGGAGCTGAATCATGGCGCCTCCCCTAACAACGTCTCATGCTGGTAGTGCGTGCTCCCGCGCAGCCCAGAATGCCATCCTCAGGATTTGTGATTTCTCACTAAACTGGACAACCTTGCTCGTAAGCCCCTAGCTTCTGGAGGCAGGACCTTCATGTTCTTCAGCATCTGCTTTGCTCCAGATCTTCAGGTATTCTGTTGGATTCTGATTTCTATATGATTGTTCTTTTTCCTTGATAATTTGGGGTGTTATCATTATTATTATTATTATTATTATTTCTTCTTTTTAGCTAAGCTTTTCATTGTAAAATGAGACCTGTGTATAGAAACCACGCAAAAAGTGTATACAAGATTATATGGCAAGCACCCTTCTAAATACGACACATGGCATAGAACATCAAGGGACAGCTCCATTGTATGTGCCCCTTCCCAGTTATACCCAGTCTGTCCCCCACCTCCAAGGACACACTATGCTAACTTTTATAGTGATTACTTCCTTCCATTTCTGTAGTGTTCTGTTCCCCAGATATGCATCCCTAGACATGATAGGTTTTCTGTACTTTTATAATTTGATGTCTTTTAAATTGCTTTTAATCTACAATTTTCTCCTCCATTCCTTTTTTCCATTGTCATTCCTTATACCTTATCTGCCGGGGAACCTGGATTGTTAGACCTGTTGCGTTTCCCAAAGTCTGGACGTTGCTGGTAGCTTACTCATGGTTCATGCTCTGTATATCCTGCAGCTGGATATAGAGACTTGATTAGACCCACATTCAACCTGTTTGCAAGACTATATGTGTTACTGAATTCTGTCCTCCAAAGCCACAATAATATCTGACTTTGGTGGTTTGTTTTTTTTTGTTTTGTGATGGAAGCAGCTATTAACATGCTGGGCCTGTTAATTCATTTGAAGATTGCAGAATGCTTATTCTAATTCTACAATTTTGTTTTCATTATTTATTACTTATAGTAATATAATAAGAAAATGCCTTGTTCTCATCTATTCTCTGGTTGCCCAGAAGTATAATTCATGGAGGAAGAGCAGAATAAATGCTTGATTCTTCAACTGTATCAGTTTTCAAGGTCATGCATTGTTTTCTTAAAATATTAGAAAGTGATCAATTAATTTTTAAAAAATTTAATTTGAACTCCTGCTTTTAAACAGATAGGTTTCCATCCTTTGCAATTTTCATTCTTACTGTAGTTCATGTTGTCTCATATTTGGCCAGTGAGAACCTCTTCATGTTGACTCCTGCCTCATCTCGACACTCCTCATGGTCATCAGTGGCTTTCTCGATATTGGCTATTATAAGATCTTTGAAGTCATCTTGTATATTTTGTGTCCCAGGTTAGGAACTCTCTCCCTTTCAACTCTCAATTGTTTTTTTTGTGGATAAGAGATTGTATATGTAATATTCACCAGCAGCCTTATGTTGATGTCAGGTTTGGTGAATGTAAAGATCTTGGGTCATGTTTACCTTCCTTGAGTATCTTAATTATGTCATTCCATTTTTATTGGAATAAAGCCTTGCTGTCAAGTCTGATAATGATCTAATTTTATTTCCATTATGTGTCACTTAATTTTTTTTCCCTATAAACCTACAGGATTCTTTTCTTTTTCTTCAAAATACAGAAGTTTTATAGGACAATATCTTCAGTTGCTTGTTCAGAGTCAGTATTTTCAGGGATGTTACTTTCTGTTTCAGTATGTCATTTCCTTGAATTACGATTTTTAGTATTTGTTGCCTTGTTTTGGTTTTCTTCTTCAGGGATTCCTATTGTCAACATGTTGGATCTTCTTTGCTATTTAAATATTTGTCACATTCTGTCTGATCCTTTTATCTCTTAAATTTTTTGAGTTTGAAAGTTTCCTTTTTATCTTTCATGTCTCACAAGTCATTATTTGCTTATTCTCTTGTGTTTTTTCTTCTGAAAAAATTTTTTTCTTATTTGTAGTTGTCTTGAGTTCTGTCATCTGTTTCTGAGAGCTTTTGTTTCTGATTTATGTTGTACTTTCATGTTATGTGTCATTTTTATTAGTGTCTTCTAGCTCTTTTTGAAATAGCAAATTGTAGTTTTAAAGTGATTTATAAGGATGTATTTTCTTTCATGCTTTGCTTGTCTGTGGGAATGTTATTCTGTTCCATATTCTGTCTTTTCTTATAATAAATTTAAATCAGATTTAATTATGATCCTCTTTTATTAGTCATTTTCACATGAAATTAGTTTTCCTCAACTTCTAGAAGTAGCTGTGTTCAGAATAGCTCTGTAACTTCATAGCTGTCCCTGTTATGTTGTTTTCATGTCAATTAAAGAAAATTATGAGTTCATTGGCCACTCTCTTTCTTGTCTCTCTTGTCCCTGTCCTGTTGAATTTGGATTCCACTCCCTGTGTGGGAGCCCTGGCCTGAAGGGAATCCTGGTGGGACAGTTTCAAGAGTATGTGTGGGCCACACTGCCCCAAGACTCTTTGGACTTGCACGGATATCTTGCACTCATTTGCTTCCGAGCTACAAAACTCTTCTCAATTCCAGCTGCTTTTCTCAAATTGGCCCATTGTGCTTGCTAGTGAAAATTTACTGGCTCCTTTGGGGTTCTTCTGTTTGTAAGTCTGCTAGAATCCCTGATGTTTTCCTTGGCTTCCTCCCACAGAGACACTGATTCTCAAGCCTTGTAGTTAGGGGTGCATGGATATATGGTATCACTGGAGTTGGCTGTGAATTCGGTGCACGCGTTCATGGTTTTGCTATCTGGTTGTTCTGTCCCATTTTATGTGCAGATTTGGGGATATTCAGTAATTATGCCACCGCTGTGGCTACTTCTTCCCCATATCCAGTGGGGACATTATTAAATAGGTGACCATGCATGAATTTAATGAACACAGTCCATTACAGAGCCTTGACAAAATGAGTTCAAACCTTATCTGCAGGCAGGCATTGCAATCCATTGTTATAATCTAGTAAAGTCAAGCCCTGAACACAGACAAGGTAGGAATAGCTAGAGCAGGCAGTGATCTCAGTGTCTGTGTCAATGAGTGTGAAAGAAAGGGCACAGGTGAGGCATGTGGGGGCCTTCAACTAATCAACAAACACCACACTCACGGAAAGAAGAGAAACCAGCATGGAGCACAAACTCTGTGCTCAGCCCTGTCCTGGAAGCCAGAGAGGAATGGATGAAGGGCTTAAGGTTCTGCCCTCTGTTGGTCTGAAGAGAGAACAGAATTTGGAGTCAGGAGGATTCATCAATGTTGAGCAATGGAAGGAACGATTGAAACGGAGAAAAACAACAGGAAAAAAAAAAAAAAAAAACAACCCAGAGCCCTGTGCCTCTGCCTTCCACTGTGCTAGGAATTTAATTAAATCTGTACCGGAGCTGGATTTTTCGGTGTTTCTCTTTGTGTGATTAGAGGTGGAGGGTTTAAGGGACTTGTGGCCCAGAAGTAGCCCCTCTTATTATTTGTAGGCAACCCAGAGAGGCAGAGAAGGAAAGAACTAAGCACTGTCGTCTACAAAACAGCTATGGGAAATAATTCTTCCTCTCATTGTTGGCTTAGACTCCATTTCAGAAAGTGAACTATGCTTGTGTACTGTGGGGGTGTATTTTGGGAGGGTGGCATTTGGTGCCATAGTCCATTAATTGTCCACAGGAAAATCTGGGAAAAGAAGTTGCCCTGGCCGTGCCCCACATCGATGGGGAGACTGAAAATCTCAGGCAGCCCTTTTGGTATGATTTTCATGCAGAGATGAAATGAACTAAAGAGTTGGTTGAGGGGATCCCCTTGCTGTTATTTCAGAGAAGATGTGCTAAAGGGCCCAGTGGATACTTCTCCTCTAGGTGTGCTTTGTGGATGATTGGTATTTAGGGGAGCATGGATCAAAGTATAGAAAGATTCTCTAATTTGTTGTTGGTTTTTTTTTTTTTTAAAGATTTTTATTTATTTGACAGAGAGAGTGAGAGAGCACAAGCAGGGGGAGCGCCAGGCAGAGGGAGAGGGAGAAGCAGGCTCCCCGCTGAGCAGGGAGCCTGATGCAGGACTCCGTTCCAGGACCCTGGACTCATGACCTGACTGGAAGGCAGACAGATACTTAACCAGCTGAGCCACACAGGCGCCCCAAGATTCTCTAATTTGATATGTCGGCATGGGCGTTCAGAGTCCGTTCTCTTAGCCACACAAGACTACCACATTTAGCACAAATATATCCCATGGACTTGCTTGGCAGTGAAAAATATTCATTTGGAGAAGTTTTCGGTGTTCAGGTGTTCCTGTGCTTAGGTAAGAGTAATTGCCTCTCTTCTCTGAGTCTTCTGTCTTTGCTCATATTTCTCAAGGTAGATAAACACAGGAAGAAACGACCTGAGGGCAGAAGGGGGATGACAGAAAGAAGGGAAATGACATGATTGATGACATTAGAGGGAAAAACCCTTCCCGGCAGACTCATTTTTATGGCTGGTTTAAGCGATATGTGGAAGGTTTACTCAAAAGACAGTTTTATTTAGGGAATGAGATTTTCCCTGTGTTATCTAATTAACCAGGTCATACACCATCTGTTTTTGTGAAGCTGGTTGCATTAAAAATCACCCAGTTTTTTTTTTTTTTTTTTTTTACCCTTTAACCTGTTTCAGAGGAACAAATATGAGGATAAAAAATTTAGGGAAAAAATAGCTGAGAAGTTAATGCTTTAGGTTTGGCAAAGCTATTTATAGAAATAGCTTGAGCCTAAGAATACAAGATAAAGGTAGGAAACGCTCAGTGAAGCATTTGAATAAGACAAGAGATACACATAGGTGGTATTCAGGTACTGGTAAAGTAGAAGGCTTGGTATCATTCGACAAGAGTCAGTACATCACAACTTTGCTTTGGACTTATGTATTTGTTGCATTGAGTGTGTGTGTGTGTGTGTGTGTGTGTATTGTTCTAGGCTTGCATACTCTGGATCTGGATTTTAGTAATGAAGGTTTCTATGTAGGTAGAAACTGCCGTTCAAGTGTCTAGAGCTATTTTCAGGAACACATGAATGTCCCGTAAGGCAGTGGGAAACGTCTATTTACATACAGGAAAGATGGAGGTGAAGACATGGTGAGATTAGAAGTATGTGTGTCCTGCGTTTTCTCTCCGAGAGAACAGTGTCAGCAAGTTTTCTAAAAATGATTATCAAACAGCTTTTTCCTGGACACCTGTTAAGTACCAGGGACTACAGTAAATTCTCCAGTTGCTATTGATCTGCTCCCTCATAACCGCTCAGAAGTGAGGAACCTGGAGAATATTCTGGGAAGGCGACTGCGTTAGAGGAAATGTTCCCTCAAACAGTGCTCCAGTCATCATTTGGAAACGATGTTTCCAAAGCGGGAAAGGAGACAGTCCTACAGGCAGTGCTTTGCACAGTTACTGGGAACAACACAGCATTGCTCTTGAGATGTTCCTGTGTGAGAGGCCCAATGACTTTTATCCATCACTAGGCGTTACTGCTCAGTTACGGCCAACTAATTATGTGGAATCCACTCTGCTGCCACACTCCGGGGTTATAGAGCACACGATTCTGGAAAGCGTGCGTTAAGGAGAGAAGTATTTTGTAATGGCAACAGAGTGAGGGAGAGGCGGTTTCTGACCATTCTACGGAGACCAGTCACCAGATTCCAAGAACTTAATAAACATTTCGCTAGCATTCAAGCTTCTTTCCAGCACTTGGGGGAGGTTGTAGGAAAGTCACATTTTAAAATGCCACAAGGGTAAATATATTGAGTTGAAAACAATTCCCGGGTGATCTAACTGAAATGATTACTGGACTCTGGGTCACTCTACTGAAATTCAGTTTAAAATACGTGAGGTCCAGCAAGACAGTCCTTTTAGGGAGATAGGGCCAGGTGAGGTCCTGGAAGTTTTCTGCCACTAGAGTTGGATTTCAGTATTTTTGCTAAAATGCCTCATTTTTATTTCTGTTAAAGAGCTTTCCCCAAAGCTCCTCGTGCGAGCCCTAGAGCTGACTTTAAGAGGCGAAGTTACCTTATTGGAGAGAATGGTTGTGATGGCTTCATACTGGCTGTGAGGACCCTCCTCCTTACTGTCTCAGACTCTGTCTTCTTTCCCCTTTTCCTCTGCCTTTGATCTTCTAGCCGAGCTTCGAAGCTGCTGACATCTTTTGATTTGGATGCGCGGTTTTTCAGTCATTGTTTGATTCCTCAGAAAAGGCAAAAAGGCTTATGTTCCCTCTGTGCCTGTTTTTCTTTTCTTTTGGAAAGTTTACATGCAGTTGTCTTAATGCTGATCTCTTCCAGCCCAGCACGGGGAAAGCTCACTTTGAAGGTGGTGGGAGCCCCGTGCGCCACGGGAATTCATGGATGTGTGAAAGAAATCGGCCTGTGCGAATTCTTGCTCCATAGGTTTGATCTCTCTGTCTCTTCCTTCCTATGTCCTGCCCTCCCTTGCCCCCCACACTGCCTTTTTTTTTTTTTTTTTGGTATTTAAAAATTCCAATCCACTTTAAAAATGCAGGCATCAATTACCATATTATTTTAGTAGATTAAGAATGTTCTGGGGCACCTGGGTGGCTCAGAGGGTTGGGCGTCTGCCTTCGGCTCAGGTCATGATCCCAGGGTCCTGGGATCGAGCCCCACATCGGGCTCCTGGCTCAGCAGGGAGCCTGCTTCTCCCTCTGCCTCTCTACCTGCTCATGCTCTCTCTCTCTCTCTCTCTCTCGCTGTCTCTCTCTCTCTCTGTATCTCTGTGTCTCGAATAAAAAAAAAATCTTAAAAAAAATGTTCTACTGTGGTAGAAGATATGTGACGGATTAAAACCTGTTTTGGAAGGAAGTGCTGACATGGGGCTTCTCAGTGATCAGGTAGGTTGGCATTTGGGGTGTGGGCAGCTCTACGTTATGTTGATTTCATTTTCAGAGTAGTCGAAGTTATAATGTGGGTTATTATCGAAGAGCCACAAATAGTGTTGTGAGGTGAATCTTACTCCCTAAGCAACACGGTTTTTCTTAAAATCTAACTGTGCACGTGGATCAGGAGAATAAATCCTGCTCACCCTTCATTCTAATTGGTCTGTGGGCTCTACTTTGTTGATCTGCACTGAAGGAAACCATGCGTGGAGGCTGTGGGATGATTATTCATAGTGGTAACTATAATAATAACAATAATAATTGTAAGACTAATAATTATTGAAGTATTATCATACTGCGATAACATTATTATTTTAATAACCTTTATAATGCTAATCGTATGCCATGTATTACCGCAGGCATGTGATGTTCATTATTTACGGGGGTGTACAACCATCACCATCACTGAATTTTAGAACAATTTTATCATCCCTGAGAGGAACCCCATACGCTTTAGCCATCACCCCCACGCCCCCACTCCAGGCCCCTGGCAACCACTAAACTATTTTTTGTCTCTGTGGCTTTGCCTGTTCTGGATATTTCATATCCATAGAATCCTATAATACATGATCCTTTGTGTTTGGCTTCCTTCACTCAGCATCATGTTTTCAAGGTGCATCCGTGTTAGCACGTCAGTGCGTCCTTCCTTTTTGGGAACAAATGCCGTTCCGTTGTGTGCCTAGACCACATTTTGTTTATCCATTCATTACTTGATGGCTGCTTGGGTTGCTTCCACGTTTTTGCTACAATGTGTAATGCAGCCAGGAACGTTTGTGTTCAGGCTCTTGCGTGGACATGTTTTCGTTTCTCCTGGGGATATACCTGAGAGTGGAATTGTTGGGTGGCATGGTAACTCCATGTTTGACTGTTTGAGGAGCTGCCAGCCTGTTTTCCACAGCAGATGCATCATTGTACCTCCCCCTCAGGAGCAGCAGAGGAGGGCTCTGTTGACTTCAGGTCCTCACCCCACAGAGCCTCATGAGGTGCTCACTGATTTGAGCATATGTGACAGGTGACTGAGCGGGAGGAGAAATTCAATCAAATGTTTATTTTGATGTTCTTCAGTGATGAAGCGAGTGGCTTTGGGAGATGAAATGACACTGTGGGCTGGGACCTGAATCACGCCTATGCTTAAGGTGAACCCTAACCTCTCATCATCTGTAGCTCTTTTATAAGGGATTATGTGTAAACATAAGCTCTGCCTAAAATGATTAAAACTCTGTTCCCCAAAACCTCTTACGTACATATTTTTAGGAGTATAAGCCTTCTTTTCCTTTGTATCATTCTATGTAATTACAGGTAGAATAAAATAAAATGCATTGTCCCACATTATTACAATTTAAGAACTAATTTAATAAAGCTGACCAATAATGAGCAATTTTTAGCAGAAACTGAATATAACATAGTGAACGTGAGTGAGAAAAAAATCTGTTGTCAGGGTTGCTGACTTCTGCCTGCAGCCTCACCTCTACTGTTTCATAATTCTGGGTCAGGCGGTGATTTTACTGCCCCTGTTTTCCTGTCTCTAAATGGGGTACCAGCTTCTTCCTTATCTTCCAGAGCTGTCGGTTGGAACATGAGACAGTGTAGCTGGGTGTACTTCAGAAGAGGTATGGAAGTTAGAGGTGCCCTGAGAAATCAGGTAGATGCTAGCAGTCATCGAACCACCCACTTTTCTCTGTCCACACTGACCCTTCTTTTGTATGACTGTTGTTCTTTCGTCCTAGCCACTTGTGACTGTAAGAGAGGCTGGAAATATAGTCTGACTGTATTGTGCAGAGAGAAGAGTGAATAGCTTCAGGGAACAGGCAGCCAGAGACCACTAAGATGCACATGGGGGGAACAGTGGAAGCATCTGGCTAGGAACTCTCCTGCACCACCAAGGGCATGATCTGGGCTGCCCTAAACCTGTGACAGAAGCTGTAAATGATGGAAGCTGTAGATGTCACAGTGGGCAGAGGGGAGTCAAGCAACAGCTTTCCTCTAGGCATTCAGGAAGCGTTGGGTGGTTTTGCCTGGGCCACAGCTCCCTGCATCCATCACCCCCTCCACACACTTGCTGTTATGAGATGGAAGGGCCAGGGCCAAGCCACCATAGGAGGCTCAAGGCTGGCAAGAAGGACTTCCAAGCTCAGACTGAGACAGTCGCACTGGGTGGTGCTGGCACCAGGGAACATTTTCTCTGCAGTTGGGGCATGTAACCCACTCCGAGACACTCCTGCTCTGAGATTGTGGGAGATTTTTTTCCCCCCTTAGTTGAGCTCAGATGTGAGACTCATGCTGAGACTTAATTACCCTTTACCTTTCAAATTCCTTAAAATAGTAACTATTTGCAGAGTACACCCACATTCTGTTAAACGCACTGATAATTTTCTCCAACAAGCCTAATACCCAGCGAGGTCTCTTTCTTTGTAGCTCTCGCATGTCCTATGTGGTTTCGCTCCTTACTATCTCTGGTCCTTTTGTGATGCTCGGGATGGATCTGGGTCTGGAGCAGTACCCACAGTGTGAAGGACTTTGGTTCCACACACTGTGAACTCTGATTCATGGAGTCGCGCTTTAATTGACCTGTTCTTAAATGTAACTTCCTTACTGTAACAGTCATAGTGTGGTAGGCGCTGGTTTATTCTCCTGCTGCTTTCTATGTCTTTCTGGATTACCTGACACTAGTTACTTGATCTCTAGGGTCTTGGCAAGGAAGACTTTCCTTTTCCTGTTACTTTAGTTTCTCCGTTGGGACGAATTACAACAAGAGTGTCTTTAGTGCGCTGCATAAGTCAACAGGGTAAAATAACTGGGTTCTTGGTCAAGGTCCCCTCCCACCGCTCTTCTGCAACAGGTTATGTGGTCAAGTGGCGTGAGCTCCTGGCAGGTCCCAGGGCAGCTGCGAGGGAAGGATTTGTGAGTTATATTCCATGCCCTATTCTGAGATTTAATTCCATATCGCATTAGGGGGTGGAAACAGCCTTTTGAACTGGTGCCAACCTAGGTGTGATGGGGAAGGAAGGAGCTCTGTGCTCAGAGTAATGGGAGATACTTTTGTTGTCTCCTCCTTGTGCCTTTCAGATATTTAATGCTGCTTTTCATTCTGGGGCTGCTCTTATTCTCTCAGTAGAGTGGCTCTATCCTAAATGCCCAAAGGACTGTAACTGCTCTCATACCCTCCTAGGGGACAGTCACATACCACTTAACCCGACCCTGTTAATTGTAAGAAGCCAGCAACCCATACATTGTGACCACC
This sequence comes from Callorhinus ursinus, assembly GCF_003265705.2. Lineage (NCBI taxonomy): Eukaryota > Metazoa > Chordata > Mammalia > Carnivora > Otariidae > Callorhinus > Callorhinus ursinus. Next base: position 37,929,906 of record NW_027397078.1, read on the forward strand.
GGGAAAATAAGTCAGCCCCTCATGCCATAATGGTAGGGGGTGGGGGACATTATCTCAGTCTGAATTTGGTGTCATCAAAAGCCCAGGGTGTATGTGAAGATACACAGGAAGTAAGAGAAATCCCTGGGAAAGAGCCAGTTGACCTTGTCAGCCTTCCCTGTACCACCTGACTGCCCTGAAGAGTATTTTTGAAGTGTTTCCAGTCACATCACATTCCACAGAGGGCTGCTGGAAGGGCATCTCTAAGTCATTGCCAGACACTTGGAAGCATTTCAGACGTATTCTGGGGCCAAACGCATCTCCTTGACTAGTGATATTTTTGCTACTTTCACAGATAGATTCATTTGGTTCCAAACTTTGTTCTACTGATATATAATTGCAATATAATTACTTTATTCTTTAGAAACATAATGATGATTTTAAAAATATTTATGATGTCATTGGGGTTGATGCCTCATAATAAATACGATTTTGACCGAAAACTGTGTGTCAGTGAGTGTTTAATAATTTCAAGGTGTGATTCAAGAACGGTCATTTGCTGAAGCCCTTTTGGTTTGTGTTCCCTTGGAAAAGGACCCTGAGATGAAGATTTAGTGCATGTAGATTACTGGGGAGCTGATCCTCTCAGAAAACACTGGAAGGGCATGAAGAAGCAAGACAGAGAGGGGAGAGCATCCACAAAATGGTACATCATTAAGCCAGGTTGCATTGAGGGTAACCGGAGCTTAGTGCCCCATAGGAATTCCAGGACGCGGTGTAAGACATGCACCCACCTGAGGAGCAAGGGAGTTGGGGTATTTATGCACCATCTGGTATCTCTTATTGGTGATGGGCTGCTGGTGGGGGGGTGGGGGTGGGACTTAATTCTCTAGCACTTCAGGCCTGCAAGTGCACACTCTAGTCTCTAGGGGGAGGCTTCAGGAAGTGAGGGGTCAGGCTGATAGATACCCAGAAGGCTCAGGGGGCTACAGGTAGGGCCCCACCAGCATCCACCACAGCCCCCTACAGTAGATTCCTTAACTTGGAGCTGAGAAAAAAATATGTGGGATGAGTATTGAACTTTACTGAAGCAATTAGAAAATTAAAGAAGGGCTTGTTTTTCTGAGACAGACCACAAATGGAGGAAGGGATTCTGAGAAGGAATTTATAATGCTGGGGTGTTTGGAAAAAGCTCTTCAAGTAAGGGGTTATTTAACTTGTGCATTGAATGAAGCAAAAATCTTTGGATCTCTGGAGTGGAGAAGAGGAAAATCCCAGGCAGGAGAAATAGCAGGAGCAAAGAAAGGGGCGTGAGTGGAGATGTATCAAGCTACGTCTCATTGGGAAACAACTGTGGAGGGGTCAGTTGTATTTCTGCATGTCCTGTGAGTGAAGCACAGGATGCTCTTGTATTCCAGACTGTCTTTTCAAGGATGTTTGTGTAGAGAACAGCTTGGAAGACAGAAATTAGCATCTCCTTCTGGGGCAGAAAGCAGGTTAGCTTACCCTTCACTGTTACAAACATCATGTCTCCCTCCTGGGCAAAGATCAGGCAGGGTTCTGCCCATTATAAAGGATTCAGGTTCCCTAATCTCTGGTTTCCCCTGCTGTAATGCAGGTCACTGTGTATACAGGTATCCTCAGGCCTTTGCATCATCTGGTGGAAGTTGGGGCATGGGGAATGGGTTCAGTCATGTCACTCTGGCTGCTGGTGAGTAATAGAGTCCTTTGTCTCTGACCCAGCAGTTTCGTATCTTATGCCAGCGTCCTTGAACCTGTGGCAGATATACCTGTTTGCTTGCAAGTAGGTAAATTTCAGACCCTTCACAGTTTTGGATGCTTTTGAGCACTGTGTTCAAATGAATGATGTCATTCAAGTCTCATAGCATCCCCACAAAAGTGGGGGTTATTATTTTTGTCCACATTTTATATCTAAGGGACCTGAGACTCAGTTTAAATAATGTGGCCCAGTGCACTCAGCTTGTAAACAAAGAAGCCAGTGTCCAAAATTAGGGTGCCATGACTTCAGAACTGTCTTCTTTTCATCACCGTCATGGCTACCCAGTGATACCTTCCTGGGTTCCACCGCTGTGCAGGTGAGGGTGACAGATGTGGTAGCAAAGTGATCGCTGCCCCTGGTGGGAAGGATAGTCTTGAAGAGGGGGTGGCATGGAAGGGAGGCTGTGATGCCGTGGGCCAGGTCATGGAGAGCTCGCAGTGATGGCATCTTAACACAGAGCACAGAGAGGCAGGAATTTAATTAGTGAAAATATGAAATTGAAAAGAAGTGCTGAAACGTCATCTTATTTCCAAGTTGGCACAGTGTTCATCTCCACTACTTCTCACTCCAGGATTTGAATGATAACTAGGCTCTGAGTACATGGGAGTGAAGAGGGAGGGCATTTCAGGTGAGGTAAACGACATCAGGAAGAACAAAGTGGTGTGGACTGAAGTCTGCAAATCTCTGTCTCTGTCTCTGTCTCTGTATATCTCTCTCTTACTGTCTCTGTGTATATCCCAAGTCTGTCTGTCTGTGTATCATCTATTCATATATATGTGAAATCTTTAAAGGAACTCTAGGGTTCTCTTTCAAGTTAAAATCAATTTGAGTCATGGGGCGCCTGGGTGGCTCAGTTGGTTGAGCGACTGCCTTCGGCTCAGGTCATGATCCTGGAGTCCCGGGATCGAGTCCCGCATCGGGCTCCCTGCTCAGCAGGGAGTCTGCTTCTCCCTCTAACCCTCCCCCCTCTCATGTTCTCTCTCTCTATCTCATTCTCTCTCTCAAATAAATAAAAAAAAAAAAATCAATTTGAGTCAGGCTGCTTGGGTGGCTCAGTCAGTTAAGCATCTGCCTTTGGCTCAGGTCATGATCCCGGAGTCCTGGGATGGAGTTCCACGTCAGGCTCCCTGCTCAGCAGGGAGTCTGCTTCAACCTCTGCCCTTCACCCCACTCTCGTGCTCTCTCTCTCTCTCTCTCTCTCTCTCCCTCTCTCGCTCTGAAATAGATAAAATCTTTAAAAAAAAATCAGTTTGAGTCAAACTGCTGAAAGGTCTACGTATGCTGTTTTCCCTCTACCTGTGCTCCCGCCTTACTTTTGCCGCACGTAAACAAGCTACAGATATTTATCAGCTGTTCACCCGTGTGTTCTTTTCCTTATACAGTTGAGCAGACACTCACGTTTGCCTGAACCACATGCCATGTGGTTCAACATGAGCGCTTGCTCGTAAACTATAAAAAGCTTTTGGTGAGTCAGAAGAGTATTAATGGGAGAGCTGGGTATTTTGTTTTCAAACTTCAACCTTACTGAGAAGTAACGCCCCACCCTGCTTTCTGTTGACCCTCAGGCAAGGAATTGACCTTACTAGCTTTTGTTTTTAATTTGTTTTGTTTATTGAGCAGCTGCCCAGGAAAGCAGAAATTGAGAGCAGCTTTGTTTATAAGAACCAAGGAAACTAGAACAAAGTTTGGTCGAGAGACGGCTTGCCCAGAGCAAAGCAGAATTACGTACCTGGAGCATGCAGTGTAAGGGGAAGAAGGAGATGAGGAAGGAGAACGCTTGGAGGGAACTGCCAAGACAGTCCTCCCTCCATGCCTGGCGGTGTCTCCAGTGGTAGCTTTCTTTGGGCAAACAAATTCCTCTCTTGCAATACTTACACCTCTGGGAGGTTAAAAGAACTTGACTGATAACATGCTACACATCTGTTTCACCAGATTGCTTTTCTTCTAATACCTCCTTCAGCTGCTACACTGAAAGAAGGGAAACTTAATTTTCTTGTTTGGGAAGGGGAGTAATTCTGAAACATGGTGGGACATCATGGCGGGAATGGTAGACAGAGTTAGAGCTCTGGTCTTGGGATCAGGGATGGAGTTAACATGTATTGAGCACCTGCTTGACCTGATACTTGGTTAGGCTCTTTGCAAGAGGTTAATCATGCTGGATTTTCCCAACAGTCCCTCTGAGGCCAACTGTTTCCCAACAGTCCCTTTGAGGTCTTCTTCCTGCCAGTGTGCTCATGAACAGATGCGCTCAGACAAGTTGAGTTACTTTTTCAAGGCACTCTGGCCCTCCTTTTAATTGGAAAGATGTCTTTCCTTTATAATCTGAGAGGACACAGAACTTGTAAAAGGTGGGAAGTAAAAGCAGTGTATGGTATGGTCCTTACCCAGTGGGGAGGAAGGAGGAAAGAGCTTTCATTAAGCACTTACTATATTCCAAGCGCCCATGACTACTTTACATCTCTATTTAATCCTTATGACAAGTCGATGATACAGTATTTCTATTTATATATGAGAACACACACTTTCTGAGTGGGTAAAGAATTTCTTCAAGGTCACAGAAATAAAAAGGACTGGAGCTGGGATGAGAATGTAGATTGGCTGACCCTGGACAGGATGATGTTGGCTGATGAGTGCCCAGAGCTGGCATCTGACAGAGGGACAGGACTTCATAGGAATGGGTAAAGAGCTCAGTAATAGGTTTAAATAGCATCCAAACCCAATGAGAGAAAAGAGGTAGCTATAAATGGAACCCACATAAATAAGGCAGATTGATTTTTGTGGCATAGAGCAGACAGGCAAGGGCTCTACTTATTTGTCCTGGAAGTTGTATAAAATACTGAAACAAACGCCTGAGCTGTATTCTCTAATTTGCATTCACAGAGGCACCTATGGTCACATCACCAAGGGTTCAGTTAATGTGGCCCAGATGTGCATGAGGCTCATGGGCATGGAGCCTGCTTCTGTGAGGTGAGGGGGCCTGGAGGGACCAGGAGTTGCCCATGAGGCAGGACCCTGCTCTGGGCTGGGCAAGCAGTGGGGTCCCAGAAATGTGGGTAATGCAGCAGGAAATGGGAAATTCCAGACAGTTCCGGGTGTTCAGTGTTTAGAACATAAGCATAGCACGGCGGAAGAGTATGGGTGGGGAGGAGGGTGTTGATTTGAGGAAGTACGGAAAGGGTGAACAAATAAAAGCCACTGCCAATATCTGTGATCATCACTGCCTTTTCAGGCCCTCTCATTCCTTGGTGAGGCAGGAAACTGCCCCTCTTAGACCTCCTGATCCCACACTATGGCCACATACATCAAAAGGACATGGGGATGGTGGTCTAAAGTGCAGGTCCCTGGGTTCCACGTAGAATTACCAAATGAAACTCCTAATACAGGCGGGAACCTGCAGTTTAACAGGCTCCATAATCAGTCCTTTCACACATTAAAGTTTGAGAAGCCTTCATTAGGAGTATACATTGCTCTCCTATTAATGTAGGTATATTTAGCCAGGAATATAAAAATGCCACTTACTCAGCTCCAGTTATGTGCTAGCTCCTGAACTAGCCTTTCAAATATGTTATTTGGTATATGATTTTAGAAATAAAACCATGTCAGAATGGTTATTAATATTCCACATATTAAGTCTGCATTCAAGAGGTAGATTGCCAGATAACCTAGCAAGTGGTAGAGCCCGGGTACACCCAGGTCTCCTAGACTAGGGAGAGAGAAAAGTCTTGGCTGGCAGGAAACACAGTTGGGCTGGGCTGGGAATAGGGACAGACTGTGGTCCTCAATTCTTGCCGGGCTCAGATTGGACAGCAGCCCCTGGAGAAAATGGTAGACAATTATTAGAACTAGAATAGAGTCTGGTATTTAAGATAACGTCTGAGACCAAAGGGATGAGCTAGGACATTGGGATTTATGATTTGGTTTAACCAACGAACGTGGCAGAATCCAAGTTCTAGAAATAAATCACAGTTTTCAAGATAGATAAGCAATACAATTGAGCTCCTGTAGTAGGATCTGTGAAATTCCCCAAAAATTTGGAGGGAGAAGAATGATCATGAACCCACATCAGGTCTGACTGAAGCAGGCAGATGAGGTGTAGGAAGTAGAAATGTGGGGGAAAAATGTGGGGGCAAAAATGCAGGCGCCTCCACCAAGCTAAGGGATTACTGGGTCTTCCTCTACTGCATAATATTCCTCTACTTTCACATATTATAAGTGAAACAAGACTACCATGGATAGGCTCACAGAACATTAACCTCAGTGTTGCTTCTCTTGCACTAGCTTTCCCCCGAGATGGTAATCCGTGGAAATCAGGACATGCACAGGTCTAGAGATGCTCACGAATCTCAACTTTGGGAAGGGCAGCCTGGATAGATCCAATCAGCACTGCGCTATCTGATGGTATTCAAGAACTCAGTTCAGATACAGTCACAGAGAGACAGAGGCTCAAATCTAGAGAGCTGCAATGCTGTGCAGATACTTTATCAGAGCATGGTCGTGACCCAGGATAAGAGAGGTCTGCAAATGAAATGGCCACAGGATGCAAATAAGGAAATTCCAGCTTAAATTTTACTTTAATTGGTGGTAGAATTGTGTGTACTTTTGGATGTCTCCTGACCTTTGGTTCTAATACAATCGTGACGTGTTTCAACAGAGACGATCCTCATTTTTCTTCCCTCTCCCGCAATGCCATTCTTTTCCTTTGCTGTTTGAGTGTGATACTGGAACATCAGGTCAAAGAGAGAAAAAAGCAGTCAGAGAGATTTGTTTTGTCTGTGACACCAAACAAATGGATACGTGGAAATGATCATTGGGAGGTTGGGTATTATGTGGATAAGGAATTAAGCCATGATGGATGTGTACTAAAATGTAAGCTCCTCCAACTCAAATGCCACAAATACCTGCTAACATTTGAGAACTCAGTGCTGAGGACAAGACATTCTGAAAAAATGAAAACTACTGGAAATGTGTGTGACTAACACAGATACTTCAAGTCTAGTGTTAGGGAATCATTTTCTGTGTAACAGAAGTTGAAAGAGAAGTGTGATCAAATATGCTTTGAAAAGTCTGATTTAACTTAAAGCACATAAATAAGCATAATTCTCTATTTAAATATTAGCATAGTTTTTGGATTTTCTAAAGTCAAATTTATATTGCCAGTATAAATATAGATACAGAGGGGCAATGTGTCTAAGGGTTGTTCCTAGAATTTAACTGCATGTCACTGACATTTTTAGACCATTTATTCACATTTATGCCTACTGATAATCATTACGTCTTAATCATGTCTTGTGTGATAAGCCATTTAATGGCTTTTATTTAAATATCTCTTGATTAATTACTGCTGAGTGACCTAAAGCCACTGATTTTCATCAGCCAGTTTGTCTTCTTTGGAAGAAAAGAGTATTCCTCACACTTTTGAAGGCTATTTAAAATTTGATTCAAGTTTAAAAGCCAGCCAAGTAACACATGAAGTTTCTTAAGTAGCTCAAATATAGTATTATTAATTTGCACTTTTAGAATTATCAGTGAAATTATTAAAAATTGGGTGTTTAAGGCTGACCGTATGATAGATACTTAATAGATTTAATCAAAGCAAAGAACTGATTTGATTTTTTTCATACTCCTACCCCCACTTGCTGAGTCATCTCCGTCAGCGGACATGCGCTGATCATTTTGACCAAAAATTTTAAAAGCACTGAATTGAAATTTTCCCTTTGGTCACCTCAGAGAAATACTTTTGGAGCTCCTGACTATACCCAATGCTAAACCAGGTGAGATGAAAAATAAAATGATTCTGAAGTAGATTTCTTAAATGTTGAATAATAGGACGATAATCTCCACTGTTCTAATTTGCACAATTTGACCTCTCAGATTAGAATATGATATTACAAGTTAGTTACGTAGTGACAGAGAAGCAAATGTGGGTCAGGGTCATTAAGGAGGGCCTGACAGAGTAGAGGCATTTCCAGGGGATTTTCAAAGTGTGTACACATTTGTCTCACACATTAGTTCTCAACCAGAAGCCATTTTATCTCTCAGCAGTTACTTGGCAATATCTGGAGACCACTTTGGTTTAAAGACACAAGTGAGCAGAGTGCCACTCATAATAAGCTGCCATGAGTGAGAGTCGGCAAGAGTCTCTAATGGCAGAGTCAGACCCAGGAAGTCTTTAGTATTGGAATAATCAGGCCATAAGTTTAGTGAACTTAATAAATAGAAAAAGGAATCAGTAAGGAGGGGCAGCGAACATAATTGCCTTTGCAGGTATTAAAGGTAATGAAGTATATGTACTAGAAATGAAATAAAACAACTGAAAGTAAAAACATCGAAAGTTGAGTAGATAGATTAGACACAGCTGAGGAGAGAATGAGTGAGCTGGAAGGCAGAGCTTTTAAAAATCACTCAGGGCAGCTCAGAGTTTAAATATATGGAAGGAAGGACAGGGAAGACCCATTAAAATGGTAATATCATGGATTTATTTAGAGTTCCAGAAGGAAGGAGAAGAGAGAATGAGGGGGAAAACCTGTCAAAAAAGCAATTGATTAAACATACCGCTGATTAAATACAAGGGGCAAAAGACAGGGAAAATTAAAATATTCTGAGGCTTCTGAAAGAAGTTTGTCTTTGTTAACACCCCAATGGGGGTATTGAGAAAGAAAATGTTTGGGGAGGACTGTGGAAGGTTTGGCTTTGAAATGTTGGAGTTGGAGGTAATGAGATAGTTGGGATATGTGGGCGTGAGCTTTTGGGATCGTGAAAGTATTGAAGCAGAGATTTGGGAGACCAAAGAGGAAATTTGGGTGGTCATGAGGAAGGACAATTTTTTTCCAAGAAGTAAATGCGGAGGGAAAAGTAAGGAGATCAGAAGGGCTATTAGGACTAATTGTAGAGACCATTGTCGTGGAATTTAGAGACCTGGGAAAGAGAAAGCTAGACAAGCATACAACAGGATCATAAAAACTGAGACAAGAGAGAGAAAGTTAATGACAAAAACTGTGAGTGGTTCTGAACAAAATGTCAAAACAATTCCTTTGAGGTGCAATTTGGTGACGTTACATTGGAGGGATTCAAGGAGGGAGTGGATGGTCAGTACAGAGAATTGGCAGCATGGAATTTTGGCTCTGGCAATAATAACTAACACCCAGGACTCTGTTCTGGGTCTCTGTGGCAGGGTTTCTCACCTGGCCAAGGTCCCTGGATAGGCTTTGTGATGTTCATACCAGTGTTGGTTTGAGTGGGGTGCAGTCTTGGGTGGGTAGTAGGCTGGAGTGCCTGACCCTGGTTGCTGGCAATTTAGTTCCTCTCCAGTGCCTGGGTGAGGCAAACTATATTGGAACAAGACAGTCTGAGGGGCATGCTACCCGTCTTCGAGGTCTGGGTGGTTTAAACCTTCTCCTTGGATGAATCCAGGGGTAACCTCTTGCCTGGTGTTCATGATGATGGGGAAGTGTAGCAGACAGAAAGAATATGGGCTTCGCTTGAAGTGTGAGTGGCAGCTCAGCAACTCTGGAGTTGCGTGGAGCTTGGTCCAGTCACCAAAATTCTGACCCTAGTGCAGTAGGGACTCAGCCATGCAATGAGGGCTGCTATCCCTGCCTTCCAGAGGAGTAAGAGTTGGACATAATTAAGGTTGGACAAAATACCTGGAAGGGTTTTTGGCATTTGTGAGGGTCGTAAATGCTAAGTGACATAACTCCTAAAATCTACAAACACTGCAACCAGGGACAGTGATTAGATCAAGCCTTATAAGCCCATGCAATCATACAATGGCTAAGGAACGAATTAACAGGAGTTAAAAAAGTTTATATTGGTATCTTTCTGTATATATACATATATGTGTGTGCATATATATAAGTATGCATATGTGTGTAATGTACGAGCGTGTGTGTATATATATAATGTGTGTATACGTAATATATATTACATGCATATTATTACATATGTTACATATATACATAATCATATAATATATATTATAAAAACCATATAAGGCAATTTCTATTTTTTCCCATTTTACAGATGAGCAAACTGAGCTTGAGACGATGGGTGAGTTACATCTCAGGGTCACAGTGTGTCAAGGCTGTGGATGTTTTCTCTGTAGCGGATAGGATTTAACTCAGCTCTGCTTCTCATATTGAAATCTGGGTCACAGGACTTGCAGAAGCTGTGGACTGCAGTTTTGCTAATCTGACCATGAATATTTTAAAATAAATGATCAGTGGGCACTTTACCCACAATAGCTGCTTCAGTGGAGCCCACAGATTATGTAGGTTGAGTTCTGGTCAGGAGAACAGTCACCTGATGATTCCCTCTTTCTCTTTGTCTGTGTGTCTCTCTCTCTCTCTCTCTCTGGTTTTCATTTCACTGAATCATCAGGCTGAAAGAATCCAATCATCTTCCAGAGATTAGTTCACATAATTGCTTGGAAAATAGCATTAACAAAAGCTGCTGGTCATGAAGTAGGTGATTCTCCTTTGAAAACTGCTATTTCATCTCGCTCTTTACCCTGTGTGTCAGATGATGCTTATTGCATTTGGTGGGAGGTGCACTCTGGGCTGAGAGCTCCCTGCATATCCTGAGGACACTAGATCTTGGATGTGCTTGTTTAATCAGGCAGTTGTTTCCCTGGGGAGTTGTGAGGGTTGGTGAGAGTAGGGCTGTTGTGATGGATTGGAGAGGGTTGCACTCTTTTTCAGACAAATGGCAAACATATATTTTATAACCAGAAGATAAACATGGTAATAGCCAGACAGAAAAGAAGAAAATAGCCTATTCAGAGGAAATCACTTTTAAAAGCTTACAATAATATAAATAAATGCCTTTCTATTTTTCCCCTGGCATTTTTTTTTTTTTTTTAATCTCAGCAATAAAAAAGGTTTGGCTTATCGCCGGGAGTAGCAGGGACACAGTGTAATGACATGAAAATGATACCTTACATTTGTACAATGGGCTGAGGTTTCCAGAGCTCTCTGAGTGATGGAGAGGAGATGTTGAACCATCAGAGGAGCTGAAGGCCACTCCTTGTATATCCACCCCATGGCCACAACCTTATTAGCCTCTTGGGAACTTGCCTTCCTAAATTAGACAGTGAGTGAGCCAGGACTCGAAGGCAGGATTCCCCACAGGAATATATAATATTCACTAATATTAATAATCACATAATATATATTATATGATTATGTATTTATGTAACTGTGTATCTGTGTTCTACATGCCTGGGATCCTGGAGTCCACAAGATGCAGGGAATCCTTGAGCCCCTGACACTGTAACCAGAATTGTGTGTATAGGGGTGTTTATGGATTCAGTTTTTTAAAGTTCTTGCTTTATGGTCAGAGCTTAAATGTGCTCAGAGCTTAAATCAGATTCTCAAAGGGGTGTATAACTCTAAAAAGGTATGAAACCACGGTATAAAGGGTCTTTTAGGTGAAGCTGATAGAACAGAAAAGCAGAACTAAACAAGGAGTGACTCGAAGGACGGTGTCTCTCTAGAGAATCCAGTGTCACAAGAACATGCTTTCAGGAGGCGAAAGGATATGTAGAGAGAGATGCAGACTCTGTCCAACCAATGATTCCACCTTTACAGAAAAAAAGAATTTTGGAATACGTTAACAAAGTTTAAACAGTGAAATTTGGGACTGGCTCTACTTTTCTATTTCTGTAGCACTTCCAGATGAGATGAAATTCTGAACCATTATTTTGACATCCTTTTCAGGCTTTTCTCCACGTTGTCTTTGCTTTGTGAATTTGATAGTTTTTCTGGTTTTCTTTTCTTTTCTTTTTTTTTTTTTTTGGTCACTACAAATCCCTACTAGTCTTTGGGAGTGGATTGTTATCCTCTGAAAAGGAAAGAATCTTTATATTTTTAGAGATGGAAAGAGCCATAGAGATCTGGTGAATCAGGACTCCATTTAAAAAAATTCACTTTTAATTTGTGCAGAGTAAAATCTCCTCTTTGTAGCGTACAGTTCTGTGGATTTCACAGATGCATAGGGTTGGGCAGCTACCACCACAATCACGAAACAGAGCAATCCTAGTGCACCCCGGATTTTGTCACGCTTCCCCTTTTAGTCAAGTCTCCCCCTGCCAGAACTCCTAGCAACCACTGATGTCTTCTCCATTCCTCCAATTTTGCCTTTCCCAGAAAGGCACGCGAATGGGATTATGCCTTATGTAGCCTTTTGAGATTGTCTGCTTTCACTCAACAGTATAGCTTTGAGATCCATCCAGGTTGTTGCATGGATCAGTAGTTTGTTCCCTTTAGGGCTACATAGTATTCCCTTGATAGTTGAAAGATGACTTGGGTTCTTTCTGTAGCTTTTTGGTGATTCTGAATAAAAGTGCTATAGACATTTGTGTAAAGGTTTTTCAGTTATATGGTAAGCATATGTTTAACTTTACAAGAAACTGCCAAACTTAAAAAAAATATTTTATGTATTTATTTTAGAGAGAGAAAGAGAGAGAGAAAGTGAGGGGGAGGGGCAGAGGGAGAGGAGAGAGAGAATCTCAAGCCGACCGTGCTGAGTGAGGAGCCGGACCTGGGGCTCGCTCTCCCGACCCTGAAACCATGACCTGAGCTGAAACCAAGAGTGAGCCACCCAGGTTCCCCTGCCAAACTGTTTCCTAAAGCATTGTACCCTCCTGTGTTTTATACACCAGCAGCGTGTAAGGATTCAAATTGTGCCATATTCTTTCCACTATCTGGTGTTGTCATTTTTTTTTTTTTTTTTAAGTTTTAGCCATTCTGAAGATGTGCAGTGGTATCTTGCTGTAGTTTTTAATTTTCCTTTCCCTGATGGCTAAAGATGTTGAACATCTTTTTAGGTGCTCGTTTTCTTGTTGGATTTTGAGAGTTCTGTATGCACTCGGGGATCCACGTCCTCTGTCAGCTGTGTGATTTACAGGTACTCTCCGCCAGCATCCATGGCTTGTCTTTTCATCTCTTGATGGCAGGACGCCCATCTCAGACAAGAAGAAATGGACGCATGGACAGCTTTTGTGGCTCTGCCCATAAATGGACTGCATGTGATGTTGCTAAGCCATTTAATTTGTGTTTCTGTTTCCTATTCTACAGAACAAGAGGAGGGATGACAGTCTATCTGAGATTAATGCAGCCAGAAGTGTCAGCAATTCCAAGGGACTGGCCCAAGTTCACACAGTTAATTAGTAGCAGAGTTTGGCTGGCACCCAGGCTGTCTCCCACTCTGCTGCTTTTGTTTGCAGTAGAATTCTTTTTACTGTTTTAAGGCTCATTCTTTAGTAGGTAGTTCAACTACATGATTAAAAATTCAAAAAGTATAAAAGGGCATACTGTGAAAAAAATCTCCCTGTCACTCCGAACAAGCAATCCATGTTATTATTTCTCGTGTTCCTCTCTGGAGCTTTAAGAAATATGTACAAACACATTTTTATATGTGTTGTTATGTATATGTGTGTGTGTGCATTCTTTCTGTCCTGTGGAAAGTGAATTATACACTCTACAGCGTTCTTTTTTCACTTCTGATAGAAATGCAACTTAAAACTACACAAAGATACATTTTTTTCAGTTATTGTGTTTGAGGTTGAGGATATTTTCATGGCATTAAAAACCATTTGTCTTTCCTTTTCTATGGATTCTCTGTTCATATCATTTCTCTGTGTTTTTTTGTTTTTGTTTTTCCTATCAGGTTGCCAACATTATATCTATGAGCTGCTTATTTATTGGAGAAATTAACTGTGTGATATATTGTAATTTCCTCCCAGTTTGTCATCTGTGTTTGAGTTTATTATAGTTTTCCTCGAAGAGTGCTGACTTTTATGTGGTTGAATTCATTAGTATTGTTATGACTTTGGCCTTTGGTCATGGTCGGAAAGGACTTTTCCCCTCTGGTGTTAAAGAAGAATTTTCCTATGGTTTTGTTTTTTAGTACATAATTTTTTGACTGTGTAAGAACACCTGACATGAGCTCTACCCTCTTAACACATTTTTTAGAAGATTTTATTTATTTATTTTTGATAAAGAAGGAAAGAGAGGACACAAGCAGAGGGAGGGGCAGAGGGAGAAAGAAGCAGGCTCCGCACTGAGCAGGGAGCCCGATGGGACCGAAATAGGATGGGGGTGGGGGTTGGGGGGGCTGGATGCCAGGACCCCGGGATCGTGACCTGAGCCGAAGGCAGACGCTCAACCGACTGAGCCACCCAGGTGCCCCCTCTTAACACATTTTTAAGTGCACAGTGCAGTATTGTTAACAGTAGGCACAGTGTTTTACAACAGATCTCTTGAACCTCTTCATCATGTGTGGTTGAAATTTTATACCCCTTGGACAGCAGTTAATTTTCATGTTTTGGGCGTTCTATTTCTGAATAGAAATTTTCTGCTCTGTTCTGCTGATCTTGTTTTTTATTTATGTTAAAGTTAATATGGAACATAAATAAATTTCAGCACGCTATGGGGCTAGTCTTCTTCATTGTTTTAGTTTCTTTACACTGTTTTCAACGTTTTATTAAAAAGATTTTCAAACATGTGGCAGTGTTGAGATTATTTTACGATGAACACCCATCTACCCACCACATGGATTCGACCATTAACATTGTACTAACCTTGTTTTAACACCTGTCCATCCATCTATTCATCCTTCTGTACACTAATTCATCATATTTTTTGATACATGTCAAAGTAAATTGAAGACGTCAGGATACTTCCCCCAAATAGTTTAGCATTGCCTCATCATTAACTAGAGTTTAGCATTTGCTTATAGTATTTTTGAAATTTTGAGCCAAAATTTACATACAGTGAAATTCACCGGGGTTTGACACATGCACATGCTTATGCAACGCAAACTGTTATCAAGATACAGAACATTACCGTCACCCCAGAAAATTCCTTCATGCCTCTTGCTCGTCAGCCCCCAGCCCCACTCCCACAGAGACCACCGCTGTTCTGACTCCATAAAGCGTGCGTTCTGTTGCAGAAGGCTTTTTTCAGGAGCATAATGTTTTTGAGACTTAAGCATGTTCGTGGATCTGTAGCTTCTTTTTATTGATGAGTGGTGTTCTGTTGTGTGGATATGCCACATTTGGTTCATTTACTTACCGATTTGTCAGGACCTGGGCTGCTTGCAGTTTTAGCCTTTTTTGAGCATCATCGCACAGCTCATTTTGTTGCCCGTATGTTTCCTTTTCCTTTTTCTGTGGGGACGGGATACGTATGTGTGTGAAATGGCTCAGTCATAGGGTAGGTTTTTGGCTTTTTAAGAACACCCCTCCCCCGAGTCCGCCCAAGGTGGTTGTACTCTTTGACACTCTCCCAAACGTGGGTGAGAGTTCTAGTTACTCTGATCCTCAGAATCATTTCAAAGTCAGTCTTTTTAATTTTCGACATACTGGGTGGGTATGTGGTGGTATCACATGGTGGTTTTATTGTGCATTTTACTGATGACTAACGAGGCTAAACATTTTGTCATGTTTGTTTTGTCCATTTGAATATCCTCTATGAAGTGTCTGTTAAAATCTTTGCCCGTTTTTTATTGAGTTGCTTTCATCATATAATTCAGTTACTTTAGATTTTTGTTGGGTGTTCCTACTTACCTCTGGTTCCCTATAAAATTTAGGATCAGCATACCAGGTTCCTAAAACAAATTGGTTGGGTGCTATTTTACATATTATGATGTGGATTCTTCATACCCAGCAACTTGGAATGCCTTTCATGTGTTTGCATTTTCTTCTCCCCTCCCCTGGAAGAACTTAAAAATATTCCTCCTGAAGTTCTTACATATTTCTTGCTATTTGAAGACATTTATATTTATTATTGCTGTTTTTTTGCATGGTGCCTTGTCTGCAATTATATCTTCTAATTTGTGTTGTTTACATATAAGAAATCTGTTGATTTCTACTTATATATACATTTTATGTTTTATTTTTGAATTTTTTTGGGGGAAAGAAGCAAGATGATGTGCCAGGCTCTCTGATGTATAAATTTATTTATCCTTCTCAGCGAGTGAAAAAAGGCTGATTTTTAAACATTTCTTTGTTAACAATTTAAATTTCTTTTTCCCACTGCCATTGAGACAGAACAATGCCAGCAAATATAATTTGTCCATGTGATTCTTCCTTTAATTCTACTTTTTCTGCTTCTGGAAGCTGATTTGGTACAGGAAGTTCCTGCTGCCAGCTTGTTTCCTCTTATTTCTCTTCTTGCAAACAAGGATCCATGTTCTGTGCCTTTGGTTCAGTGCCCTTTGTGTTGGAAAAGTATGCTTTCACTGGCTTGTTGGCAGATCTGTAGCTGCTGCATGATCCCAGTGGTTTTGTTTGCTCCTGTCTTTTCAACATGCCCTGATCAGTCTTCAGTGACGTTGGCAGTCATTTGGATACTTTGAGGTCTGGGGTTTAGCTTGCTTCTTGTTTTACCCAAATTGATTTAAAACAACAACAACAACTCATTCTTCTTTTCCTTTATGTTTTGTATTTCCATGTCACATGAAAACTTGGGTCCTACTCTGAACATATTGGACTTTCAGAAAGTGTTTAATAATACTCAGTGAATAGTAATAGACAATAATATTATTATCTTTGATTGTCTTTAGTTTGTAATTAGCTGTTCTTTTTCCAAGGAAGATATACGTCCTACTGCCTCCTAATTAGATTGGCTTCGCTGTTGGCCTCCTGTCCCTGGAGATTAGGGAACGGGATAATTTGTAACAAAATATCAAATGCCCTTACCAGTTCTCATTTTGGTGCTGAATAATTCTTAGGCATCATTGCTGGCATACTTAACTTTAAAATGCTGAGTATACCTTTGCTTAGTGTTGTTGTTGTTTTTTAAAGATTCTATTTATTTATTTGACAGAGAGAGACACAGAGAGGGAACACAAGCAGGGGGAGTGGCAGAGGGAGGAGCCGGCTTCCTGCCAAGCAGGGAGCCTGATGTGGGGCTCCGTCCCAGGATCCTGGGATCATGACCTGAGCCGAAGGCTGATGCTTAACTGACTGAGCCACCCAGGCGCCCCAGACGTGTTTGCTTAGTGTTTTACTGATGATAAATAATGGACCAATAATGAAGTTTCTTGTATGTGGTGCTGGGATGAGCAGGTGGCATTATGTGACAGAGCTCATTTCAGAAGCTGGGGTTGGAGGGGGGTAGCCATTCATTGAAGTTCAAGATAAGTGAAACCCGTTACCTGTTAATTATTTCCTTTATGAAAGTGTTTAACACCTGTTGGAATGGCTATTGTCAGGAAGACAAGAGATACCCAGTGTTGGCAGGGGTGTGGTGAGAAGGGTACACTTGAGGGCTGAGGGACGGAATGTCAGTTGTAGGGCTACTTTGGAAAACACCGTGGGAACAGCACTGTACATTGTGTGCTGATGATACATCCTCCTGCCATGGCATCCCTCTGCAGTCCATCCCATGTGCATGCATGCCCTGTTCTTCTTACACACACCCTCCCCCTCTCTCCATAGTATTCCCTGGCTCCCTATTGCCTGGACAATAAAGTTCTAAATCCTCTTCCTGCTCGTTAAGACAAAGAGGTTTGTCTCGCTGCTGAGCTCTTTCCAGAAATTACCGCACAGCCATAGGCAGGCAAGTCTTGTCGTTGTCACAGTTGCCGGTCTCACCCCATGCCGGTCTCCGCTCTGGGCTGCAGCTCACTCTGCTTTTCTGGCATCTCCTCCACGACACAGTCCCTCTCAGTGTTGTTGGCCTAAATTGTGCCTTTGTTTCCACATCCAAGCCCTACCGTCCATGGTGCGGGCGTTCACTCACTCTTCTTCGGAGTGCCCTCCTTTGCTGTCATGATCTGTAATTTAATGTTTCCATCTGTTTGCACTGTGTCTTTGGGTGGATCCTTAAGAAGGTGGATTCCACTCTACAACACTGTCCCTGTGGTATTATGTATAGAAGGGTTCAAGTCTCATGACTGACAGTTTAACCGATTGGTCTAATTTTTAGCGAGCCGGCTACTGGGCTTTCCTCTCAGAAACACTTGCCTGCTGTCACAATGTTTGCTTACCTCCTAGTTTTTTGAACTGTTGACCCAGTAGTGGAATTACTGCATCCTATGGTAGCTCTGTTTTTAGTTTTTTTAAGGAAACTCCATACTGTTCTCCAGAGTGGCCGCACCAGCTTGCATTCCCAACAACAGTGCACGAGGATTCCCCTTTCTCCACATCCTCACCAACATTTGTTGTTTCTTGTGTTTTTCGTTTCAGTCCTTCTGACAGGTGTGGGGTGGTATCTCCTTGTGGTTCTGACTGATCTTGAGCATCTTTTCATCTGCCTGTTGGTTTTGATTTCCATTTCCCTGATGATGAGTGATCTTGAGCATCTTTTCATCTGCCTGTTGGCCATTGTCTTCTTTGGAGAAATGTCTCTTCATGTCTTCTGCCCATTTATTGACTGAACTATTTGTTCTTTGGGTGTTGAGTTGTGTCAGTTCTTTATATATTCTGGGTACTAACGCTTTATCAAATACGTCATTTGCAAATATCTTACCAATTTAGTAGGTTGCCTTTTAGATGTGTTGCTTGTTTCCTTTGTTGTGCAGAAGCTTTTTGTTTTGAGGTAGTCCCAGGTTTATTTTTGCTTTTGTTTCCCTTCCCTCAGGAAACATACCTAGAAAACTATTGCTTTGGCCAGTGTCAGAGAAATGACTTCCTGTGCTCTCTTCTAGGATTTTTATGGTTTCGAGTCTCACATTTAGGTCTTTCATCCATTTTGAGTTTATTTTTGTGTGTGGTGTGGGAAAGTGGTCCAGTTTCATTCTTTTGCCTGTAGCTGCCCAGTTTTCCCAACACCGTTGGTTGAAGAGACTTTCTCCCATTGGATTTTGTTTCCTGCTTTGTCGAAGAGTAATTGACCATATACTTGTGGGTTTATTTCTGGGTTTTCTGTTGGGTTCTGTTGACCCATGTCTCTGTTTCTGTGCTACTGTCATACTGTATTGATGACAGCCTTGTAGTGTATCTTGAAATCCGGGATTGTGATGCCTCTGGTTTTGTTCTTCTTTTTCGAGATTGCTTTGGGTATTTGGGGGGTTTTTGTTGCTCTATGCAAATTTTAAGATTATTTGCTCTAGTTCTGTGAAAAATGTTGTTGGTATTTTGATCGGGATTGTACTGAATCCGTAGGTTGCTTTGGGTAGTATGAACATTTTAACAATATTTGTTCTTCTAATCCATGAGCATGGAATATCTTTCCACTTGTTTTTGTTCTCTTCAGGTTCTTTCAGCAGTGTGTTACAGTTTTTAGAGTATAGGTCTTTCATCTCCTTGATTAAGTTTATTCCTAGGTATTTTATTCTTTTTGATGACATTGTTTTCTTAATTTCTCCTGCTGCTCCTTCATTATTAAGTGGACAGAAATGCAATGGATTTCTGTATATTGATTTTGTATCTTGCACTGTTACTGAATTCATTTTTTACTTCCAGAAGTTTTTTGGTGGAGTCTTTAGTGTTTTGTATATGTAGTATCATGTCATCTATAAATAGTGAAAGTTTTACTTCTTCCTTACCAATTTGGATGCCTTTTATTTGTTTTTGTTGCCTGATTGCTGTAACTAAGACTTCTGGTACTATGCTGAATAAAAGTGATGAGAGTGGACATCCTTGGCTTATTCCTGATCCTAGGGGAAAGCTCTCAGTTTTTCACCATTGTGTATGATGTTAGCTGTGGATTTTTGATAATTGGCCTTTATTATGTTCAGGTGCATTCCCTCTAAACCTCTAAACTTTGGTGAGGGTTTTTATCACAAATAGATGGTGTACTTTGTCAAATGCTTTTTCTGCATCTGTTGAAATCATCATATGGTTTTTATCTTTTTCCTTGTTGATGTGATGATGTATTATGTTGGTTGATTTGCAAATACTGAGGCACCCTTATTTCCCAGGAATAAATCTCACTTGATTGTGGTGAATGATTCTTCTTAAAGTACTGTTGGATTTGGTTTGCTAATACTTTGTTGAGGACTTTTGTATCTATATTCGTCAGGGACTTTGGCTTATAGTTCTCTTTTTTTAATGGTGTCTTTATCTGGTTTTGGCATTAGGGTAATGCTGGCCTTATAGAATGAATTTAGAAGCTTTCCTTACTCTTCTATTTTTTGGATTAGTTGGAGAAGAATAGGTATTAACTCTTCTTTAAATGTTTGGTAGAATTTACCTGTGAAGCCGTTTAGTCCTGGAGTTTTGTTTGTTGTGAGTTTTTTTGATTAGTGATTTGATTCCATTGCTGGTAATGGGTCTGTTCAAATTTTCTCTTTCTTCGTGATTCAGTTTTGGGAGATTATATGTTTCTAGGAATTTATCCATTTCTTCTAGGTTGTCTGATTTGTTGGCATATAATTTTTCATAATATTCTCTGATAATCCTCTGTATTTCTGTGATGTCAGTTGTTATTTCTCTTCTTTCATGTCCGATATTGTTTATCTGAGTCCTCGCTCTCTCTTTTTTGATGAGTCTGACTAAAGGTGTATGAATTTTGTTGATCTTTTCAAAGAGCCAGCTCCCGGTTTTATTGATCTTTTCTGTTGTTTTTTGGTTTCTATTTCATTTATTTCTGCTCTCGTTTTTATTATTTCCTTGTTTCTACAGGTATGGGTTTTGTTTCCTGTCCTTCTACTGGTATGGGTTCTTTTTGTAGCTCTTTTAGGTGTAAGATTAGTTTGTTTACTTGCAGTTTTTCTTGCCTCTTGAGGTAGACCTGTATTGCTATAAACTTCCCTCTTAGAACTGCTTCTGCTGCATCCCCAAAACTTTGGACCTTTGTGTTTTCATTTTCATTTGTCTCCATATATTTTTTTTAATTTCATCTTTAATTTCTTGGTTGACCCATTCATTGTTTAGTAATATGTTATTTAACCTCCATGTATTTGTGCTCTTTCCAGATTTTTTTCTTACGATTGATTTCTAGTTCCATAGTGTTACGGTCAGAAAAGATGCATGGTATGACTTTAATCTTTTTTAATTTGTTGAGACTTGTTTTGTGGGCCAATATGTGATCTTTTCTGGAGAGTGTCCCATGTGCACTTGAAAAGAATGTGCATTCTGCTGTTTTAGGATGGAATGTTCTGAGTATATCTGTTGGATCCATCTGGTCCAGTGTGTCATTCAAAGCCATTGTTTCCTTGTTGATTTGTTGCTTGGATGTTCTATCTATTCATGTAAGTGGGGTGTTAAAGTCCCCTACTATTATTGTATTACTATCGATTACTTCCTTTATGTTGATTAATAATTGCTTTATGTATCTGGGTGGTTCCATGTTGGGTGCAGAAATATTTACTATTGTTATATCTTCTTGTTGGATCGTTACCTTTATGGTTAGAAGTGTCTTCTTTGTCTCTTGTTACAGTCTTTGTTTTAAAATCTCTTCTGTCTGATTTAAGTATTGCTACCCAGGCTTCCTTATCACTTCCCTTTGCATGATGAATGCTCTTCCATCCCTTCGCGTTCAATCTGCGGGTGACTTCAGGTCTGAAATGAGTCTCTTGTAAGCAGCATCAGATGGGTCTTTCTTTTTTATCCATTTCATCACCCTGTGTCTTTTGATTGGAGTGTTTAGTCCATTTACATTCAAAGTAACTATTGAGAGGTAGGTACTTATTGCCCTTGTGTTACTTGTTTTACGGTTGTTTTTACTTATCTTCATTTCGTTTAGTTGTCTTGCTGTGGTTTTGTTTTGTTCTTTCATTTGGGACATGTTCCTTTGTCTCTTCATTCTGTCTGGCTCTGTGTCTGTTTCTCTCTGTTAGGAAAGTCAGGTATGTGCTGACTGCTCTTGAGAGAAGTGGCCTTATGAAGAAGAGATCCTGCAGTGTCCTGCAGTGCAGTGTCCCCTGTTCACCAGAGCCTGGCATGTCAGAGGTGTCTCCATGTCTGTTGCATGTGCCCTAGTCTTGTGGCTGAGCTGCATTTGCTTTCAGTCCATTTGTCTGCGATGGCTCTCTTTGCCTGTTTTGGGCAGGGTTTGGTCCCTGTGTTGTTGAGTGGGCTAGTCTGGGGCCACCATGAGCTTGAGTTGAGTCAGACCATGTGTTTATCAGAGATGCGGTAGCACTGAACTGCAGGGTGCTTTCTCTGTGTTCTCCCCTGAGAAATTTTCATCGGTGGATAAGGGTTGCAGTCGGACCCAGTGGCTGCCCCTAGGCTACTGCTGGGGTTGCAGTTGGACTGGTATGTGTGGTTATAATCCACTGTCTCTGGGGCAGGAGTCACTTTGGAGTGGTGCTGGCCCCCGTCGGGCTGCTTACATACCGCCAGGCTTGTGGTGCTGCTGTGGACGGGCTCTGGCCAAGGGTGTATTGGAGGGGGCGGGTCCCCAGGAGAATGAAGGGCAAGGTGTGATGCCAGCAAGGTCCATGTTGGTCTGCTGCAGGAGGGGGCTGTCTCTGTAAGGACAGGGACCCAGCTTCCTGTAACCCTCCTGGCTCTCCCAGAGCTGAGCCTGCTCATTTTCAGAATTCCAGGCTTTAAGTCCCACTGGTTTGTAAGAGCTCACAGAATTTGGCCCCTCTGATTTTCAAAGCCAAATGCCATTTGGAAGAATTCCTCTTCCCCTGGCAGGCTCCCTGGTGTGATCGTCTGTTTTTCACCCCTCTCCATGCCCAGGGCTCCGACCGTCAGGTGGCCAGACCTGTGGGGGTTAGCTCCCCAGCACATCTCTACCTTCCTGCCCTCTTCGGTGTGGCCTCTTCTCCATTGAGTTGTAGAGTTGGTTCTGCTGGTCTTCGGGGCATTTTCTGGGTTACTGACCCTGATGTGGGTGTTATCTCCCTGTATCTGTGGGATGAATTGAGCTTAGGATCCTCCTACTCTGCCACCTTCCCTGAAGTCTGACCTATGGGACATTTTGCTAATGGATTATCCCGAACCATTGGGGCATAAAGAAAAAAAAATACAGCCCAATGACTCTGGTTTTTCACCTCTGACCAGTTTTGTAAATCGGTATAAATAAGGAAACTGCATCTTGCTGCCCATGTATCTCTGATTTGATTAACTGCCTTGGCGCTTATATTATCTTACATAAATGCATAGCAGCTGGGTGCTTTTTGTATTTAAATTTACTTTGAGAGTCCACTTACTGAAATGTACATTTCATTGGTGGAGACAGTGTGTCATCAAGGAAACAGAGGGAATTCCTAGCCTAGTGCTGTCCAAAAAGAGAGGTAACAAGAGCCACACGTGTAATTTTACATTTTCTAGTAGACATTTTTCAAAGTAAAAAGAAAGAGGTGAAAATAATTTTAATACTGTTTTATTTAGTCTGATATAACCAAAATATTTTCATTTCAGTATCTAATCATAATAAAAGTATTAAGATATTCTGCTTTCTTTTTCATACCATGCCTTTGAAATCTGCAGTGTATTTTTCACTTACAGCACATCTCAATTTGGAATTGCCAGTTTCAAGGGCTCGAGAGTCCCATATGGTTAGTGGCTGCCATACTGCGTAGCATAGTTCTACAGTTCTAGAATTTACATCTATTAACTTTCTATAAGATAAGGTTTCTCAGTCTCAGCACTGTTGACATATGGACTGGATAATCTTCATTACGTGTGTGTGTGTGTGTGTGTGTGTGTGTGTGTGTGTGTGTATGGTGGGGGAGCAGGGTCCCGGGCATTCACTGAAGGATGTTAAGCAGCATCCCTGACCACTACCCACTCGACACCAGTAGCGTTGCCCTTCCATGATATACCAACCAAAATGTCTCCAGACATCATCAAATTAGAACTAAAGCTACAAAAATAGTCATAGGCATGACAATAAGTTATCTTTAGTTGTGCTTGTTAGAAGTCATTGATGATTTCTCCCAGCCTTTCACAAACAGTTTTCTACAGAGCTAAGCGAATATATGGAGACACTGCAGTAGACATTCCATTCCGTTGATTCTTCTGTGGCTCTGTGCTGAAGAAACCATTTGGTAGCGATGAATTAGTTATTGATTGGAAGGCACACTGGATTGTTGAAATCCTCTTAACAGTCCCTTTCAAAGTGTTCTGGATCATCATATTGTAAGTCTAAGTAAACACTTTGGAGAATTTACTGCTAAATGTTCTCTCTCAGAATCACTGTCATTGTGAATTTAATGTTCATTGAACTTACCGTAATGTTTTGGGGAAATGGTACATTCTAGTGGAGAGACGAAATTGGTTTAGTTTTGATGAATGGGTTTACGATGAAGTGATTATTTTCAGCAGTGATGCTAAATAGACAGACCCTTCACATGTAGTCTAGGAGCCTGTAAATTTGCCTGAGAAGCTCATATTTTTACAAAAGACTGTGAAAGACAAACGTACGCTATATTTATATTAGCAGGCAGCCATTGATTTGCTACAAGCAATTATTTATTTAAGCATTCAATCATCGAGAGACATTTTGTTCTAGGGGTTTTGTTGGGGGTGAGCTTTAGGAAGAGGAAAGTTACTTGCTTGAATAAAACTGAGTTCCAGTTTGGAATGGTCAGTCTCCCCATGTAATGATAATTTTTTTTCCCCAAAGATTTATTTACTTGAGGGAGAGAGAGGAGGGGAGGGATAGAGACAGAGAGAGAGAGAGAGAGAGAGAGAGAGAGAGAGATGATTTCAGGCAGACTCCCCACTGAGCATAGAGCCTGCCCTGGGGCTCAGTCCCATGACCCTGAGATCATGACCTGAGCCCAAATCAAGAGTCGGATGCTTAGCTGACTGAGCCACCCAGGTGCCCCAGGAATATGTTCTAAATAGAAAAATATATTCTCCCCCACGAAGGGCTCAAACTCTAATGTCTAGTGTAGTTTTGGTCCAAATAGTTCATTTTTTGTGTTATGAAAATTCCAGTGAACATCACAGATGAATGGTGCACATTGCTCAGATTGAATCAGAGCTCATGTGTTTGAACTTGTAGTTCTCCAGAAGCAGAGCTTAAAATGATTTTTATTTTTTTAACTGTAATAAGAAAAGAGTGGGGAAAGAGAAAATATCAGTGGTTAGTGTATGTTTGTGTAGTAGGGTCAGTGTTCATGTTTCACAAATGGTGAGTAACTATATCCAAAGCATTCATCCAGCAAACATCTGCTGGGTGTTTGCTGTATATCAGCCACTAACCTAGGGACTGGGGGCACAAAGACGAATAAAAAGGGTGGAATCTGCCCTCACAGAGATGGTCATGTGAGAAGAGAGACAAATGGCAATTTTCTAACATATGGTAGGTGCGCCATGGGGGAGGCATAGGGGATATGGGGATATATGGAAAGATCTGGGGTTGGCAGCTTTCTTGGATTCTGGGACCTAGAGATGCTTTTAGAATATAATAGTTTGGAAGAATGAGTAGGTGTTAGCCTGGCAAATAATAGAGATGGGCTTATGGCTTAAGAGGAAAGTGTGGGAGATTATTCTAGGCAGAGGGACAGCATGTATAAGAGGCTGGAGGTTAGAGAGGATACAATATTTTGGAAAAATCAAAAAGAAGTTTAATTCTGTAGTTCACAAGTGGGAAACAAACCAGGAGTCAGTTTGTGTTGCTAGGGTGTTGTTATAGGTTAGATTATCTTCATCTAGGGAATGTATTCATTCCCTCCCTTTGCTTTCATCGCGAGCAGCATACTTGCCCATGCTACTGATGTTGGGTTTGGCCTATGACTTGCTCTGACCAGTATAATATTAGCAGACATGATGTAATGAGACTCGAAAGACAAGCTCAAGCTCGCTGACTACGAGGCTTATAAACATGCAGAGCCGAAATCAGCAGAGGCACCTTCCTGAATCAAATCTAGATCAGCCAAACTCCAACCAACCCACAGATTTGTGAGCTAGTAAATGCTTATTACCGCATGCTGCTGAAATTTTGTGTTTGCGTCTTATGTAGCAGAAGCTGACTAGAATTATCGGAACACTGATCTACAGTTCAGAGCCAATCACTTGATTATTTCTGTTTTCCATTCACATATTAAATTCCATACTGTATAGATAGCGTGTTTAATATCATCTATAGATGACATAATGAATGATGATAGAATGAATCTGACAAAACGGAAAAATGAGTATGTTAATATAGTACGATAAAATTATAATGTGAGTGACCACAAATAATCCTGTTAGAATGCAAAATAAGAGTTTTATTTATTGGCACCTGCATTCAACATTGATTGATAAAAAAGTACAATGTATCCAACACGGTTGGGATCTAGGAAGACAGCAGTGGGAAGGACATTATCCTGTTTTCATTAAGGTTATAATAGAGGATCTAGAGGTTTGTAGTGAGAGTTTTGTAGGGATTAAAGAAAATTTCTCCAAATAGAAACTCAGTGGATTGGACTCCCCTCTCTGGCCCCTTGCCCACTCCCCCACCATGGGTTCCCACCTTCATGTTCTTTAGGAATGACCAGTTGTTCTCACTTTTTCTTAGGTCGAGACCAGAAAAAATACGAAGGGAGAGATTTCAGGTGCCCCCAATTATATTCTCGTGTCTAGAAGTATCCCCAGACTCTGGAAGCAATTTCCAACCGAAGCTCTGAAAATTCCTTTCTGGGAGATATTTAGGCAATGGGTATGAAAAAAATCTCGGGGAAAGGTTTTATGTTTAGCTCTGCCACATAGTGGTTGGAGAACAGAACCAAATGACTCCACAGTCCCATGATGTTCTCCGTTGGTCTTTGCAAAATGACTATCTATGGGCAGGATTTTGTTTTCCATTTTTAGTACAGCTGGCTCTAAATTTGAGGTCGTTAATGCATTGTTTAATGTGTATTCCATTGTGGCATCTAGTCTCCTTTCAGAAATAAGCTAAGATAATCAATTTCTAAAAACATCCTCCAAGCCTGATTGCTTTTGGCCTGTTGGACCCAGGCAGGCTTTCTTATGGAAAGTTGAACGAGCTGGATATTTTTGTAGACCTGTCCTCGGTTGTAGTCACCACACTGACAACAGTTTGTGGCAGTCTGGTTATTCTTTCCCATTCTGTTCAAGGGGAATGAAAATAAATGGGCAGAACCAACGTATTCTACGGAAGTAGAAGAGAAATGCAATAGAGACGTAGATCTTAAGGAATGAGTCATGACATGCAAGTCACTCTTCTTTTATAAAGTCACTAAGTGTCTGTTTTCACATTATGGGCAAAAAGCAACATTAATAAACCTGATTAAAAGAAAATTCTTATTTTTTTAATCACCAGCAACAGTGGGGCAAAATGCCATGTTGCTCCGGATGTCATACCCCGAGAAGGGCACACAGCTTTACTTCTTTGACATTCCTGCCAAAAAGTGCATCACCTGAATTTAATCATGAGGGGAAGCATCAGGTCAACCCAAATTGGGAGCATGCTAAAAAACAACTATCCTGTACTTTTGGGAAATGCCAATGTCATTCAAGTCAAAGAAAGTAGACATGAAAAGTAAACACAGTGGGTCAGGGGGAAAAAGTTTCCATACAGAATATTATTGGGAAAATTGCTGAAATCTAAATATGACAATATTATCAGTATTAAATTTATTCAATTTGATAATCATGTTCGTCTCAGAAAACATACTCTGAAGTGTGTAGGAGTAAGAGGCATTGTATCAGCAAGTTACTTTCAAACAGATGATTCAGAAAACACACAGATAATAAGCAAATGGGCAAAATGTTTTCAGTTGGTGAATTTTCCCAGGGTACATGGAAATATTTTGTAGACTTGTGAATCTTCTGTAAGTTTTGTAAAGTCTTTTAGAATAAAAAAGTTAAGAATCCTTTAGCAAAAATTCTTAATGTTTCAGAAGGCTAAGGCAGCCTAAGTGACTGAGAAATCCTTTACCCCACAGTCTGATGTGTAATCAGAATGAACTTTAATTCTGTTGGCATGAACTCATTGGTAAAAAAAAGAACTTTCTTAACTTAATAAATTATTGCTTAACCTTAGTTAATATTTAAGAAATAATTTGGGCAACAATGATTTTAAAATTTAAAAACCAAACAAAACAACTAATAGCTAATATTAGTTTCAAAAAACCAATTGCATTTTCAACCAAAAGGAGTATGATTAGTGGTGGGTTGGTCAATGTCTAGGTAGTTGGAATTCCTAATGTGGCAGAAGATCTTAACCAGTAACATCCCCATCTACACTGGACTTGGCTGCTACCGGATTGTTCTTTTTTGTTGTTGAAATGACTGCATTTTAAAAAAAGTTGTTTGACTAAATTAACCATTAGCCAATTTAGTCATCTCCAAGTTAGTCAATATGTCAGAATTTGCTATGCATTTAGTCGTGACTGGAGGCATTGCATCTTTTAAAAAATCAAATATATCTTTATAGGCGAAAGAGAACTTTAAGATCTTTAAAATACATCCATAAATATTTCCTCTTTGTCTTTGTTCTTTTAAAACACTTAAACCCACCATATCGGGAAGAATAATACAGAAAGACAAATGGAATAAAGGAATGCCTACTTGAATGGGCTCATTCTTTAACAAAATAGAAATAAATAAAATCTTTTCTGTCATTCTCGATGCCAGAAAGTCTCAAAGGTGAGTGTTGTTTACCTCCAAGAAAGGGTGATGCTAATGCTTGGCGATAAGTACCAGAACACACTTCGCAGGTGGTTCACTTACTGAAACATCTCTGGATGTGTTGGTAATAACCACTGCTCCCGGCTCCCAAGGGCCCTCCCTACTTCAGACCTAACCCTGGCCTGTTCTCTGGCTACCTCATACTCCCTAAAATCCAACCACTGAAGAGTTAGAGCCAGGCATAGCGGGGAATCCCCAACGCCTAACTGGCATCCAGTTGAATGGGCTAGTGCCACTGTGAAATATCTTGGATGTGATGCCTCTCTTCATGTGAGTCCCTGCTCAGCTCAGGAAATGGAGCAAGATGAGACCTACACTGTCAGAAGGGAAGAGTCAAATTAAGGTACCAGCCTCAGACGAGGCCACTCTATAAACACAGTGGCCAAGAAAAAAAAACAAAAACAAAAAAACACCCACGACCACTCTGCAATCACGTCTGAACACGGTCAAAAATACATTCTCTGACTCACAAAAAGAATCAAACATCCCACTTCCCTGGTTAATATGAGCGACCACTTCTTTTTTACTAGTTGTGGCTTCAGTCTCACTTCCTGTCCTGTAGATGGGATTCATCAAGATGCCCAGTGATGCCCAGTTACCTTTGCTTTCTGGCAGCATCCAAATCAAGAGCAAAGCCCCAGTTTATTGAATCCTCCCCCAGATCTCCTGCCACAGTCCAGTATCCTATAATGCCTTTTCTAACACCTTCTTACTGAGAGATGTACATGGGTCCCCACGACGTGTGTTCTTTCTGGTTGTAATGAATCAATAAACCCAACTGTAATTGTCTGCAGTTGTGTTACTCTCTGGTCTTTAGAAGACATTGATAGTATCATGGTTCTGTAATGCCCCAGAACACTTTCTTAGAGAACTTTGGGGCGGGGGGGGGGGGGGGGTGGTGGTGTAAAAATCAAGTATAAAGGTTCTTTTTCAATCCCAGTGTGGCTAAGGGATTCTTAAGGCAGTAGCCTCTGGCCACCGAAAATCAGGAAAAACACAGTTCACTGACCACTGGCTTGTAAGTGTGGCTGCAGCAGCACAAGAGGATTTGGGGATTTCTGATCCCTCTCGGCTTATATTCCTGGTAGTTGTAGGAAAATAAAACATGTGGATTGCTTCTCTACCTCTTTATCATTACATTATTTTAGCCAGTAAATAATGGTAGAAATCAGATCGATAAGAAGCAAGTTTTGATTTCTTATGAACATTATAAAAAGTAAACATCAACATGAAAAAGGAGTAATTCCTTGGTGACGTTCTGCTGGGTGCTTGGTTGGCAAACAAATCATATTTGTACCATTTATGAAAGTATGGGAGTATTAGGAAAACACATAGTAGAAATAACATTTGAAGTTTATTTAAGGAGACTAAATCGGAAGTTTACATGAAAACATTGTAATAAAAATGCAAACAAGCAAACCTGGGGAATTAGGCTGACGCTTTGAAATGATAATTGTATAATGCTCTTAACTAGTCATTAACGCTGAGCATTTTGGAACAACTTCTTGGGTTAAAAATAGCCTGCCTACCCGACGTATTTGGGAAATAATAAAGTTGCAGTTGACGGCATTTTAGAATGGGAAGCAACCTAAGCATGCTTTAATGTTGCAAATTATAAACTGAGGCATGGGGAAGTCTCATAGATGAGAGCTCGGAGTCTAATTTATTGATCTTTCCGCCTTGCCAGTGTGCAAGAATTTCAGTGAAAATACGTATTTCACCAATTCACGTGGACCTTTTCCTTAGTTGGTCCACTGTTTCAAAATTTCTGACGTACTTGTCTTTACTATGAGTAGATTGTCTTTCTCAGCCTTGGCACACAGATGGTCCCTCGTGAGGCTGGGCAGTGGCAGTGAGCCACGGGTCCCAGGACCCACAGGATCACGGGTGTCAACAACAGACCACTTAAAACCATTCTGTACCCACGAAGCCATGCTGTTGTTCACTTTCAGTGCTACTCAGTAAATTACACAGCACATCCAACACTTTATTGTAAACTAGGCTTCCTGTGAGGTGATTTTTCCCAGCTGTAGGCGAATAGAAGTGTTCTTGGCAGTTTAAGGTAGGCTGGGCTAAGCTATGATGTTTGGGAGTTTAAGTGTATTAAGTGCATTTTGACTCGGGATGTTTTTGCTTTATGGTGGCTTTATTGGGATTCCCCCCCCCCCCCCCCCCACTGTAAGTTGAGGAAGATCTGTACTGACATTGTGGGCTGCATCATTCCTTGTTGGGAAGGGATGCTGTCCTGTGCATTGTAGGCTGTTTACTAGTGCCCACCTTCTAGATGCCCGTAGCACTCTCCTGGCACCCCATCCCAGTTGTGACAACCAGAATTGTCTTCAGACTGTGTCAGATGTCCCCTGGGTGGGTGTGGCATCCCCACAAAGTGTCTAGACCAAATCTACATCCAGCAACTCAGTGCAGTGATGCTCCCCAGGACTGCGGCCTTCCCCAAAGTCTTGCAGAAGGGAAAATTCTCCCCGGTGGGGTGCTGGTTGGGTGTTCGTAGCTTTTCTTCAGATTTGTTCTTAGAGTCTTCCCTGGTCTCATATTCTCCTTGACGTTTCTTTCCATTTTGGAGGCAAGCACGGAAGGCCTGTTTGTCAGCTTTGCAGGCAACACAAAGGTGGGATGCACAAATGTGGCACGTACACGGGGTGGCAGAATCAGGATTCAGACTGCTTCCTGCAGCAGCGAGGTGCAGTCCTCAAGAGAAGATGCTCTAGGGCAGACCTGCCTGGGGTTAAACCCTAGTCCTGTCTGCTAAGGGACCGTGGCCTATTATTCAACAACTCCGCATCTCTAAAATGTTGGTAATATTTGCACCTACCTCATGGGGTTGTTGTGAAGATCAAGTGATTTAATATTGGTGACAGGCTCAGTGTCTGGCAGCAGAGAAGTCCTATATAAGTATTTGCCAAACTAGAAAAAAGATCCTTAAATAATTGGCAGAAACCTGATGAAATGTAGCAGGGCAAAGGGTCAGGTTTACGACTGAGTTTAAAAATAGAACATGTTCAGGGAGGGTTCGGTTAATAGAGAAGGTCATGAGAAAAGGACCCGAGGAATGCCGTTGTACTTGAACCTCACTAATACAGAGTGTTGTTTGGGGCAAATTGGGCAGATCCTTGTCCCACTTTTTCTGCCCACATCAAGCCGTTCACGGGGTGCTGTGGGGTCCACTTCAAAGTCAGACAGTACCACACTGAGAAATGCTAAGGGGCTACAGATGTTGCTGAAAGGAACCTGACCATCATGTCATCTGGAGAAATGCCTAATGTACTGGGGCTCTTAATCTAAAGAATATTTAGCAGGACGAGTGACAGATGTTGTCCATGATGTGAAGGGTTGATGTTTTGCAGTAAGAGATTTATTCCTTATGGCTCCAAGGGGTACAACTGGGAGTTCGGCTTGATAGTTACATGGATACAGTTTTTTGGATTCAAATTAGGATACTTTCTTTTTCTTTCCTTTTTTTAACGATTTTTGTTTATTTATTTTAGAGGGAGGGAGAGAGAGCATGTGGGGGGGCGGGGGGGTGGGGAGGGAAAGGGAGAAGCACCCTTCTGGCTGAGCAGGGAGCCCAAAGCAGGGCTCGGATATCCCAGGACCCTGATATCATGACCCGAGCCAAAGGCAGAGGTTTCACCGACTGAACCACGCAGGTGCCCCGAGGATTCTTTCTAATAACGAGCTGTGCCTCTCTCATGAGAATGGACTGTGTGTTGTGGGGTGGAATGTGTACCCAGACACAAATCGTATGCAAGAAAGGGTCGAAATTCTGTAGATTCCTGGTCTGACTGGGACACTGGACCAGGAGACCTTTAAGATATCTGTCAGTACTAAGTTCGATTGATTTATAAATGCAAAACTAAAAAGTAGCACTTTTCTGTGGTCAGAGTGTCAGAGTAATGAAATGTTTATAATTAAACGGTGTGGTCCTTAACCCTGCCCCTCTCTTTTCATATTTTAAATTATTATTTATTAAATATATTATAAATATATACCATACATAATATGTAAATATATACTAAATTTATATAATATATAAATTTAAAAAATAATTTTTAAATTTATGTATTTATAAATATATATTTAATATAAACTAAATTAAATTAATATAAATTAAATAAAAATAAAAATAAATATATATTATTATACATAATATATTTATATACTATATATATTATCATATATATAGTATATAAATATAAATATGTTAAATTATTATTCAGATCTTTTAAATTATTTCTGCTTTTACTATTTGATTGCTCCATATCCGAAACAATAGTTTTAGAATCCTTCTGGATGTAGCAAATTTAGACGTTGTGTGCTGGCTTCTTTCTGTGAGCGTTGATCGTATACTTCACCCACTGTCCTCACTATTTCTTGTACATCTTTCCAATGTGGATTCTTCACTAATCTTAGCTGTTGTGTTAGTTATCTGGACTATCTAGTGCTGTGCAACAAATTACCACAGACAGCAGCTTAAAAAGCACACATCTATTAAGGCTTCTCCTGGCAGACCTCAACCCGATTTGGATAAGATGCAGCCTCTCATTCAGCAGTTATGGGACGGGACTAGAAAACCTCAGTTGCAGCAAGTTCTTGGTAGATGCTCTGATTTGAATAACAAGGCCTTATAGTCAAGAGGTGGGCACAGACGTGTGTGAGTGGACCTGGGAGCCTGTATACAGGGGAGAGAACGGTTGTCACAGTTTGTCACAGAGCTGGTTTATTGGACGAATTGGTTTCAGAAGGATGCTGATAGACTCCAACTTCATTTCTCTCTGGTTCCTGCCTTTCATCTGTGCAGTGCTGAGTCTCTTTTTCTCATGTCTAATGAGCCTGTAGCTCTTCATTGAGCAGACATAAATTCAGCTTTTACAATCGAGTAACAAAACTGTAATCTCTCAACTAAGTGAAAGCATCCCGTCAGCCCCAGCTTGACGTTGGGTAGGCTCAGCCCGCTGCAGAGGGGCAGTGGGTTAGGCTCTCCTCCGGGACTCTTCTCTCTGCTTTTACCGTCATCTGTCACTGGTGTTCTCAGACCTCATCACGTCCCTAGGCTTTCCTTTCTGTCAGAGACCCCCCTTTCTGTTCTCCCTCCATCCTTCTCCCTCAACCAGCTGATTGCTTGTTCTGACCAAACTCACAGCTGGACGTCCACCTGGGACTTCCTTTCTTTGCTCCTGTGGGTCGGTGCCATTGTTCCTTGGATCTTAATTTTTGTTCTTCTCGGTTCACTGACTTACTTTGTGAGCACTAATCCCTGGTTAAGAAGGGGGTCGCATGAGAGACAAACTCTCTGTGTTCCTGCAAGTCTGAAATGTCTTTATTGACAGAGAAAGACACAGCGAGAGAGGGAACACAAGCAGGGGGAGTGGGAGAGGGAGAAGCAGGCTTCCCTGCCGAGCAGGGAGCCCGACGCGGGGCTCGATCCCAGGATCCCGGGATCATGACCTGAGCCAAAGGCAGACGCTTAACGACTGAGCCACCCAGGCGCCCCATGAAATGTCTTTATTCTGTTCTTACTAGTGTTTGCATAAAATGCTGGGCTTGTAGTCAGAACTTTGAAGGCATCAGTCCTTGTTTCTAACATGACATTGGATCATCACTTGTAGAATTTTTCATGGTCGTGCCAGGGTGATGACCATTTTATTCAGCCTCTGCAGTGCTGCACGGGCCCCTTTCATTTGGGGGCACTTGCTTTCCTTCAGTTCAGGGAAACTTTAAAAAATTACTTCTTTGGGGACGTCTGGGTGGCTCAGTCGTTAAGTGTCTGCCTTCGGCTCAGGTCATGATCTCAGGGTCCTGGGATCGAGCCCCGCATTGGGCTCCCTGCTCGGCGGAGAGCCTGCTTCTCCCTCTCCCTCTGCTGCTCCCCCTGCCTGGGCTCTCTCTCTGTCTGTCTCTCTCTGTCAAATAAATGAATAAAAAAATCTTAAAAAAAAAAACAACCCTTTAAAAAAGATTACTTCTTTGAAAATATCCTCCTCTGTTTGCTCTGTTATTTGTTAGGAATTTCTATTAGTCAGTTTCATCTTCTGGATTAATCTTACCATTTTGGCTCTCATGTTTTTAAATTTCCAACATTCTCTTGTTTTCTGGTTTTTAAAATTTGTTTCTTGTTAGAAGGATTTTGATTTTTGTTTTGAATGAAATGTCTTCCTAAATGTGTCTGAGCATGTTAGTTTGATTTTTTTTTTCTCTTTACTACCCCCACCCCCCATTTATTTCCATTTCTGTTGTGTTCAGTGTTCCTCTTTATCTTAGCCTTTCTCTTTCATAATCCAGGCTTTCCTGAAATGCCTCATGATTCTTGCTCAACCCATTATGCAACAGAAAGGAGGTTGAAGGCTCCATGCCTTGAAGACACTTACTGGCTGGCAGGCTTCAGTTTGGGTTGGCAGGTGTTCCAGTGTGAGAATTTTGATATTTTTCTTAGCTGATAGCATTCCTTGTTTATTCAGTTTTGTTGGAGGAGAACTCTCTTTCACCTCAGGAATGGATGTTTGGCTGCATAGTTTTCTGCCTTTAGAGTATGTGTGTGTGCGCGTGTGTGTGTGCGTGTGTGTGTGTGTGTGTGCATGAGACAGGAAGGTGAGCGTGTGTTTGCATGTGTGCATGCGTATACACGTCTGAGAGAATGCGTGTGTGCACGGGAGAGAGCGTGTGTGTGCACTTCTTCCACCATTCTGCCTGCACACCTTCACTCAATCCCAGTGTTTTTGCGTTTCCCTCCTCCTGTACTTGCATCTTCAGTGGCACCGTAGCATCCCGTTGGGACTCTCTGATCCGACTCCCCTGTCTCCTGCATTATCATGCCATCTGCAGATCTTCGAGGCTGCGTCTTGTCCCTCAGCTGTGTGACTCAGTGTGCTCTCTGTCTTTAGAGCGGTGGTTCTTAACCAGGGGCACCGGTGCCCCCAGAGGATCCTTGACAGTGTCTGGAGAGATGTTTGGATGGTTATAATTGAGGCTGAGGAGAAGGGGCTCCCCGCGTCTCGTGCGTAGAGGTCAGGGATCCTGCTGTGCATCCGACGGCGCACAGGACAGCCCCACGACAGAGAATTCCCCGGTCCCAGATGCCAAGAGTGCTGTGTCGAGAAACCCTGAGCTAGAATCTTGTTGAAATCACACATCTGTTAACAACTTCACGCCACAGAATTTTCGTTGTCATGGATTTGTTATTTTAGTCACTCATTTACCATCAATTTAAAAAGTCTTAAGAGAGAAATGATATAAAATATGTGCTAAGTGTGCATCTTGAACTGGACGCCTGTGAGCTATGTTGTTCATTATTCTTGTTTATATTTATAAAAAGAGGCACAGAGATCCCTCAGATTACAGATACTCCAGTAGCTTTGTCTTAAATGTATTTAATGAACCAAGTAGGACTTTATAAATTGCTGTTTTCCATTCCTTATTTTCATTCTCATTGTCCTTACTCACATAGTGTGGTGTTAAGCCTTTCTGTGTATATCAGCATGGAAAACTACAGTGCGAAATACGTCAGACAGAAAACTCGTTTGAAATGCACTGTAGCCATGCCACCCAAGAAAAAAAATTTGCAAAAATATACACTTATTCCGGCCACACTT
This sequence comes from Callorhinus ursinus, assembly GCF_003265705.2. Lineage (NCBI taxonomy): Eukaryota > Metazoa > Chordata > Mammalia > Carnivora > Otariidae > Callorhinus > Callorhinus ursinus. The sequence continues at coordinate 37,965,760 of NW_027397078.1, forward strand.
TGCATATTTGTTTCCACTTCCATGAAGCAGTTTGGAGACTGTCTCACAGCATTTGTAATTGGAGGCATTTGACCTCTGATTTCCGTTTTTTAATTTAACTGCCAAGCTCTGTTTTCTTCGTTCCGTGTTATTCCACAGAGATCAGCTTACCCCACATTTTTCACACGAGCCTCTTCCTCCACTGTACATTCGGGGCTCAGAATCCTATGACTGGCACACAAAGTGGAGTTCTGAGAGCTTCCTCGTCGTAGTTGCTGGAAGGGAAATTCCCTGTGATGTCTCCTGTTTGGAGCGTCTGTTTCATGTTTCTCTGGCATTTGGCAAGATAACATAATAAGGTGGCAGGAGGCAGGAAAAATATGCCGCAATAAAAATGTCCTAAAAAGACACTTAGTTCTATTTATTGCTTCACAGAACATGGCTGAAGGCAGGAAGAAAAGTTAGAATTAGCGCTGACACAGAAGGTCAGAAAGAGACAGCTAGGAGTCCTTTACTTACTGTTATTTGGATGTGGTTTTGTGTCGTGTGAGGCATTAAGGAGAACACAGAGGGGAACAGTCCAGACCGGGAACTTTGTTTCAACGGCAGGTCAATGACTTCATTTCTGCCTCTGGGTCACAGAAGGGAAGCTGAGGCCCCCAGTCAGTTGCTGTCTGTCACCACTGGCAGATAAATCCCACCACAAGCTCATCACCGGGAGGAGAGAAGCAAAGCAGGAATCCACTCTCACAAAACGTCCCATTACTGACATGCATAAGTTATTATTTTTCCAGCTTTATTGGGATGTAATTGACGTCTAACATGGTCTAAGTATAAGGTGTACAAACTTTAATGGACTTGATACACTTAAATGTTCCAATATGATTACCACTGTAGTGTTAGCAAACTTCTCCATCATGTCACATAATTACCATTTCTTTTTGGTGGTGAGAACATTTAAGATCTACTCTCTTAGCAAGTATAGTTAACATTAATAACATTGCCCAAGAGGCACAAGTTAAATGGAAGAAGGGTGCCCGGGTGGCTCGGTTAAGCGTCTGCCTTTAGCTCAGGTCATGATCCCAGGGTCCTGGGATAAAGCCCCACATTGGGCTCCTTGCTCAGCGGGGAGTCTGCTTCTCCCTCTCCCTCTGCCCCTCCCCCCCCACACACTTGTGCTCACATGCTCTCTCTCAAAAAAATAAATCTTTAAAAAATAAAATGTCCAGAAATCACAGGTATGTTTTAACTAGACAGTTTGGGTCGTTTGACCAAAGCTGAGGCAGGTTTGTTAATCAGTCACCAGGAGGGCACTTCAGGTGCTTTTGGAAGGAACTAAGTCTTCAGGGGGAAGAGTTTTACTGCATAGGTAGATAATGGTGCACAAAAATGCATAGCAACAGAGCACCTTGATGTACCGATTTTCTGAGATTAACAGACCCTTTTACTTATGAAAGAAGCCTCTTCCAGAATATCTGGGCCTGGACATGTGAGAGTCGTATGAAATATACTTTGGCCCACGTTTCCCAAAGAATGAGCCCGAGATGAAGGGTTACGTAGGATGGTTTATGGAAGATAGTGACCACCCCCCCCACCCCCGCTCCGCCATGGGCAGGAGACAGGGACAAAGTGGGTCAGGCAGGAAGGTAGGGGAGACCAGTCCAAGAATGATATATCACATTGGCCACCACCACTGGGGATGAGTTGCTATGAGTCTGTTTGTGAAGTCCTGGGACCATCATGGTTTTTCAGGATCAGCCAGCCAGAATGAGAAGGGAACATTTGTTGATTGTTTTCCACACCAACAATCAAGCGTTTGCCCTTGATGGAATATTACCCAGCGATATAAGGAAATAAACTATGGGGCAGCCACTTCCTGTATCTCTGGGTTGCACTGTGTGGCAGTCAGCTGATTCCCAAACTGTTCCACACCATGGCCACAGCAGAAAAGAAAAACCCTTAGGGAGAAGGCAGGTGAGGGACACAGCATGGGGCTGAAGGAAGGCCTAGGAGACTGGTGAGGTCAACAGCATCTGAAGTTGGGCATAAAAGGCATCCTGTTCCAGGGCACGAGTGCTCAAGTGTATTAGCAATCTGGGGAGCTGGAGCCTTAAGATCAGATATGAGTTAATAAGCAAGGAGGCGTCTTAAGGGCAACCGTGTGACCAGCAATCAGCGTGAGCTCTTTCACGGTTACAGGGAAAATCTCGTGTGACCCTATCTTGCCACGTTTGAAAATAAGGAATATCTTGATTTCCCAGGACATGCTCTAGGAATTACCAAAACCAGGGGTCAGTATTTCCAGAACGGTCCTCTCCATAATGTATCTAAGGGACAGATTATCTTGCCACTCTGAGACTGGATGCAGACAGTGGGCTGATGTGGCCCTTCTGAGGGCCCCACTCCATATGCTGTGTACTCTGTTTTGTGGAGAACCACAGGCATTTTGTAACGCACGTTTGGTTTTCCAAGTTAAAGAGTGGTAGAGCGTCCCCCCTTCATTTTTATGTCTTAAATGATGAAATAAATATAAAATTTCAGGAGAGTATTTTAAGAGTACAATTCCTTACACCTAAGCCTGAGGGCTAGGGGCTTTTGGAATTCAGAATTTTCCAGATGTCGGAAAGGTGAAGTATGGGCATCAGCCATTGCGTATCCCATACCACCAGCACAGCCTGGGGAAGCTCACCACAATCAGACATGTTGTTCAGGTTTCTGCAGTGAAGTGTGTGAATATTCATGTCACGGCAGCAAATAAAGAGTAGCAGTAGCCTCCCTCATTTTATTTTAGCTTTTTGCTGCCATGTGAGTTTTGGTGCAGCATGAGCCTCCCATCTGCACCGGTTGTCCTTTTGCTCCTCCATTCCCCAGCGACGACGCAGAGGGGTCCGCACACAGGCTGCACACACGGTAGGGCTGTGTCACAGCTGAGGAACCCCACACTTATGAAACCCAGGTCTTTTGTAACGAGCATTAAGCCAATCTGCCAAGACGTTGCTCCAGAGGGAGACGCGATCTTTGTCTTCTGAGGCTGTTCACCGTGCGACACCCTCGGACACACAGACCAGAACAGAAGCTGTCAGTGCTTCTGCGGACAGGACGTGCAGAAACTCAAGAGAGGCTCATGGAGAACTGTGTCGCATTGCAGTTTTCTTCTTGGCACACTTTTAGTTTGCTTGAAGTTGTCCCTAGTCCACGAAGTGTCTAATGAACATTTTTCTGTATGTTTCCTTGCAAGACTTTCTCTGTAGCCTCCATTCCTGTCTACTCAGGAATGGAAATCCTGAGCTGTGTGTGTGCACATCTTCATCTGCACTAGAGGATGCCGGCTTATCCCCAAGGTAGTTGTAGCGTGTTTGGTCTTCCTGCCAATGGTGTATGAAAAGTGCATTTATTCGCAGTTGCCAAATATTCAAAGCAGCCAAGTTACTCTTCAGTGGGTGAACAGATACATAAACTGGCTCATCTACACAATGGAATATTACTCAGCGATATAAAGAAATGAGCTATGAAGCCATAAAAGCCATGGAGGAAGCATAAATGCATATTGCTAAGTGAAAGCCAATCTGAAAAGACTGTATGACTCCAACTGCATGACCGTCTGGGAAAGCAAAAACGGTAGAGACACTGAAAACATCAGTAGTTTCCAGAGATTGCGGGGAGGAAGGGACGCATCAGTGCAATGCAGAGGATTGTTGGGGCAACGAAACTATTTTTTGTGGTATTATAATGGTGGATACACGACATGATACATTTGTCCAAACTCAGAGGATTTGTAACACAAAGAGTGAACTGTAGTGGAAACTATAGCATTTAGTTAGCCATAACATTAATATTGGTTCGTCAGTTGTAACAAAAGTACCACCACTGACGCAGGTGGTTAACGTGATAGTGATTTAGTATACGGGAACTTTCTATGCTTTCCGAAATTTTGCTGCTAACCTAAAACTGCTCTCAAAAAGTCCATTAAAAAGTCTATTCCACTACTTTCTGCAACATTTTATATGCCAGACTTTTACATTTTGGCACATTTGATGGTCATGAAATAGAATTGTGTTGCTTTCATTTTTATTTTACTCATGGCGGTTTGGGGCTTACTTTTCACATCCTCGGCTTGCTTATTTATTTATTTATTTATTTATTTTTTGGTTTATTTTTTATCGACTTGTAGGAATTCTTTATATTCCCTAAGTTTTGCTTTTCACATTTAGGACTTTGATGTCACTGGAATTTATTTTTGTGCCTGGGGTAAGATAGAGACCTGAACAGATGTACGTATGGATATGTCTCTCTCTATGTATCTTTATCCGTGTACCTACCCCTATCTGTCTATACAGATGAAGAGCCACTTACTAAGCTCCTGGTACAGCCGTGTCACTCCTTTAGGATCTGTTTATTATCCCTGTACCACCTCCTAATTGTTCTAATTACTAGAGATTTACAAGGAGTCTCGGTATGTAATAGGACATGTCCTTCATCTTTCCTTTCAAATTGTCTCCCTAAGGCTGTATCTAGGTCTTTGTTCTTCTGTAAGAATTTTAGTATCCATTTGTTAAATTTCATGAAACTCTGCTGGGTTTTTGTGAAATCCACTAACTTTATAGATTAGTTTGGGGAGGAAGACATCTTCACCATAATGAATTATCTTCCCATCCCATCATAGACAGTTTTTAAGGTCCTCTTCTTCAACACTGTTCTTATACTTTTACATTTGATTTTCTGCATTGACACAGTAAAATTGACTTGATGTGCACAGTTCTGTCGAGTCTAACACATGTACTGATGCATGTGGCCACCACTGAAATCAGGACACAGCACAGTTCCATCGTCCCCAGAACCCCTTCATGCCGTCCCCTTTGCACTCACAAGCTCCTACCCCGAGGCCCTGCATCCATGGATCTGTGTTCCAACACTGTAATTTTCTTTTGGAGCAATGATCTCATATAGATGAGATCATACCAGTACGTAACCTGGTAGGACTGCCTGCCTTCACTCATAAGGCCTTGGGAGTCATCTGCGATGCTGTGCGTTATCAGTAGTTCATTTCACTTTATTGCCAAGTAGTGTTCCATTGCAAAGATGGGCCATCTTTTGTTTATTCATTCACCGTGTGGGTATTCCTGTTCTTCCAGGCTTTGGTGATTATGAATCGAGCTGCTGTATGCATGCATATACATAAGTTTCCATCTTTCAGGGGCTGACTGCCTAGGGCTGAGATTACTAGATCTCCTTTTATGTCCACATCACTTTCTCCTATAGATCTTCTCCCTCCTTTATCTACGACTAGGTGACTTACACAGTTTGCTGCTATTGTGAATGGGATTATTAATATTTTTTCTAGTTGATTTTTGGTGGCATATAGGGACCCTTTCCATGTTTGTATTTTGATCTTGTGTCCAAAAGTCTTGCCAGACTCTCTTGTCAGTTCCAAGAATTGGTCTGTAGATTCAGTTAGAGTTTTTATGATTTGAGTATATATTTATATGTGTGTACGTATGTATGTATATATAAAGCGCCACGTTGGCTTTCTAAGATTTGCAGAACAGTGTTGAACAGAAAGATGATGGAAGATACCCTTCTCTTCCTTCTTGAGTTAGCGGGGTGGGTCAGTGGCCACCATGGCCACATGTGTACCTTTCCTTCTTTTCTTTTATGCTTGGATCCAAGTCCTCTGGCTGGGAAGAGGGTGGTCATGCTCGTATGCTCTGCTCCCTGTTCCCATCTGAAGGCTGTAGCCCTTGGGAGTACCAGCTTTCAGGGCAGGATCTCCAATAAGCCCCACCAGATTTCTGTCGTGGACACTGCTTTTCATGGCCTGGGAACAAAAGGCCGGCTGTGAGTCCCCGGTTTTTGTGACATGAGGGCACAAATGGCTTTGGTGTCTGATATCTGCTTTCTTCTCCAGTTGCATATATTCATCCAAAAATTAGCCTGGGAGGCTCCCACTGGCTTGTGATTTTGGATAATATAAACCATCCCGGTTCTTCGCTGTCTTCAGCGCACAGTTGAACCTAACCCGTGTTCCTGGAAACGGAAGCCGCCTCCAATTTCTCAGCCGAATTTTTTATTCAGATGAACGTATGTACATTTGTGTATGTGTGCATGTGTCTGCAGTTGTAAAATTCTACATAGGGTTTCTGTAACTGCTTTTTTTTTTTTTTAGTGTCTTCTTATTGTACTATTCTTTCCCTTCTTCCTCTTTAATTCTGTAGGTAAGTGTGTTTAACTGTTTTAGATGGTATGAAGTATTGTCTATCCTCAGGCTGCTAATTCCTGCTTGCCACATACCTTTCCTGTGGTGCCTTTTATTTTAGCTCATCCTCAGAAGACTTCTGAAAAATATGGTGGCTAGGGACACCTGGGTGGCTCAGTCGTTAAGTGTCTGCGTTCGGCTCAGGTCATGATCCCAGAGTCCTGGGATCAAGTCCCACATCGGGCTCCTTGCTCAGTGAGGAGCCTGCTTCTCCCTCTCCCTCTACTGCTCCCCCTGCTTGTGCGCTCTCTCTCTCTCTCTCTCTCTCTGATAAATAAATAAATTAAATGAATAAATAAATAAGTAAATAAATATTTAAAAAAATAAATAAAAAATATGGCAGCTATCCTGTGTGCCTTCTCTGGGCTGTGGAAGTGTCCTTCAGAGCAATATTATGTTTGTTTCTGTTGGCCCCCCTTGGGTTTTCATGGTGATTTCTTGGTTTCAGGTTCCAAACCAAGAAATGAATAAAGCTGGAGTCTCCCTACTCAGCACAGCCAAAGCCTGGCTTTCTTGGGTTGTGACAACTGTTTTCTCCTGCTTGACATGGGCTGGGGAGATGACCAACCTGCTTGTCCCTGAACCAGTGGATAGTTTTTCCCATCTCTGTTTTATGGGTGGGACAGCCATCTAGGCTTTTTGCTTTCCCTAAGAGGACAGACAGTGCTACCTTTGTCACCTTACGTAGGCTCAAGGCCACACCTCCTGTTTTCTCATGAGCATTAGAATCCCAGTGCACAGAACAAGAGATGTTTCCATGATCATTTTCTTACTGTCTTCCATTTATGACTCAAACTTTGATTGCTTCTTCAAGTCTGACACCTGGACATACCCCACCCACCCAGTTCCCACTCTTCCCCAAGCCGGGGGAGGTATGTATTTTCACCCTGCCATGTCTTTGCAGAAAGGGTGATTCCCTCTGTGCCAGGTAGTCTACTATAATGCTTGCATTTCCCTTTTGCTTTTTTCGGGTGGTTCTCCACTATTTTAGGGACCACAGCAATGGCTTGTCACAAATAAGCATAACAGTGAAACGACAATGTGGCTTTCTCTTTGATAGCTCCTACCCCTGTCTTTCAAATCCTTTGGGAAGAGAACTGGGTTATAAATAAATGCATAGAGTAAATAAAAACTTAGAGTTTGCTGGGGCAGCAGGGACATGATGCTGATTTGGTGCCAGGTAGATGTTTTAGCTAATGAACATAATTGCTCCTTAACTTTAGAGGGAGCTTGCTCTTAGGAAGTCTCATGACAGAGGAAATTGGACAAGTTTGTTTGTTAAATCAATTTGTTTTGCAGATACTCTTATCCCCAAGGCCTAAGGCTCTTTTGATTAATGGGCCTCACATGTGTCATCGGTTTCTAAGCCCTGCTGAGGATTTAGATCTTAGCATGATTGCTGTCAGTTTAATTTTTGAAAATGAAAGTACATTCATTGCAAATATCTATGAAGGATATTTTATTTTTATTTCAGATGTCTTTCTCCTTTCCTTTTAAATGACATTTCTGTTTTCAGCACTGTTACTTAGATGTCCTATTGATTTTGCTGGGTTCTGGGCTGGCTCTTTCTTTAAAGTAATGAGTAACAGGTCTTCATCATAGAGCCTTTTGGCAAGATTATAGTTTATGTATCCATTATTTGTCTATCATCTATCCACCTATCCATCCATCTAGCAACCTCCATTCTAGAGCTTTACCCAGTAGTGTAATTAACACATGAACGTTTTTAGTTGTTGGTCAGAAAACTAATACCCTTTATAGAAATTATTTCTAGAAGTTCATAGATTTCAATGCTTTGAATGCTGGGTAGCTAAGCTAATCTATATATTGATGTGAATACTTACCATTGTGAATTTATTTCTATTTCCTTATTTCCTTATGCAGATAAGCCCTTGAAGTGCAGACAGTGTTTCTGTAGCTTGTCTGAATTGAATCCAAACTGATTTATATTATATCTTTTCATTGGGTCTAAGATTAGAGGATGGGAGTCAGAGTTGGAAATTTGCTTGGCCTACTCCCCACTTTTTTTTAAAGATTTCATTTATTTACTTATTTGACAGAGAGAGAGCAAGAAAGCACAAGTAGGCAGAGTAGCAGGCAGAGGGAGAGGGAGAAGCAGGCTCCCTGCAGAGCAGGGAGCCCGATGCGGGGCTCTATCCCAGGACCCTGGGATCATGACCTGAGCCACAGGCAGATGCTTCACCAACCGAGCCACCCAGGCGCCCGCCAGCCCCCACTTTATTCATTCATTCATTCTTTCATTCATTTAATTATGTTCTGTCAATCGCCATCATTAGTTTTTGATGTAGTGTTCCATGATTGTTTGTGCATAACACCCAGTGCCCCACGCAGAACGTGCCCTCTTTAATACCCATCACCAGGCTAACCCATCCCATGCCCCCCTCTAAAACCCTCAGTTTGATTCCCGGGAGTCCATCGTCTCTCATGGTTCATCTCTCCCTCCGATTTCCCCCCCTTCATTTTCCCTTCCTTCTCCTAATGTCCTCCATGCTGTTCCTTATGTTCCCCAAATAAGTGAAACCATATGATAATTGACTTTCTCTGCTTGACTTAGTTCACTGAGCATCATCTCCTCCAGTCCCATCCATGTGGATGCAAAAGTTGGGTATTCGTCCTTTCTGATGGCTGAGTAATCTTCCATTGTATCTATGGACCACATCTTCTTGATCCATTCGTCTGTTGAAGGGCATCTCGGCTCCTTCCAGTTTTGCTATTGTGGACATTGCTGCTATGAACATTGGGGTGCATATGGCCCTTCTTTTCACTACATCTGTGTCTTTGGGGTAAATGCCCAGTAGTGCAATTGGTAGCTCTATTTTTAATTTTTTGAGGCACCCCCACACCGTTTTCCAAAGTGTCTGTACCAACTTGCATCCCCACCAACAGTGTAAGAGGGTTCCCCTTTCTCCACAACCTCTCCAACATTTGTTGTTTCTTGCCTTGTCAATTTTTGCCATGCTAACTGGTGTAAGGTGGCATCTCAATGTGCTTTTGATTTGAATTTCCCTGATCAGCCCCCACTTTCAAAACACAGTTCCCCTGGTCAGGCTTAGAGGAGCAGCTAGCTGGTTCACTGTGTTGGGCTTTGAGCCTTACATTCCAGGGGAACAATGTGCATTCAGTGAGCTAACGTACAGGAAGCCCTCAGCCCTGTGACTGGTGCGGAGCAAAGCTTCAGAATGCCCACTGTCATTATTACCTTATTGTTGGTCATTGTCACCTCTTCTTCTTCCTCCTGTGTTCTCTTTCCTTAGTGAATTCTAGCACCCTGCTTGCACATAACAAGAATGAACAAATGAAGGCTGTTTGAAGTCTGTCCCTCTTACTTTAGAGAGCAAACAAAGGAGAACACAAGTTTCTCAATGGGCCCTGCTCCATCACTTGGTTGACACACCGTTCCTTTCTGGAAAGCCTGGGTTGATGGTACCAGGTGGCATGTCCCGCAGCTAACATTCCCTAACATTTGTACTCAATGAGATGAAACACATAATTGGGTGTTGTAACAACGTCAATTTCTCTAAAATATTCTAAACATTTATAGCCGCTTTCTTTTATTTTTTTGTTTTTAATTTAGGGTTTTTTCTTTCTTTTTTTTTTTTTTAGAGAGGGAGGGCTTGGGGAGGGGCAGAGGGAAAGAGAGAATCTTAAGCAGGGTCCACGCCCAGTGTGCAGCCTGACATGGGGCTCAGTCTCAAGACCCTGAAGTCATGACCTGAGACGAAATCAAGAGTGTAGGACACTTAACCTCCTAAGGCACCAGGTACCCCATATTGCCCCTTCCCATGTGTGCCTCATCATGGTCTGAGAAAAACATTTGTGGGCAGGTTTTAGACCAGACTTTTTGAGTAACAATGTGCTGATCAGTGAACATAAGCACCAAGTCCTGGCTATTCTTACACCTATTTGACTACTGTGATGACTTAAAATACCTATTCATCCACCTGTTTGTACAATGAACACTTTATTGACAACTTATTATAATAATATCATTGAGGTTGGGGCGCCTGGGTGGCTCAGTCGTTAAGCGTCCGCCTTCGGCTCACGTCATGGTCCCAGGGTCCTGGGATCGAGCCCCGCGTCGGGCTCCCTGCTCGGCGGGAAGCCTGCTTCTCCCTCTCCCACTCCCCCTGCTTGTGTTCCCTCTCTCGCTGTGTCTCCCTCTGTCAGATAAATAAAATCTTTAAAAAAAAATAATATCATTGAGGTTGTACAAGCTTGGAGACAAGAGTGTACAGTTCTGGAAAAAAAAAAAAATGCCTGCTTTAGTGACCTTTAGTGCCAAGCCCAACAGGAGAGGGTTTACAAAGTATTTTTTATTTTATTTTTTTACATTTTATTGATTTATTTGACAGAGAGAGTGATCACAAGCAGGGGGAACGGCAGAGGGAAAAGCAGGCTCCCCGCTGAGCAGGGAGCCCCACGCGGGACTTGATCCCAGGACCCCGGGATCATGACCTGAGCCGAAGGCAGACACTTAACCGACTGAGCCACCCAGGCGCCCCAAGTATTTTTTTTTTTTTAATAAAGTATTATATGAAGTCCGAGGTGAGAGTAACCAGGGCGTCGTCGTCCAGCAAATATGTATATATGGTATCCTCTGTGCTAAGCACCATGAGGACAAGATGCTGTTGTGCTCTCTGCTGTGAAGGAATTTCTCTTCTTAGGGGGTGACACTCAACCCTCCCACTCTCAGCCTTGGAGTGGAAGGGTAAGTTATGTCAGTAGTGAGAGCTGCAATGAGGTAGAGGTTTGATGGTTCCTGCCAGGTTACTAAGAGAGTGGAGGTTTGATCTGCTTTCCCAGAGATAATAAGGAAGATGTCCGGTCAAAATGCCAGATGGACTGGGAGAGGTAGGGAGAGATTCTGGACTCCAGGGAAGAATGGCAGTGAAAGGAATGAGGTATAGCAGGTGCATGGTATGGTTTGGAAATGGATGGTGTACCCACATGACTAAAACTGGGGTAAGTGGTAGGATGAAGCATGATGGGCTGATACTGCAGGTTCCGAATTGGGGTAAATGGTAGGATGAAGCATGATGTGGGGAAGTGGGATGGGCTGATACTTCAGGTTCAGATGTGGGTGAACCTTCAAAAGTGGGCTGTGTTCTACCATCCACAAGAGCCAGAGGTGATTTCTTGAGCAGATGAAATGAGAACAACATAAGACAAGGACTCCAGTGCCCTGGCCATTGTGTCTTCAAAGAGGATGGTGAGCGCTGGCAGGGAGGCACTGGAGGTAATGAGGGTGTGGGGCAGTGAGGGAGAACTCACAGGGCTCCCATGGGAGAGGACAGGTCTCCACAACTTTCCCGGTGGTCTCCAATTTGAATGATAGCTTCTCAAGAATGCAACGGGAGGACCAGACGTTTGGGGAAAGAGAACTCTGATTTTATTGTTAAGGATTCTATTCATTTAGTTATTTTAGAGAGATAGAAATTGCATGTGCATATGGGAGGAGGGGCAGAGGCAGAGGGGGGAGGAAGAGAGAATCTCAAGCAGACTCCCTGCTGAGCATGAGCCCCACTCAGGGCTCGATCTCACGACCCCGAGATCATGACCTGAGCCGAAACTAAGAGTCGGAGGCTTGAGCGACTGAGCCACCACCCAGGTGCCCTGAAAGAGATATTTTAAATAGGTGAAATGGTACCAACAGGCAGTTGGGAATGGGGCTGTGACTCAGTAGCACAGTGTTGTGAAAGGTAGCAGTGCAGACTCCAGTTTTGAGGTCATGCTGTGTCATTCAGGAGAACTGCTCTGCAGAAAACAAGGAGAGCTGGGCTCATCAGCTGGGGGCTGGAGACCATAGCGGCCTAAGTCCTCAACATATAGCAAAATCACAGCACGTTATACATGGGCACAACTGAAGACCCTCTCCCAACAGTGACCAGGGAGGAGGAGGCTGCTGATGCCTCAGGAGGCAAGGGGAGACCTTGAGGCCTTTGGGCGAGATGAAGCAAACCCTCCTGTGAGTCCCTCAGGGCTTTCCCCTCCCCTGCTGTTTCCCTTAAGCCTGCTCACACCTCTGCTTATACTCGCTTCGTTCATTAAACTTTCTGAAGTCACCCCTTCACCTGTGTCTCTGTCCTGCTGGGACCCTGACCAAAACCCCAGCCCACTCAGACCTCAGTCTGGTTTGCTCTGCACGACATCACAGTGCCTTTAAACGGCATCACCTGCTCTTAAAGGTGAGTAGACGAGAACTAGTTATCATGGTTGAGAAGGACTTTTGAGGAAGGTAGGGGGAAGTCCAGGGAGCTGTGGCCTCCTAGCACCGGGTAAGAGAGCTAGAAGATGGGGCTTTGAACACGCAGGTAAAGAAGTGATCTCAGTAGAATAGGGATCCAAAAATACTAAGCCCCAGCCCTTAGGTGGCCTTTCCTGTGTCAGGCACCATCGTAAGTAGTTTGCACGTTTTCACTCCTTCAGTCTCCATGAGGTAGGTGACAGCACAATGCTCACATCACAGAGGGAACTGAAGAACAACAGAGAGGTGGTGTGGCTTGCCCAAGATCACACAGCTAATAAGTGCTAGAGCAGGAGTTTTAATCTACCCTTTGTTACGGTTTGCTGTGGCTCAATTTAAGCAACATTAAAGTTCTTGGAAGAAAATGTCCAATATTGAGTATAATTGTTTTTAAAAGGAAAAGAAATAATGGGGAATGGTAGGGCAGAATGGAGGTTTAACGATGAGAACAGAAAAGGAGGAACTTGTATAAAAATGAGTTTATCATCTCTGGTTAGTTCCTGAGTGTTATGCAATGTCTTTACAAGTAGAACAGGACCTTGAACTCTTAAAAATAAAATCATACAGAGTTTAACTAGGGCACAGGTTTTTTTATTGACCTACTGGGACTTTACTCACATTCCTTCTACTCTGCTTCTCAGAATCTGGGTTCCTTGGAGACCTCGTTTTCCTGAGTACCATTTTACTGGGAATAGGTGATGTCCGCACACTAAAACCTGAAAACATAAATCAGTAGAACTCGAGGTTGAACAAATTGTACATTCCCTTTCTGTTTATACTTTGGGGCCTTCTTGGGGAATGGCATTTGTGGCAGCTGGGGGTGTAACATGAGATTCGTAGGTACTGAGGTTTGGGTAAACAGAGGGGCAGGAACGGTGCAGAAGTGACAAGATGGGACTTGTGAATTTCAGCAGGAGTTATAAAGAATTTCTAGAATGCTGCGGTTACTAACAGTGAATTTGGTTGGGACGCCTGGGTACCTCAGTCAGTTAAAAGTGTCCGACTCTTCATTTCAGCTCAGGTCGTGATCTCAGGGTCCTGGGATTGAGCCCCACTTTGGGCTCCCCGCTCAGCTGGGAGTCTGCTTGAGGATTTCTCTCCCTCTGCCCCTGCCCCTGCCCCCGCTTGCACGCGTGTGCACGCTTTCTCTCTCAAATAAGCAGATAATGAATTTGGTAAAGTTGCCTTTGTGGGGAGAGGTTGAATATATGGAAGCCTCGAATTCTTTTTCTTTGGTTTTTCAATGTAGACTGACACGTGCATCAAAGGAAAGGACAGGCACAGAGTCTCCCAGTGATTTTCTTCAAGAGTAAGTAGTGTAGTGCAGTTTCTCAGAGCCCAGAAGAATTGTGTCTTTGTTGAAGAGTTCTTCACTATGACACCCTTGCTTAGGGTCACTGAGAATAAGACATACAAGCTGATGAGTCAGGAAATGTGTTCTCAACCTTGAGGAGATCTGAGAGAAAAGTCAGTGCATGCATATGTCTGTATAAAAAGAACCAATTTGGTTTTTTTTTTTTTAAAGATTTTATTTATTTATTTGAGAGAGAGAGAGAGCACAAGAGCACAAGCAGGGGGCGAGGCAGAGGGAGAAGCACACTCCCCACTGAGCAGGGAGCCTGATGTGGGACTCGGTCCCAGGACCCTGGGATCATGACCTGAGCTGAAGGCAGACGCCTAACAGACTGAGCCACCCAGGCGCCTTACCAATTTGGTTTTCTTATTTTCTCTTGTATAGGCAAACACTAACTAATAACAAAAAAGGTTTCTATTATACATACAATAATCTGCCTTATCATTTGTTATTTAAGAAATCTGGATGTAATCTGGATTTAAAGGGAAGGCGTCGTAGAGATGATATTGTAAGTCAAAGAGCCCTTAAAAACATCAGCTACAAAAATGTATTAATAGAGTTGTCTTTCAGTCATCCAAGGACAATAAAGAAGAACCTTGGGTGAAATGAAGTTCGTGTGAGTTGGAGTCCCCAAACCTAGAACCAATTTTCCTTTGCTACAAAATGTCTGGTAATGAGTTCAGGACTTTAAAGACTGGAGTAACTTTCTTGGGCCAGGAAAGATAGTAAATCTAGGACAAATTAGTTTAAAGGTACTGGGCCCAGCACACTTGAGGATATAAAAGATGGATGATGAAGTACTTACAGTGGCTGAACCTAAATGTTATTCGAGAACTAAAAAAAGACACATCAATGGTGAATAACTAAAAGTAAATTCAGTGTTACAATGTAAGAGACAATTGGAAATCTAAATTACTGTCCAATGGATAAGGCAAATTTAAATATGTGAAAAAATACAATGCAAAGTAATCAATATCTGAAAGGACAAAAATGGGAATTCCTCAGCTCTCTGAGAAAAAGGATACTGAGAAGGGCAAATAAAAATTGGAACATAGCAAAGGATGAATAAAATAAATGTAAATCTGTGAAAGTTAATACAGAAATTTGAGTATTAGAGTAAACAGACACTTTTTCTTCCTGGAAAGTGATTTCAGAGAAATCTTACTAGTAGGTCAACTACACATAAATGATAGCATTTCCTCAGCCTCCAAAGCGTTTGTCATCCTTCAACCTCCAACCTTCTAGCTCTGGGCAACCACATAATCTACTTTCAGTCGCTATGGATTAGTCACAGACTTTTATAACCTGTTCTCAGGAGTGATATCCCATGACTTTTGCCGTATTCGATTACTTAAAAATGAGTCATTAGGCCTCACCATAAGGTATGGGAGGATTTCATGGGCTTGTGTGGCTCATAAGACAGTCTTGTGAGCAAGGCAACCTGAAACTAGGTGCAGCAAGACACGGGAAGAGGTGTGACTCTCCTGCAAGCATCCTCTACCTTATCTGACATTTCCCTTGTGGGTGTGCTGGTATTGGTCAGCATAACTCTCAGGCCCCCAGATCTGAACTCAGTAGTCTAGAAGGCTGGTGTCCAGAGCAGATGACATTTTGACTTTGAGTTATTTAAGTATAGACATTGCACATTAATTAGGACAGTCCTGAGGGTTGGTGATTCAGTTTTTACCTGAGATTTTCCAGAATCTAGTGGTGTGGGGTTCTCTGCAAAACTGTCATCCACTCTTACTGAAAATACACACTGAGTCTTGAAGGCTCATAGTAAAGAAACCTGCTTAACTGTATTTGACTGTGTCTTTTCCACATGTATTTGACTGAGACGCTTTTCTCCACCATTTACCTTCTATTAACGATGTGGGACACAGGTGATAAACAGAATATTCTTTGAGGGGTAAATAAGCTGTTGTAATTCTCTGTAGCCTGTGTGCTCTCCCTGTGGGTGCTTATTAATACTTTGCATTTGAGTCAACTAGGACTGTTGTTGTTTGTCACAAGGAAGATGGTAAGCCAGGAATTCCTCATATTGCACTTCCCCAGGTGAGGTTTTGAACCTATGTGGAGGAGCTTTCTTTGATCTCTGTTAAATATTATTGGGTTAAAGATCAACCATCTGCAAGACAGCATACGATATTGATTGAGGCCACTCCGTTGACTCAACTGTTGCCCATTGGTTAAGCCTATAGGGATGATGTTAAATCTCCAGTTTGTGATTTATATCATGGACCAGTGCTCCCAAAGTAGGCAATCCAAAAACACTTCAAAATAATAGTCTTAATATTGAGCCCGCCAGTGCCGAGTCCTTTGTCTCGCTGCAAAATGTCATTGTACCGATTAACAGCCTTCTCACTTTGGTTGACCCACTTCTGGTTATAGCAGTTAAAAAAAAAAAAAAAGGCGTATTATTTATTATATCAGATGACACTTCTTCATTTTCCGTACAGGAAGCACCTCTGTGCACTAGCTTATAGTCAGTGGGGACCATATTTTCAACATTTTCTCCAACTGTCAAAGGAATGGGTTAGACTGTTGAGTCAGTACTAACTGCTGGCAATCAACGCAACATTTTCTAGGACCTTACAAAATCTGTCTGTTGTGTTTTAGATTTGGAGAGAGAATTAATAATTACCTCATGAGTCTTTGGTTTTGAGTCTACTTGATTTCCTTTTTTAGGGTTGGTCAACTCTAGACTTAGAAATTAGTCTTTATTGCAGGATTAGAAAGAGTGGTTCTTTGTAGTTCCTTTGGTACGTTCTTACAGTAAACTCTAATGGACCTGGAGTAGTTACCTGAGTGTAGAACGTTGAACTAAGTTTAGACTGTACTTCACTTGGTGCCATCTTACGTATGTTCTGTCTTCCTTTCTAGGGGTTGGTAGTAAAATCCCCTGCCCCTGAGTGCGGCAGGGACCTGGGGGTATGATAATTCCATTCCTGCAGTGAGGTTTCCCACGGCAAAGATGATGGGATGTCACCCTGTGATTGTGCTATTCTGTCAACAACTCCATGAGCTCAGGAGAGGGCTCCTAGCTCCAGGCAACACAGTCCACTGACTCCTGGGTGAACAGTCTTTGTGCAAGCCTGAGCTCTAGATGCAGTTAAGCTGTGCCTGGGTCCCAGAACCACAGAAACGGTGTGCTAACGTCTGTTGTTTTAAGGCCCTAAGTTTAGTGCTAATTTGTTACACAGCAAGAGAATAACTCATACACCAGCTTAAAGACATTCTCCTTAATACCAGACACTTCCTCACTCTTACTGGTTAGTGTCATGCTGTCTACACCACATAAGGCATCTGTTCTTCCTAGTTCTGGTTCTTCTTTGTAGATTGACTTGGGCACACTTTTTGGCCTTAGCTCCCTGTGGCCTTACTCGTCTCATTTCATTTCACAGTCCCCTCCTTCTAGCTTTTCTTCATCTTTCTTTAAAAATTGGAGTTCATTAAAGAGTTACCTCTGCAACCATGGTGGGGTTGGGGGTTGGGGAAGGTGGGAGGTGGGGCGAGTGTTACCCGTTGTTTCCATTAAGATCATTTGCAATACTACTATCAATTTGAAAGGCTCCTTAGAGGCTGTCCAGCTTTCTTGCCTGCATTAGCATTTGCAGTGTTTTCAGAGAATTATCCTATTTGCTGCGGGGTTTTTTTTTAGTAGCTGCTAAAGCTTAGCAAGGGTGCAGAGGTTTGCTGTGAGGGAGGTGCCTGGATAGACTGGACTAAGTCAGTGTGTTCCCCCTGCTCCCAATACCCCCTACACACACACTACACCAGAATCTGGGGGTGCTCCAGTGCCAGAGAGGGAGTTGATCCGGGTGAAGTAAGGGGTTGTTTTCTAAGGAGAACCATAATTGGCCCTAGGAAGCTTCACCAGCGAGGAAGTAGATCTGAGACCCCACACGTATCCAGCCGCCTTCCACTGAACATCCTGTTCTTGAAAAATCAAAGATCTGCATGAAAATGCTAACAGGGAGCCTAAAACACAACAAAAATAGAGTCTTCATAAATGTGCACATTCTCTGAGGTTTGGGTGCTAAAGGTTAATAGGCCTTCCACTGGGAAAATGTTAACCATGAAGACATCTGCTGTGTATGCCTGCATTACGCTCACTTTCTCACTGAGATGGGTGTAAAATATGCATTCTGCATGTGCAACTGGTCTTGCTAGAGGAGAAGGGAAATACGAGTTCTTCCTTTCAAGTAACAATGCAGTTTCCATACCCAGAAAGGAATACTTAAGAGGGAAGAGCAGAAACTCCTTAAAGACTTGGAAGAGTCAGTGGGTTTCCAGAACTTCTGCAGGGAAGGTATCAAAACAGTTGCACAGAAGCACCGCATCAGGGGGCATAATAACACAAAAACAGGTACACATCTATATCGACTGAAAAGTCACCCATGTCTGGGCAAGTAAGTATGCCCAAACACTTGCAGATATAAGGAAACATGTTACCAACTGCTAAAGGAACACTGTGCTAGTTAGGGAGCCTTGCTGAAAGTCGGGGTCTGCCCATTTGATCTTAATCCAGGTTTAACGTTAAAGTAGAGCAGTTTCCTGAAGCCCCTTAGAAGACTGCACCTCAGAAAGGCAAAATAAGGCTAAGACAGGAGCCTGGTAACCCATGTACAGTAGCATGTCCAAGGAAAAGATTAGTGTGTTTTCTTCCATAGCAAGTAGTTTCTTACATCATTTCTTTTATAGTACACATTATAATGTGTTACTGTTTTATTTATTGGTTTACTTCTCTTGGTGGTAGGCAGATTTCTCACTATAATGTAACCTCCATGAGGGCATGTGGTATGTCTCACTTGTCTAGCACAGTGACCCAGTTCTTTCTCAATAGCTTTTCCTTAAACATGTGTCCATAAACAGAGAGAGGAAAAATTTGCTTTTTTAGCTAGGGTTTTTAAATTTCATTTTTGGTTGTCCAATGGAATGCCTCTGGAAAGTCCTGTGACAGAGTCTGCCAGAGCCTTCCACACCCCCCAAAACTTCTCATTTCTGCTGATTCATGTGGACTCAGATGACATTACCAGAAGGGATCTGTAATGCATCACTTGTGACTTTGAATTCCTGCCTAGAGCACTAAAGGGCTTGGAGCCAGACTTCTGTGTTTTCTATTTGGATATTGTGGTTGTTAGAAGAAAGTGGACAGTTGGTGGGTAGAATTAATAAGACAGTCCCAGAAATTCCCAATCCCTGATCTATATACCCTGCATAATTTCCCTGCCTTTGAGCATGGGGCAGAGCCTTTGAATATGATGAGTCATCACGCCCAAGATTACATTACTGATCAGCTGGCCATGAGTTAATCAAAAGTTGGGTTGAGATATGATGGCTCTACCCATGCTAGTGGGTATCTGCCAGGTGGGGTCCTGGAAAGCCTTTGCTCTCTTGATAAAAAAGAGAGAGAGAGAGAGAGAGAGAGACTCCACAGAATGTCCTTCCTTTCTTTATGCCTGGATGTATGCCAAGCGTAGTGACTATGAGGCCACATCCATGATGGGCCAATAACAAGATATTGAGGGTGGTGATGCAGATCTTTAAAGAACACCGGTCCCTGAAGGCATCAGTGAGCAGATTCACCAGCTCTTGGCTACCCACTTCCTAACTTGTTACGTAAGAAACATAAGCCCTTCCTGTTCAAACCCTTACTTTCCCAGCATTGTAGTTTCTCATCCAAATGCAGACTTACTTGAGGCCATTAGATCCTTGTCATTAATCCTACTCAGGGAAAAAAGTGATGGTGGTTAACTCTCTGGAAATAATGAATAACAGCAAAAAAGGTCATCCAAGATGTAGCATTTATCAAGGCAAGAAAAGCAGAGTATGTGTTGCTCTTCTAAGAAAGGTAGTTTTGAGGGAATCATACTGTGTTTCTTAAAAAAAAAAAATGAGGATTAAGATTTGTTTTTCTTTCTTTACTCAGCTGCTGGTGTGTGATTTCTGATCAAAGCTCTATTTGCAATGCTGGGTTAAAGTAAATTGCTTGTATTTGTATATTTATGAACATCACATTAGGAATTGTAAACATACCACCTGTAATGGACTTTTATTCTATATAAATGATACCTAATTAGTAACACAAACTCCTGTCAACCAAAAAGGGGTAAATAAAGCTGTTCATGCTCCTGAATTTTGAGGAATTTAATCAACCTGGGTTACTACTATTTTCAGTTCTGTCAGCAAAAAAAATAACTCTAGAATACTTATACTCTGGGATGATTTTGTGATCTGCTTCAGGGCTACCATGTGTTGTAGAAAGAAATCAGTGAGATTAAAAGAGATATCATTAATATTTTAGATCCTTTAGTAGCTCAAAGACACAATTTGGAGAGAGTTCAGTGGAAAGAGAAATGATGAAATATATTCAAGGACTGACAGATAATGGAAGATCAAAAAGATACAGTCAGTGTGTTTTGGTGGAGCTGTTACTCAGTGTGATACAACAATCTGTAATTATGTCAGAGGCAACACCTGGGAGAGACAGAAATTTTTAAAGCACTTTATTTGGTTTTGATGCGTCTGGGCAAAACTCTCGTTTCTTCAGTACATATTTGTCGAGTGCCTACTGTGAGAAGGCGTTGCTTTAAGCATCAGAGATATGGAGAAGAAAGAGTCAATCCTTGCCCCGAAAGTGTCCACGGTCTGGTGAATGAGTCAGAGAAATGAAGAGGCAGTAAAAACTGAGGCAGGAAGAATGCTCAAGATGCTGAAAGATACAAAGGGGCAAGGAGCTCGTGCAGCCTGGAGGCAGGGGGGTGGGGGGTGGTGGTGGCTTGGCGGGGCGGGAAGGACCACAGAGGGAGGTGGTGCTCAGTGGGGTCCTCCTGAACTAGCAGGAAGGAGCGAGAGGAGAGAAGGGCAGGCGGGGGTGGGCTGGGTGGGTGGGTGGGGGGTTGGTGGTGGCTCGGGGGGGCTGGAAGGACCACAGAGGGAGGTGGTGCTCAGTGGGGTCCTCCTGAACTAGCAGGAATTAGCCAGAGGAGAGAAGGGAAGACATGATGTTGTCTGGGCTCATGAAGTAGCTCATGTGAATGGACCAATGAGCATGGTGCCTTAGGGAAGCTGTGAGTAGCTCAGAAATCCTGCCCAAGTGTGCTTGTGGGTTGTAGCAGGAGATATGCTAGGGGAACGCAAAGGGAAAATCACCAGAATTTACCCAGAAAGTCTCCATGCAGAAGGCAAGGCAATTTTGAGTTAAATTCTGGAGGTATGGAATTTCAGAAGACCATAAGATAGACATAAACAGGAAAGGCCAGATCCTGCTCTCCGTTGCAGTCTTTTAAAAGACATGGGTATTTGTGAGTATGTCCTGTAGACCAGTCCCATGCAGGCTTCTTCACCTACCTACCACCTGTGGATCTAAGTAGCCTCACCTTTCCTTCCCTGGAGTGGACTGTGCCCCTTCTCACTGCAGCACCCTGTTGTGCACCTTCAGAAGGTCTTAAATACAGTAGGGATCTTGAGACCAGCAAGGGACAAGCATTCATGGACTGCCCGCTATTTGCCTATCAGAATGCACTTGTCTAAAATCTGCATGGTGCTGACCCTGCAGAGGAAACTCGGCGGGGTGGAAACTCCATACGTGAGTTCTGTTGTGATACAGATAGTTTTGATGGCAGGGAGGTTTGCCCGTCTTAAAAGCAGAAGACCTGGCTTTGAGTCCCAGCTCTGCCTACTGTCTAGCATCCCGTGAGGACTAAATCGTGCTTTAAAAAGCACTGAGCATGCTTACAGCTGGACCTGGAGAGTATTCGTTTCTCTGAGCCTTCTTTTGAAACGGTTTTTATGCTTTTCCAGTATGTTGGTCATTTAGGAGTCATGACCAGATATTTAATTCCTGTATTTTAAAATGCTAAATGTTGAGTTTCATCTTTCTTTGAACTCAGTGCAGCAATCTGATTCTCTGACAATTAGCGTGCTAAGAAATTTGCATTCCTTGGACACATCCTTGCGAGTGTTTATGGAAAATTGATCACCGTTGTATTCTTGCTTGTGCCCTTATACTGAGCAACGTAGATGATTACTTGATGGAAAAATAAAGGAAACACTAGGTGACACATGATTGAGACAAATATAACGGTGAAGCAGCAACCCTGCCTCAGCCACCAATAGATTGCAGCAAAGTTGATAAGAGGTGGCCGTGGAAGGGAATAAGGGACTGAGAAGATAGGCAGCCCCAGCATGTTCAGCTGTGTTCCTGCTTGGAGAATATTTTATTCACTAACATTTATCACAATCTCAGCATGTAGAATTGGGAAGGAGTGGGCAACCTAGAAGCAGAAATTGGTCTGGACAGTTGGAAACAGTAGTCTCCAGACCTTGATTATGGTCCCCTATCAGTAAAGGAGATAAAGAGATGTGTCAATATTATGAAGAACATGTGTGTATTTTTGATCTTCTGATATAATTTAACAGTCAACTAGGTTGATTCAAATGAAAGCTTTAGTGGATATCAAGAACTCTTTTTGAGTGTAGCAAATGGATTTTATTTATGAATCTTTAATCATTATACTGTTGTTATTACAGCCACATGAACTTCCCCAGAGATTTATGTCCTCATTCAACATTTATTGATCGAGAATCAGACAGGGTAGATTTAGAGCTTTAAAAGTTTATAACAGAGTAAGGAAAGCGTGGAGTTAGGATCTTCCTTTTCAAGGCGACTGGTAGGGGTAATAAGTCAGCAAGGGTCAGCACTAATGGCCGGCTTAGGAGATGGAAGTGACACAGTTGGCTGGGAGGACGGGTTCTCCCAGGGTTTTCTCCTAATTGCCACGTACCCAAGGCATGACTTTGTAGGTCAGGGCAGGCATGGTGGGTGGGTGGGCGATGGTATCCATAGCTCTTTCAGATCTTGGCTGTTGCTTCTATCATTGATGAAAAGTGAATGGGCTAGAACACCTCTGAATGTGGACTTCCTTTCTTAGACCTGAAGTAATTCCACTCAGAATTCCAAGAGACTCCATAAGTTACCAGAGACAGGCCACACTGCTCCTTCTAGTCAAGGACAAGAAGGCTGGAATAGGAAGACTGTATTGCATGGTGGCTCTGATGGGCTTGTAACTTGCACAGTAGTTGGTGTTGGAGGAATAAAACCGGGTCAGAGAGAGAAACGGGAGTCCATGCCTGGGAACTTTTAAGGCAAGGAGTAAAGTCAGGAAGAAGTAGCAGTTAGGAGAAAGGCAAGGAAAAGCACGTAGGAACAGTTAGGGTTAATGAATCTCAAGTGGGTTTGGCGAAGGGGTGATTTTTATAGAGAGGCATATCTGCCTCATTCTATACTTTGGACTTCAGATCACATTAGGCAGACCACTTCAGAAGTGAGAGCATGCAAATAGTCATGCCGTCTTTGTCCTCCTGGGACTGGCTTCCCTTACTCTGCATTATGTCCTTAAGATTCATCCATGTTATGGCATATGGTAGGATTTCCTTCTGTTTTAAGGCTGAGTAGTATTTCATTGTCTTTATTCACCTGTCGATGGGCATTTAGGTCATTTCCACATCTTGTCTGTTGGGAACAGCACTGCAGTGCAAACAGAAATGTTCATATCTCTCTGAGATCCAGTTTCAAATCATCTGGATAAAAACCCAGTGGCGGGATTGCTGGATCTTACCAGTGGGCATAAAATTTCCGTTAGGCAAGAAGAGTGAGTCCAAAGATCTGCTGAACAACGTGGCATATAGTATGGTTAACAGTACTGTCCTGAACACTTAAATATTGAAGAGGGTAGATCTCACGTGAAGTGTTCTTACCACAATAAGATCGTAAAAATTATATTTGAGGCTTCTTGCATGCCATGCATTTGAATGCTTTGTTTATACTCCTAGGACATAGGTTTTCTTTCCTCCCTTTAGTGGAGACAGAAGCAGGGGCTCAGGATGATAATTTGTTCAAGGTCACACGACACAGATGAGAAGCGAACCTGGGACTTCTGACTCCAAAGGCCATGTTTGTGGCCTGCTGGAAAGAAATGGAGAGGAACCTTGCGGATGCACAGTCAGGGGCAAATAAAATCAGCAGCTTTCAGAGAGTCAGTGGCTTAAAATGTTGGTATAGGGATATTTTGCCAGCTGAACTTCCAGGAAATTCTTATTTGCACCATAGTGCTTTAAAGTACATGTCATTAGACTGTGTTGAAACCATTTTCTTGACTTCTTTTAAATTTGCTTGACATTTAAAATTTCCTCCTATCGTTAACTCGCTGCCTTTAGAATGTAGCACCAGGCTTGTGTCCTGAAGACAACCCAGAGACAATATTTGTGGTAAACAGCTTCCTTGCATTCTTAATATCTCTATCTCATACTTTTATTGCTTTTCTGGCTTGCTCATCTGTATCTTTGTCGGTCGTCTCAGGGAGGAGCCTGTACAGCCCACGGGACTCACCAGAGGAGTCTGTTGGCTACTTCTGACAATATGCTCTTCCACGGAACCTATGTTTTCTTCCAGCTTAGAGGCTGAAAGGAGGTTTACATTATTGCCCCTGAAAATATCTGGAACAAGGTAGCAAAGATATTGGTATTCCTAGCTCTAGATCTTCAGCTAAAAAATAAATAAAGAATAATAATAATATCAATAGATCCTAGAACATAAGTACCAAAAGGAGAGACATAAGGATCAATGTAGTTGTCCGGCCGTCTGTTTTTTAGACAGACCTCAGACTCTCGTGTAGTGTTCCAACCCAATTACTCAGATGCAGTTTACTCCCATCTTTCTGTGGCACCATGCCACGTGCTAGAAGTTATACAGACACAGGAAAACACAGTAAATAAGCTCATTTGGTGTTGGATCCATAAGCTCTACCTGGGTGCGGATTCTTTGAATGCAGGTGCCTGGTGTCTTAGCTGCTCGAAGTGAATTCTCAGAGAGAGATATATCCCGATCGATGGACCAGCCCTAACCCAGGCTACCCCAAGTGCGCTCCTGGGATGGGCAGCATCGACATCACCTGGGAGCTTCCAGAGATGTAAATTCTTAAGCCCTGTCCCAAAGCTACTGAATCAGAAGCTGCAAAGATAGAGCCTGGGGATCTGGGTCTGAAAAAGCCTATCAGATGATGCCGATGCTTGCTGACTTTTGAGAACCAGCACCCTGACCTATCAGAACCCAAGTTGTTTTCCAGTATAGAGAGGAACCTTCTATCTGAAAAAGATGCCACCATCTGTGAGGGACCCAAGGCCCCCACATTTGTGCAATACTTAAAATTCAGTTATGCTATGGAAAGTCAGGTGTGACCTTTCACAGGGACACTTCGATGCTAGTCTCAAGAGATTGGCATTGATAGCAGATTTCTCTCTCTCTTCTGCACATAATTTCAGATTTGTAGTCAATTTAGGGGAGTAATCCAGTGGCCCTCAGTTTTCTCAAATCTGTGTTCACCTTAAAAAAACCTGAAGCACTCTTCTGTAGTGTTGATAAGCTACAGGTTCCTTCTATCTCCTGTTGTAGTTGGTGGATTTTGAGACAATGGATCCACATGTGCCAATAAGTCTTCTTGGCTGTGTCTCAAACGGAGAGTAAAATGCAGCTGTCTTCATTAATCATATCACAGCAAGTCTTTGTTCAAGCTGCTGAAACCAGGCGCCACAATGCAGGCAAGGCATTGGTGACCTTTTGAGACGTGCATCCATTGGTTTCCAGAGACAAAGATCCATGATACCCCTCAGGATGTTTATAATACAGGATGTTGTTTCTAAGTGGCAGCCATCCACAGAGGGTTTGTACTCATGTTGCTCGTGGTTATTTGCTCTGTCTCCTTTCACTTTTACCAGCCTCTCATCCACAAGCAAGGCTGCAAGAATATTTTCCCCCAATTCAAAATGTCACCCTCGTAGAATGGGAAACATACGTGGGTGTTCTCTTGAGAAGACTGGTAACACTCTCTGGTATGTGGAGAACAAATACATTGTGCTTTTTTCCTAGGGTCAGAAAAGAAGAGATTCTTTGGAAGCAGCACGCTTCCTGTGTCATTTTTGTTGACTGTACCTTACATTATTTGAAAGCAACTTGAATTTTTTAAACTAAGTGATAAGTTATGAGTAGGAAAGGAGATGCAGTGTAGTAATCTTGTGTACAGCATGATGTGTTTTTCATTTGTCTGCACCTGTGTAACCAGCACAAGATCAAGATCGAGCTCACGTGCAATTTCCACGGTCCCCTTCCTGCCCCTGCCAGGCTCTGTGTTTGCACCAATCTGTATGTCTTCTGACTTCTATCACCAAACATTAGTGTCGCCTGTCCTTGAAAATTCATGCAAAAGGAGGCAGGTGGTGTGGACTCCTCTGTCTGGCTTTTGTCTTCAACGTGGCATCTGTGATATCCATCCATGTTGATGCGTGTATCACTAGCTCATCTTTTTTACTGCAAAGCAGTGTACACTTTTATCTTGCTGAGGGAAGTAGAGAGAAAATAAATGGGTTTTACTGGCCTTCAGGGTGAAAGCAAAGTCACTAAACAAGTTAATCCTAGGTTTTTGGATGTAGAAGTAAGCACCTCAAGTGGGAGAACACCCTTGTCTCCCTGACTCCGTAGTGTTCTGTTTCTTTTGCTTTTTTGTTTCCTAGGGTCTCTGGGTCGAAGGGTCATTTATTCCAGGAGATGAGTGAGTAGTGTGAAGTGCTAGAAATTCTAGACATGTGGACAAATAAGAGACTTCCCAGAGGGAAGGTAGTGAGGACATGTTTTGAGGCAACCATTCAGGGGATAGGCAAGGGGGGGTGGAGGTTAGGTGAGGCACCTCTCATCTGCTCGGTACCCACAAAGCACCTTTCACTTAAAGTTATCTTTGACTCATCTTTGGGCCTGGGCCACATTCCATAATAACATCAAAAAGGCTCCAAGGAAAGTAAGCATTGCCTTGGAATCTGGGTATAATCCAAAGCTTTCTGTGTGTTAGTTGCATGCTCTGTGATTCTTGGACATGGTGACTGTGGATCCAGCCTACCTGAACTTGGATTATCTAGCCACACCTTTCTGACTCCCAGAAAGGCAGTTTTCTGTTTTTTTTGTTTCCAGATATCTTGCACCTGACAAATCCCTTTTGCCTTAGCTCAGTCCTTCTGGATCTCCTCCCCCAGCTTGCCTGGCATATGCACAGTCAGTCTCCTCCTGTCAACCCTGAGTTCACCTCTTGTATTATCACCTCCAAATGTCAAATCCTTTCTGCTTAGACAGATGCCCGGGCATTCTGATGTCTAACATTTCCAAGCATTGTTCATACCCTCGGTCCCAGCCATGGGCCATTCTCCTCATGCTCGTATCTAAGCAAAGGCTCTGCTCATCAGCCTGGATGAGTTCTTTCCCAAAATATATCTGAGGAGCCCTTTCCCCATTTGTTTATGTGGCCGGTGGTTTCAGTTGGGTGCGTGGGTATGTGTGTGATTTCGTTCCCTCTTCCCTAGGGCTTTTTGACAATATCAGGAAATAGAACTAGGGGATGGTGGTGGTTACAACTAGGGGATGGTGCTGGCCACAGCCAGGGGATGGTGTTGGCCACAACTGGGGATTGGTGGTGGCCACAACTAGGGGATGGTGCTGGCCACAGCCAGGGGATGGTAGTGGCCACAACTAGGGGATGGTGCTGGCCATAACTAGGGGACAGTGGGGGCCACAACTAGGGGATGGTAGTGGCCACAACTAGGGGATGGTGCTGGCCACAACTAGGGGATGGTGCTGGCCACAACTAGGGGATGGTAGTGGCCACAACTAGGGGACAGTGGGGGCCACAACTAGGGGATGGTGGGGGCCACAACTAGGGGATGGTGGGGGCCACAACTAGAGGATGGTGGGGGCCACAACTAGGGGATGGTGCTGGCCACAACTAGGGGACAGTGGGGGCCACAACTAGGGGATGGTGCTGGCTACTTGTATCTAGTAGTTGGAGGTCATGGATGCCACTGAGCCTCCTTGAATGCACAGGGTGGGCCCTGACAATAAGGAATTATGTGGCTCCACATGCCAATAGTGACAGGTTTTAGGAACCCCTGATGTAAACATAGCTTGGGATACAAGCTTTTGGTGGAAATGAGGTAGATGCACAGAGGGATAAAGGTCAGTGATCATGTGAAGAGGATAGGAAGTAAATGGACAGGGTGAGAAGTAGTTTCAAATGTGTACTGAGGCCAGACTACACTGTGTTAAATACAGACAAGGGTAAGCAAAAGCAGTTTTAAAAATTAGGTAAGTAGCCTTAAGGTATGGAAACCTCAGAGTGATATTTTATAGGGTTTGGAGCAAACCAAAGCTGCTGAAGTAACATTTCTGCGGGAAACCAATCTTTATCAGGGAAAAAGAAAATACTCTAAGGAGAGCCTGGAGCTCGGGGGAATCCTGATGGGTCTGCAAAGACGTACATGTACTTTGCTTTGGCCGACATTGCTGTAAGACAGGAGAGGGCTCATTTGTCATTCTAAATTAACTGTATAAAAGCTCAGGCAAAACGAACAAACCCTTACTCGGACCGCATTGAAAGAAAGGATACAAGGGAAGAGAGAACCGTTTGCATTATGAGCTACGGGGCATTCAAGGAAGCTAAGAGGATAGCAAGAGAAAAGCAGATGTGTGAAAGTGTTCCTTCCTGCTGGCGCACAGTGTTGCCTAGTTCCTGATGCTCTGAATGGGGATTACAGTTGGTGACTTCGCGGCGATCCCTTGTTTCAGTCGCAAGATGACTCCTCCTAAGGAAGCTCAAACCTGCATCCTCTCCTTCAGTATCTAAGACTGAGTGTAGCTGACACTGTACTCGAAAGGAAAAGGAAACAGGAGTGCTCGTATTCTGCACCAAGAAAATGGCATGATATTGGAAGTCAAATCGTGGAGAGTTCTTGGATCATTTCCATCACTGTTTGCTTTTGTTGGCAAGGTTAGCTAAGAGCAAGCAAAGTGCTTTGAAGTATTTTATGGAGAGAGGAGGAATGAGGAATTCACAGTCTGAGTGGGAAAGGACTTCAGAGGTTTGCACCCTGGTCTCCCACCCAGTGGAAGAATTCTCTTCCAGTCACTGTTGGCTGCCCAACTTGGCTTGGTCTCCTGATGTCCCAGTGTTCTTGCCTTTCACGGGGCGGTGCTCCGTTTGGCAGTTCTGGTCCTTAGGAAGACTGCTTTCACCATTTGCAGTTTCTCCACGTTTGCTCTGAGTTTTCTTTGTGTGGGAACAGTGACAGCATCCGTGCACTGATAACTCCGTATGCAGAAGCTAAGGAGGGGTCTCAGGTAGGATGAAGGATTCGCAATTCATTGAGGAATGAGCATGAAACGACTTTCATTTTCTCTAATAATAACTAGCATGGGGACCTGTGGAATCCTCTCATTTGATGCTGAAATCTTTTAAGGCTATCTCTTATGATACCTTATTTAATTTCTATTATTGGAAGAATCCCGTTTGGTTATTAAGGCTTAGTGACGTGTATCTTTTTTTTTTTTTTTTTAAAGATTTTATTTATTTGACCGAGAGAGACACAGC
Source organism: Callorhinus ursinus (assembly GCF_003265705.2). Classification (NCBI taxonomy): domain Eukaryota; kingdom Metazoa; phylum Chordata; class Mammalia; order Carnivora; family Otariidae; genus Callorhinus; species Callorhinus ursinus. The sequence goes on from NW_027397078.1 coordinate 37,995,078, forward strand.
GAGAGAGGGAACACAAGCAGGGGGAGTGAGAGAAGGAGAAGCAGGCTTCCGGCTCGATCCCAGGACCCTGGGGTCATGACCTGAGCCGAAGGCAGACGCTTTAACGACTGAGCCACCCAGGCGCCCCCTTAGTGATGTGTAGCTTGAACTTAAGTTTCTTAGTCAAAAACCCTTCTCACTTGCCCAACCCCCATGCGGGCTCAAAGTTTCTTAGTCAAAAACTCTTCTCGCTTGCCCAACCCCCATGCGGGCTCAAAGTTTCTTAGTCAAAAACCCTTCTCGCTTGCCCAACCCCCATGCGGGCTCAAAGTTTCTTAGTCAGAAACTCTTCCCTTTTGCCCGACCCCCATGCTGGTTTGAGCTGGGGTCTTTGATGGGGTCTTGATGGCCTGGAGGACGTGGTAGTGCAGATAGGATGAGCTGAAGGCAAACGCTTAACTGACTGAGCCACGCTGGCATCCCAGGTCTCACATACCTTATATTTGCTTTCCTTAAGATTCAAGATTCAAGAGTCCATCTGCTGGTTTAAAACAAAGAATAATGTGAAGTATTTGTATTTATAAGTGTATCAGCTCTTCCCAAAGTGTGTTTCACCTCATAGGAACAGAACAGAGTATAACTGCCCAGATGGATTCTATGCTGAAACATATTTAGGAAAATGCTTCTTTCTGTATTTTGCCCCTTGCTTTCCACTGAGGATTTCCATTGTAGGTTAATATATTATATCTCCAATAAACTTGCTTAACTTTGATGAACCCAGCTTGTCTTAAACTTAATTGACCACAAAACCATTTCTGTCACCTAAAATGTCTTACACGCATTGCACAGCCTTCTAGTATATATTTATATAAACCTATTAACAAAAATTGTATGACCAATTTGTACAAATTATACTGTTACTAATATCAACTGTCTCATGTGCTAGACAGAATTGTGACTCTGTTAAAAATCTTGAGTCTGGCTGAATCTTTATGTACTTCATCAAGGGTCCCACGAGTATTTCCAGGTTGAGCGTCTGTCTTTCAAAGTTCTAGACCACTTGAGGATTTAACCCCTGACTCAAGTCATTCCAAACTCATAATCCCATCTCACTTTTGTAAGGGGACTATTTTTTTTTCTTTTACAAATATTCTCCCTTCTGTATCATTTTCCATTTTAGTCTCTCTCCACCATCCAATCTCAGACACACGGAAGAACCATATAGTATGTTGCCCCAGGGTAGGAGAAAATTCAGTGAGAGGCTCAGTGTACTTCCAGCTCAGCCTGGAATACCTGCCTCCTGGAGTGCAGGGGGGAGGTGAGGCATGCCTTTAAGCATTAGCCAGGAGGTAGGAGAAATAAAAGTAAACCTCTAAGCCCAGAGGCTATCTGTATTTACCGAAAGATCCTCACCATTTTTGCCTGCCCAAGTTGGCTTGGGTCACTTTGCAATGTCGGCTGCCCTGAGCAGAGTAGTATGTGGCTCGGGAACAAATCACACACACCATAATGAGCTAATGGGAGGATTCAGAATTTCAGCAGAGGAAATCAGGAGGTCTGGGAAGTCCAGATACGTTTAACAGGGCTGAAAAATTGGGGGCACCTGAGTGGTGCAGTCCTTAAGTGTCGACTCCTGGTTTTGGCTCAGGTCATGACCTCAGGGTCATGAGATTGATCCCCGTGTCCGGTTCAGCATGGAGACTGCGTAAGATTCTCGGTCCCTTTCCCTCTGCTCCCTAACCCCGATGCTCTCTCTCTCTCCAAAATAAATCAATCTTTTTTTTTTTAAAAAGGTCTGAAAAGTTAGATATCAAAGATTTTGATAATGGGGCTACATTTGCAGTAAAAGCCAAGTTAAAATTGCAAATAGCTGGGTTTTCAGGGAATTTGAAATGGTGTGGTAATGCTTGCTACTACAGAAAAAGAATATTGTTCTTTCTTGGTAATACAATCCCGGAGTTTTAGCTGTGGCCACCAGGATGAAGACGGTGTATTCATTCACCCTTGCAGCTTGTGGAGGTCATGTGGTATGAAGCTCTCTGGCCAGTGAACTATGAGTGGACGTGATGTGACAAACTGCATCATGGCCTTAAAAGAAAGGCATCTGCCTCCTGCATTGATGTAGTGGCGATTAGGGGTTCAAATTGGCCATTGAGTTCATAAGATACAATACGCTTTAATCTATTACTGTATTTGCTTGGATTTTGAAATTTCTTTATTTTAAAAATAATAATAGAGTCACAAGAAAATGTTAAAAGAATTAAAATTGTACAGAGAAGTCCCGTGTATGCTTCCCCTAGTTTCCCCCATGGCAACATATTCTGTAAAAACTCTCCTACAGTGTCAAAACCAGGAAATTGACATTGGTACAACCCACAGAACTTCTTTACATTTCATGTTTTTCATATACTCCTTTGCGTGTCTGTGTGTCTTTTATCGCGTGTGTAGATTCCTGTTACCAACACAATTAAGATAGAACTGTTCCATCACCATAAGGCTCCCTCATGCTACCCCTTTATAGCCACACCCACCATCCCTAAACCCTGGCAATCCTAATCTGTTTTCCATCTCTATAATTTTGTCATTTCCAGAATGTTACATACATGAGGTCATAGAGTACTGAACCTTTTGAGATTGGCCTTTTTTCCCCCTGCTCAGTATGGTTCACTCAGATGGTTCTCTTGAGAACCATTGAGGTCGTGTCTGTCAATAGTTTGGTTAGTTTTGTAAAATCATATGGGACAGGATCTGTAGCTGGAAGAACGTTTGCATCTCTTCTGGACGCTTAGCAGCTACCCAAGTTCATAGCTTCTCTTGTTTCCTTGGCTCCCTGGAATGTATATGGTTCCTGCCCGTGAAAACCGAGATCTTGACATAGAAAAGCTACAGCCTCTGTTTTTCACCAATAGAAGGAACTTCAATCCCTGATGATTTAGGCAACAAGGCCACCGTGCCGGTCTGAAATTTGTGCAGGAGAACAAATGAAGATAAAACAACTTCTACCTTGTTTAAGCCATTAATAACACAGATCTCTTTTATAATACTCTAAACGACTATGTATTTAAATGCAAACTCCAAATGGATATTTTTTTTCTGGGGAAGACCCTTTGGAATTGGGTAAAAACAAATTCAACACACTTAGAGTTGTGAACGACCCAATGCTAAGTACATAGTTCATAGCTGTAGCTAGCAATAGAGATTTGCAAATCTGCAAATCATCAAAGGTTTGGAAGACACAGGAGTCATTCATAAGACTCTACAGCCACGCAATTCATGATTGAAAAAACTACAGGCTTATGGAGATTTATAATGGATTCTCTGTTATTGAGTAAAGCAGTAGAAATGGAAAACTCGGACATTGTCCACATCACCAAATAAATAATTTCACTGATATATATGTGGCAGACACATAATCCACTCACTCTGATGTCTTAGGGTCAGACTGCTTCCATGTCACAAGGGGCATAATATACCTTTGTCTACCTGGCTCAGGGTTATGCCAAGAGATAGTAATTGCACATAACTCAGGTGGACAAGGTACAGGCCATGGGAAGGTCCCCCTTAGACCTTTACGTAGTCTGTTATATTGGTGATACTCTCATTAGAAGGAAATTTATGGGAAGTGAAAATAATTTTGGCTCATACTGTCAGGAGCTAAAAGGTTAGAGGATGGAATCTTACATGGAAGAAGGTCAGAGGAACTCACAGTTGGCTAAAAATATATTAGGTATGCTTGGGAGCTCTGAGCTAATGCCAATTGTGAAAGAAATTAAGGAATAAAATGGTCAAGTGAATAGATCCTCCATTTATCTCCCGAAAAGAAACTGGAGCAGCTCTTGGTAGGATTATGTGGCCAGTAGTTATCTGTTTTTAATCTGGGGGTTCCACTCACACAATTAAAAACAATAACTCGGGGAAACAAGAATTGTATTTGGAGTCTAGATTAGTTACAAATAGCTGTACAGCAATGTGCCTTTGGTAATACTGATCCTACCTGAATCCACTTTTGAAGTGTTAGTCAACACAACAAAGGTCTTTGCATCTGGAACTAAGTGGATGATATCTCCCAGGTTGGAAAGGATTAGTTGCAACTTGTGGAATTACAGCTCCAATTCCAGGGGTTCTAGGCAAACTATACTGCCTTAGGAAAAGAATGATTATCTCAAACCGGGGCCCAGTGGGTTAGGTGTTACAGTTGTATAAATGGGGCATCTGGTTATACAGGGGTCTGATGAAATCCAGTGTGTAGGTATGGGTCAACTGCCCACTTTGAAAGCCAATGAGGCATATAAGAGAGAGCCTAAAGGGACCCTAGAGGTGTGCCTGCACTTTAGGAGGGGGTGAGCAGTCAACTCCAGCATGGTCCATGACTCCAGGCAGTTAGGGACTAAAACGCATGATTAAGTGGATAACCTCATGAAATCCTTAACAACTCCATGTAAACAGGGCCAAGGCAATGGCAGATACCCCATTACCTGATCCTTTCAACAGAATGGTTAGAAAGTTGAGCTCACCAGAGATCTGTGTATTTGTACTTTAGATGTTAGCCTTCCAAGCAAGTGGAGAGCAAACAGACAAACCAAAAAACCCACAAAATTTTTAAAAAGGAAGAAAAAAGAGGGGGGGTTGCCTTAAAGAGGATTTTTACTTTTATATAGGTAAAGCCAATAATGTTTTATTTTATGTCTTCTTGATTTATAGCTGAGTAAACAGGCTTCCCCTGCTCTCAGTTTATGAAGATATTTAGTCATGTTTTTCTCTAGATCTTTTATGGTTTAATTTTTTTAGAGGTAAATCTCTGCTCCATTTGGAATCCATCCTATTGCATGGCATGAAGTATAGATCCAATACCTAATGGCTAATGCATATCTTGGCATTGTCTATTGAAGGGTTCATTTTTCTCTGTTAATTCAAAGTGACACCTTTGTCATGTGCTAAATCCCCTTATGTATTGGCTCTATATCTGGATTTTCTTTTTAGTTCCATTAATCAGTCTCTTCGTGTTTTCATTTCTGTAGTTTCACCATATGTTTTCATGTCTGATAGGGTTGGACTCCCTTCGTTTTTCTGGATTAAAGCTTTCTTGGTTCTTCCGTGTATCTTTCCACACAAGCATGGGAATCAGGTTGCCTAATTACTCTCCACCACTCTGTGCCCCTCTCCCTCCCAGAGTTAGTATCTTTATTGAGATGTTAAATTTGTAAACAGCTTAGGATGGACTGACATCTTTACAATGTTGACTCTTCCTAGATGAGAGCACAGTGTGTTATTTCCATTTGCTCAAGCCCTTTTTGTGTCTCTTAGTGGACTTTTCACGTTTCCTTCTAATGAGTGTTCACACTTCTGTGTGTTCCTAGATATTTTACCTTTTACGGCTGTCCTGCGATTATTTCAGCCAGTATTTTTCCTCAGTTGCTCTTTTACAAACATAAAAGCTATTGATTTTTTTAAGTTTTTTTTTTTTTTTTTAATTTTGAGAGAGAGAGAGAGACCAGGGGGAGGGGGAGGGGCAGAGAGAGAGAGAGAGAGAGAGAGAGAACCTGAAGAAGACTCCGTGGTGAGCTCACGACCCTGAGATCATGACCTGAGCCAGATGGTTACCCAACGGAGCCACCCAGGCGCCCTGAAAGCTATTGATTCCTGACTGTTAACTTTGTGATCTATTGTGTTACTAAGTTCCCTTTTAGTTTGTGTAGCTTTTGTTAATTTTCATACCTTTTCCTGGTATACAATCGCATCTGCCAATAAGGATGGTTTTACTTTCATTCCTTAACTTTATGCATAGCATTTTTTTCTCTGATATCACTGGCTTGGGTAAGATTGCCAATGAGATGTATAATGGTGCCGGCAGGGGCACATGCTTCTCCTTCATCGCCAGTACTATTCAGACTAAGCTTATTACATATTATCAAGTTAAGGAGTATCTTTCTATTTCTACTTTATTGGGTGCTTTTTAAAAAAAGATTTATTTATTTTGAGAGAGAGAGAGAGAGAGAGATTGCACCCAAGCAGGACGAGGAGCACAGGGAGAAGGAGAGAGAATCTCAGGTAGACTGTGTGTTGAGCGCGGAGCCTGACTCGGGGCTCAATCCTGTGACCCTGAGGTCATGACCTGAGCTGAAATCAAGAGTCACATGCTTAACCGACTGAGCCACCCAGGTGCCCCTGTTGAATTGGGTTCTTTTGACAAAGAATGATGTTTGAATTTTGGAGTATGTCCTTTCAGTGTCTAGAGAGAGGATCGTTTACTTTTTTCTACTTAGAGCCATAATATGAGGAAATGTATGCTTCATATTTAATTACCCTTTTATTTCTGAAAGGAAATATGTTTGATCATGTTGTGTTATTTCATTAACCTGCTGTTGCATATGGGTGATAATACTTGACTGGAATTTTTGTATTACTGTTTATAAATAAGACAATGTGTTGTCTTTCTCAGACTTTGGAGTCAATATTATACTTACTTCATAAAAAGAATTGTGAAGTTTTCCTTCTGTTTCTATGCCCAAGAACAGTTCAGAGAACGTTGGGTCTGTCTTTTCTTCAAGGTTTGGCAGAATTTGTTGTCAGACCCTCTGCCTCTTATTTAGTGACTAGCACTGGCTGTTTTCCTCATTACTTCCATTTAAATGATCTGATTTTGTATCTTTTAGCAATTCTGACATTTTATATTTTCCTAGAAATTACTCATCTCATCAGGGTTTTAAAATTTATTTACATAGAGCTAAGAAATGTATTTATGATTCTTTTCATTTCCTCTGAACCTAAGAACATCCTCATTATTATTATTTTTTTAGTTTTATATACTCTCCTCTTAAATTGAGGTGAGTGGTTTGTCTTTTTAATGTTTTTTTTTAAACTTTCATATTTATGTATTAGTTGTATTGTTTTGTGTTTGTACCTTATTTGATTTCCCTCTTACCTTTATTGGTTCTGTTTTCCTTTGGTTTCTTTCATTATTCTCTAAGTGTTTAAACATGATGTTTAAATTACTTGTTTTCATTCTTTATTAAGAACAAATATTTAAGAACAATAAATATTTAAGATACAGATTTTCTTCTACTATCACCTTGAGTGTGTTCCATAGGGTCTTATAAATAGTGGTTTTATTATCTTTGTTTTCTAGAAATTCTGCATTTCCATTTTGAATTTCTTTTGTGACTAAAGAGTCAAACTTGTTTTAAATTTTTAGCCACAGAGCTTTTGTATTTTTGATTTTGTTTTCCTGCTTTTATGCACATTCTGATTATAGAATGTTTTCTGTAGTATTTCTATTTTTTAAAAATAGAGGTCTTATTAATGGGCGGGTATGTGGTGGGTTTTTTGTGACTGCCACACTGTAGTTCAGTTGGTTAAGGGTCTGCCTTCGGCTCAGGTCATGGTCCCAGGGTCGTGGGCTCGAGCCCCACATCGGGCTCCCTGCTCGGTGAGAGTCTGCTTCTCCCTCTCCCTCTGCACCTCCCTGCCTTGCTTGTACTCCCTCTCTCTCTTTCTCTCTCAAATAAATAAAAAAAAATCTTAAAAAAAAAGAAAGGAAAACGTGGTGTTTCCAGTTTTTAGGTTGCCAGTTTGATGCCTTCTTAATCACGTTAATGAGGTCTTTAAAGAAACACAGTTGCTCTTTCGTGGACCCGAGGAAATGAATTATCTTTGACTCCTAGCATGTTTCTGTTATGTGTAATTTCTGTTTTATGACAGGAACTTACTTGATATATTAATATTTACAGTTATTATGTATTTCCTAAGAACTTCGAACCTTTAGTATTATAAAGTGTCCCTTTTTGTTTTATTTATGTCATTTTGCCAAATTCTATCCTCTTTATTCAGCTGGCAACTTATGCTTTCTTTTTGTTGGCATGTGTCTGACATCTTGGCCTCTTTGGAACACATGGAGTCATGTGCATGATTGTTAGTAGGTGGCCCTGTCTGTCAATGAACCATGCCCCCTCGTATTTACCTCCTTGTGATCTCTTTTCCCCTTGATTCTGGACTGGCCTTGGTGATTCTGAGCTGGCCTTGGTGATTCTGAGCTGGCCTTGGTGCTTGCCTTTGTCCAGTAGAATGTGGTGGAAGTTATGCGGCAGGACTTCCAAAGTCAGGTCAAAGGAAGCCTGCCACTTTCACCTACTTAAAATACTCACTCTTGAGAAGTCAGCTGTGACATAAGAAGATTGTTCTGGGGCCCACCATGTTGTGAGGTATCCCAAGCTAACCTCGTGGCACGAGGCTCTTGGAGAGAGACACATGGCTGACCAGCCCTTAGGTGTTCAGACTTCCAGCTGAGAAGCGAGACGTGAGGGGGAGAAACCCTGCCCAGCTGAGCTCCAGCCACAGCTTGACCCCACAGAGGGTCACAGCCACACAAAGGACCCCAAAAGAGCCTGGTTTACCTATAGAACTGTATATCATAATAAGAACAGATTTAAAAAATGGTAAGTGATGATATTAAGCCATAAGTTTGAAGTTGGTGTTTATGTAGCAATAGATTTTAGAGAGTTTGGTTTAAATAGTGTGTGTTTATCAAGCGTTGAGTGCATTTACATTTATTAGTCAGTATTGTTTAGTGTGCTCTCAAATTGTTTTATGTTTTCTATTTTAAAAGCCTTTAAAAAAAAGTCTTTCACTATGTGGACTTTGCTTTTGGTACATATTTCTGTCTTGGAAAGTGTATATTTTTGTTTTAATGCTTACCTTTACAGAATATGTTTAATCCTTTCTTTCTTTAAACATCATTCACTATGTTTTCTACTTTAATGAAAAAATTCCACGTTTTTCTTCCTTCCCCTTCTTTTTTTCCTACCATCTGATTTCACCCAATAATGTAATGTAATCTGTTAGTGTTTCCCGTGCTCGCTTCGGCAGCGCATATACTAACATGGTTCGTGTTTCCCTCTGTACTTTACTAAGTGACCAGGCTTCTATGCTTTCTGAGTTATAATGGCATATTATTTTCACACACTGATACTTTGAAGGCAGAACCATACTACCTGGTAGCAGAGGCAGATTACTATAGATTTCTCCTTAATGTCAAGTGATGGAACAGTGAGGAGATTCACATCTTGAGCTCTTCTCTGAAGCAGTCCTCCTGGCCAGCTTGCTAATTTTTATGCCTCCTGGTACCTAAATACATATATTGAAGACTACTCATGTCTTCAGTTAATGTGCCTCATGGTGTCCATTTTGGACAATATTTGAAATGTCTGAAAGCTACCTCTGAAGTGTGAATTCCTGATTATGCTAAGTAACCCCATCTCTAGTGTATGGATTAAAGCTTGTGCAATGTATGTGCACAAGCTCAAGACACTTGTGCGCCTACATTGCTCTGTCTTATACTGAACTATTTTAAAAGTAAATTATCGCATGGGCAATATAAGTTACCACCCTCGGAATACTTCAGAATGTTCCAGAGTTTTTCATCTCCTAGCTTCCATACAAAAGTGTCGTATTTGTGGAAGACACTGGAGTTAATTGGGTGAGGTTATTTATAAGTAGGGACAGATACCTTAGGCAAATGTATTCTTGTAGAATTTTATTAGTGATAAGCTTCCCTAAATTTTGAAATGCTGGGAAACGATAAGGGGAGGAAAAGAAAGAAGATGTGTATATTTAAATAGCTCTCACCTATGGACTTCTTGAGCAGAGTATATGACTTGTGCTTATTCTTCTGTTAAGCATCAATGAAATCACGTTCCTTACTCCCTCCCTTCAAAGGTGAGCCCGTTAGCAGATCATTTATCCACTTTTTTACCTTGTGAGGAAATTCTGTTGAGTCTGTTTTCGGTAGATAAAAAGTTGGCAGATAGAAATGGTTGGCCTCTTTTTGTGACCTCTGGAGCTTGCTGCAGGAATTCCCAATGAGCAGAAACTGTAGATGTAACAGACACCTGAGTTGGTGACAAGAAAAGGAAAATGACAAACAGGAGTGGGGTGGAGTGAGGAAGTGATTGTGGTAAGATAAAGTATTACTAGTTTTTGGAAGTGATCTTTCTACAAAGATAAGTCCTGGGTAAGTATATTCTGTACTTTTGGATTTATCAAGAAAATGGGTTGTGTAGGCAGGTCTGGGAATAGTGTTCTTTTGTGCTCTTGGGTGTATCAAGAAAACGGGATTCATAGCCAAAGCTTATAATTCTTGGTTATGTAAGTGCTACCAACAATCTCAACTGTTTACACTGGCATGTGGTAACCAGACAGCCCAGCTCTGAAAAATGATCCTCGGTACTTCCCAAAGTTGATGATTGAAATAGTAATGATTGTGATGTGACTTCATTTATCTTAACAGAAATTGCCTCATTGGGATAAGATAAATTCCAAGGTTTTTCTTGTTGCCTTTACCTGACCACAAATTCTGTGAGAAATATTTTTAAAAATCAGTTTAGGGTATTTTATTCTCTGGCCAGATCTGTGATATTTAGGATTTTCATTTATAGGTATGTTACCTCCCCAGATTAGACTGTCAACTTCTTGGGTTGATGTCTTCGCCTTCTGAGATTTTTTTTCAGGATTTTGTGTATGTGTGTGTATGTGTGTGTGTGTTGTGTGTGTTGTGTGTGTGTGTGTGTGTGTGTGTATACACACACATATATGATTTATTTATTTATTTATTTGAGAAAGTGAGAGAGAGAAAGTTGGTGGGGGGCAGAGGGAGAGGGAGAGAGAGAGACCCAGGCAGACTCCATGCTGACAGCCCAATGTAGGGTTTGATCCCATGACCCTGAGACCATGACCCAAGCTGAAACCCAGAGTTGGATGCCCCACTGACTGTGCCACCCAGGTGCCCCCTATGTACATATATTTTTATGAAGAAATCTGATAGATGATCCAATAAGTCAACGATTTAGTTTTAGGGAAGAAGAAACAAGAAAGATGTTATGCTACTTGTCCAGGTTATAAGGCTATTCAGTTGAACCTTATGAAACTGCCATTTTTGTAGGTCAAAGCAAGTCCAGTTGGCAGTTTAACACATCAATCTAAATAATGATCGAACTGGGGAGGGGTTGTGATGTGAGGTGCATTCTACATCTTGTCGTCTCCATGAAGTCTTCTCAACCTAAAATGTTTGTGTGGACACAGTCATAACATAAGTATTTGCTGATGGGTCAGCAGAAGGCTCAGAAGCCTCGAAATGGAATGCTATTTCTGTGACATGATGAGTTTCAGAAGGGTCTTATTTGAAAAAAAAAAATCCAAATACCAAATGAATATTTGAAGTTGGCCTTTTTCTAACTTTTAAGACACATTGAAATACACTGTTGGAAAGTACTGATTTTTTGTTCTTACACTAAGTTTATTTTGACACACTGCATTGCTGCTTCAATTTATTGTGACTGTAAAATTTTATTATTTTAAATGTTAAATGTTAAATATTATAAAATTTATAATTTTATAATATTTAATTTATAATCAGAATTATATATATAGATGTATAAATATCTTTAGAGATCAAGAAGTCTTCTGATCCCAAGCATGAATATGTTACATAGAGTAACTAGTAACCATTCGTTGGGAGAATCAAGAGTTGGAGCAAGATGGTAACAGCACATTCTTTTTTATAAGAAATGGAGTTATGACTAAACCGTGGTCTATAAACATACAGGTACCTTGTCATAACTTTGATTTTTTTATATAACGGGGATTGAGTTACTGCAGGTTTTTTTAGGGGTTATTTTAGGACTGATTTTTCTCTCCTGGGAGATGTTCATATCATGCTAGTGAGCCAAATCAACCTTTTAGTTTCATACTGATCTCTTTGACCCAGGTTCAAGAGACTAAAATGAAATGAAATGAGATTTCTTTTATTAAGTTTTTCTAGAGAAGCTTTCCCTTCTGTGTCAGCAATTAAAGGTCAAAGAGAATAAAGTGTTAAAAATGCAGGCTAGGAATGAGTAATACAGTGTGAAACAATTTGAATCAATAGCTTAAGCTGCTAGATGGATAATGTGAAGTCCTTGATTAGATAGCTTGTTCTTTAAATAGGAGTTACTCTGTGTCACAGCTTATGCTTCCAAATCTTCAATCATGTCTATGTAATTAGTGTTTGTTCTAATTGTTTAACCTAGTTTTTAAAAGACAGATGGTTAGACTTTGCATTTTATTGGTGACTGTTACTGGAAATACTTACAGCCTAGACTTGATCTTTGGTTTCTATGCTTCTGTATGTTAAAAAAAAAAAATTTTTTTATTTTTTTGCATTTAAGAAAGCTCCATTTCTCCTTAATTTATGGTATATCAATTATCTTTCTGATCTTGATACATTATTTTCTATGATTCAGTTTTATCTCTGCCATTGTCTTATTATTAATACCTTAAAACTTTTTTTGCTTATCTGTGGTTAACAGTGTATTTCTTTATTTAGTTACAGTCTGCCTACAAATATAATACTCCAACTGGTATAAAGACCTTACAACAGTATACCCCCTTTCTCCCTTCCATCCTTTATTCTGTATTTGGAATACATTTTATTTTACGTATGCTATAAACACACACTATAGTGCTTCTGTTTTTGCTTTAGAAAATCTATAGTCTTTTAAAACAATTAAAACAAAAAAATATCTTCCATATTTACTTTTAGTATGTCCATTTCTGAAAATCTTTATTTCTTTGTTCAGAGCCAAGTTTCTATTTGTTATCACGCTCCTTTTATGTGAAGAACTTTCTTTAATGTTTGTTTTATCTCCAGTCTGCTGGTAATAAATGTCCTAGGATTTTGTGTGTCTGAAAGTGTTCTTAGTTCTCTGTCATTTTAAAAGATATTTTCTCTGATCTGTAAACATACAGGTATACGGTAATAACTTTAATTTTTTTATATAAGGGGGATTGAGTTGCTGCAGGGTTTTTTTTAGAGATTATTTTAGGACTGATTTTCTCTCCTGGGAGATGTTCCTATCATGCTAATGGTAATACATGCTATCATGTGTCTTGTTGCAGTTTTTCTTTTTTTACCCAGTACTTTAAAGATGATAAGAGAGGGAGACAAACTATATGAGACTCCTGACTCTGGGAAACAAACTGACGGTTGCAGAGGATGGCAGGATGGGGTAACTCACCCGTGATAGGCAGTAAGGAGGGCACGTGATGTGATGAGCACTGGGTGTTACACACCACTAGTGAACATTATATCAAAAACTAAGGATGTACTATACATTGGCTAATTGAATTTAAATAAATAAAAAAAAAGATGTCACTCTGACATCTTCTGGTTTTTATAGTGTCTGATGAGAAATCTGCTGTATCTTCATTCCTCTGTGTAATTACATTATATATCTTCCCCACCCCCAGATCTGGCTGCCTTTAGGATTTTCTCTTTATCTTTGACATTTTGTAGTTCGATTATATTGTGTTTAGGGGTGTGTGTGTGTGTGTGTGTGTGTGTGTGTGTGTGTGTGTGTGGTTAACCTGCTTTGGAAAATTTACTGGAACTGTGGTTTGATTTCTTTTACTATTTTTTGATCGCTGTTAGCTAGTATCTCTTCAGATATCTATCTTGCTATGTTTTGTCTCTTTATTCTGTGAGATTATTTGATATTGTCCCACAACTCAGATACTGTGTTCTGTTTTGTTTTCATTAAGTCCTCTTTCCCTTAGTATTTCATTTTAGGTAATTTCTACTGACCTGTATTCAAGTTCACTAATACTTGCTTTGGCTGTCTGAGTCCACTGATGAGCCAGTTGAAGGCATTATTCATCTTTGTTACCGTGCTTTAAAAGATTCTGGCATTTCTCTGTGACTCTTTCTGAGAGTTTCCATATCTCTGCCAGAATTCTGCATTTCTTTATGTATGCTTTCCATGTGTTACATAGCATGTTTCACATATTCGTACTTATCCCTTCTCTGGTAGTTCTGAAACATGGTTATCTCTTAGTCTGCTTATGTTGATTGCTTTTTCTCTTGACTGTAGGGTTTTTCCCCCAGTGGTGGCTACTGCTCTCTGCCAAGCTTACATCACCTAGATTTTCTCCCATCTCTTACCCTGCTCCCTGACTTCCTAATGAGAACACAGTGGCTGTCATGAGAAGAGCCTGTGGGGGGTGCAAACACCGTTGTGTCTGTGGTCTCAGGGCTTCTCTACTCTTCTGCTAGCCCACACTTGGCTTTTAGTAGTTCATTTAAAATTTTAGCTGGATTCTCCTTACCTCTTCTTATGGGAGAACTATCCCTTTCCGGTGCTTTCCTCTAGTTGAGCCAGTGCGTGTATGCTATCTCTCTTTGGAGGTTCCTGTCTGTCTTTAGTTTCAGGCTTGTTGATTGCCCTGCAACCTTAGCTCTCTGATGTGTTCAAGGAAGTTAATGATTCTGTGGGTGATTTGGCTTTTTAAAAAAGATGTATTATTAGAATAGGGATAATACTCTGTCCAGCTTTATATGTTCTAGGCAGAAGCTGGAAGTGCTCTAGTGCTTGAGAAGACAGAGGGCAGATACATTTTCTTTGTGGTTCCCTATTAGAATCTTTCTTCCATTCAGTTTGCTGATCAGGGGAGTGGAGATTGTGCAGGTAGCCAGAGTTGGACTCTACAGAGATTTCATGGCTGTTTAGAGATGGGGAGTGCTCCAAATGTTTCACCACTTGTTTTCTCAGTCTGTGAAGCTGCTTGGCACTGTCAGAGACAGATGGCAGAACTGCCTTGAACTGCTGCAGTTTATCCCCCACTCCAGTTTTTTACCCTACTATGTCAATGTGGAGATGGAGCTCAAAGAACATACAACATTTTTGTGTTTTGCGAACATTCTTCCTAATAACATGCAAGTGAAGTTTCCTCTGAACTAGGTAGATGATCTTCTCAACACAGTGGTTGAAGAGTCTTTGGTGTATAGGGGCCCGGCAGTTAACAAAAGTGACTAAAGTAGGCCATTTACATAGGAAATATGTAAGAATAGAAATATATGGCTCTTCTGTTGTTTATTTTTTCCCCACATTTAACAGAGTCATGAGGTCGGATAAATATTTTTCTATTCTCAAAGCAACAGTTCTGATGCAGTGATGATTGGGAACTGAGATCCATCTCAGTGCCAGAGGACAATAGGGAGCAGTGGGGATTGTGGCTAACTGGAGAGCCTGGGTTCTGTGTAAGGCGGAGCAGCTGCCGCTTAGCTCCAACCAGTCATTGACAGGTATGAATACAAGCTCAGTGATCCAAAAACTTCTGATATTCAAGACGGTCTGCTATCTGGATTGATATTTTAGTCTTCGTGAGTTTTAGAGATTGGCTCAGCTTTGGTTTTGATTTTCTTTTAAATGGTATTCAGGAGAAACAAAACATGTTGGTCAGCCAAATTCAGTTTGGGCTTCCAGTGTATGGACGGCCTTAACTAATTTATGGTAAAAATGTCAAATATAAGCTTACTGAGGGCATTTGATGCCTGCCATGTTCTCTGCTGTAATCCCAAGAAATATTTGTTGTTGCTGAGAGTAGACTCAACTTTTTTGTCTTGAGATTAGGCAAATAGGCTAGATTTTTTGAATAGTGAATGTTTTTCAGCTGTCCTAAGTCTGTGACCAGTGCAAATGCCAGTAAGCATTGTTCAGATGAGCGTATCTTGTTTCCAGCGAGTAGGATGGAAAGCATGTATCCCCTTAACAATCTCATCAAGCAAGCGGGTAGTGTTCCTAAACAAAGTCCACTTTAGGAATGCTATAGGGATTCTGGGGGTTAAATCACAGTAATGCATGGTCAGAATTTACTGATTGTTGACTTTAACAGGAAGACCCTGAACTGAAAAAGTGGTAGGGTATGTTGCATGTTCTGATTTTTTTTTCCTCATTATTTTATTTATTTTTGTTATTTTCTTAAAGATTTTATTTATTTATTTGACAGAGAGACACAGCGAGAGAGGGAACACAAGCAGGGAGGGAGAAGCAGGCTTCCCGTGGAGCAGGGAGCCCGATGCGGGGCTCGATCCCAGGACCCTGGGATCACGACCCGAGCGGAAGGCAGACGCTTAACGACTGAGCCACCCAGGCGCCCCTCGTTATTTTAAACAAAATGGCTAAACGCTACTACAGAGGGTTGACTTTACCATTTTCCTCTCTTTCTCCCTAAATTCCTCTTCTTCCCAGAGGCTTTTGGAAGAGATGATATGGAATTCTGTAAGCTTGTGGATTCTTACTCTCCCTGCGGGTAGAGGAGTAGCTCTGATTCGAAGGTCCTTTTGCATTGCTGGCTCAACTCCTGAACACTGGCATAAACAGAAGGTGTCCTTGTCATAACGAATTCCTTAATTGTACTAATCACAGAGTCTTGATGACCTGTTTTGCTAAAGGTAGAAGGGCATGCAGAGAAATGATAAGGCACCGTATCTGCCTTCTGTGAGTTTATCGATCATGGTTGAGAGGTGAAAGGAAGATAGAGTAATATGGGATACAGACAAGGTGATGTCAGTGCAGGATTTGTCAAGGACGTAATGATCACAGAAGAAGCCTCTGTTTCAGTTTGCTTATGCACTTCCTCTCCCTTCACCGTGTCTAGCAAAATGTTTGATTTGTTTTAGCTCTGTAGTTAAGTTGGCAAAAGTGATTTTCTTTCCTTTTTTTTTTTTTAAGATTTTATTTATTTATTTGAGAGAGAGGATGAGGTAGAGCATGAGAGGGGGGAGGGCCCGAGGGAGAAGCAGACTCCCCGCCGAGCAGCAGGGAGCCCGATGCGGGGCTCGATCCCGGGACTCCAGGATCATGACCTGAGCCCAAGGCAGTCGCCTAACCAACTGAGCCACCCAGGCGCCCCTGCAAAAGTGATTTTCAGTGCTATCTGTCGTCACAGTGAGCCAGCAGACTTTAAAGTCCATTAACCTCATATCTCAATCTGACACGTAGATTATTCTCAGGGGTGTGAGGAAGTGTGCCAGGGATCTGAAAAGTCACAGGATAAACAGCTCATCTCCCCGTAGACCTATATGTATAGTTTCCATGACAAGTATCTTAAACCGTCCTTACTGTGTTAAAACTCCCATGGCTATCTAAGGACTTAAAAGGCAAAATTTGCATTAATTTATTGAGATAGATCACAATTTATGAAAAATACACTTCCTTTGCCAGAAATTTCACACTGATGGAATTGCTGTGACTGCTTGCTCTTATTCCCTAGGGATGTTCATTTGGTTCTGCTGCTGTCGGGGATGCTTGCAGGAAGATTTGAGAAGCTCCGTTAGTCCAGTCTTCTGTTGGTGTTCTGTGTTTCTCTCTGGCCCAGAGTGGGGTGCAAAGAGGCAGAGACAGGAAAGTTTCTCTAGCCTGGGTACTTGTGCCCTTTCATAAAGAAGGGTAGGTAGAAGGGTGGAGAAGAAAATTTCTTACGTCTTGTTATTTGGATCATGTGTCCTTTTCTTAAAATCTGTGCACACTAGGGACGTTTGGTGGCTCCGTCGGTGGAGCACCTGACTCTCTATTTCAGCTCAGGTCTTGATCTTGGGGTTGTGGGTTTAGGCCTGGCATGGGGCTCCACGGCGAGCATGGAGCCTCCTTTAAATAATGTGTACACACTAGATACGAAGTGGCAGGTGAGTAGATTTGAATTTTCTACGGATTTGATAGTTTCAGAGTGTCACATGTATCTGAAAGAAATAGTTCCATCTTACTTTGACCGAGAATTTATCATCCACACCCCATGTTAACTTCCTGTGTTTTATCTGATTTTACAGATTGGCTAATTTCTGTGGTTAGAATATAGTCCCTTGTTTCCCCACCACTTTTAAACAGCAAACTAGGCTAACTCTGCTGGTTTTGTCTGAAGCATTTCTTTGCATGGAAAAACACTTCATTAGAAGTGGCAACTGAGTCCTCAGGGGACCTTCACTGCTATTCATGTGCCACTTTTATCAGAAAGCGTGTCTGATGGGAATTTGGATGACTAATCCCATCAGGAGGCTCCTTCTAGCAGAAATTTATATTCATACTTGTAAATATAGCAGCAGTAATATCTCCTGAACCACAAGCCATCCTCTCTGTAACTTCTTATGCTGACTGGAAATTATAATGAAAGTAGCATGAAAGGATCGTAGGCGAGAGAGACCATTTCTGGACTCCCAGTGTCTAGGGTACATTTTCAGAAAGGTTACATTTTAGGTGAATATGGGAAAATTGTAGCTTTGGGAATACTATGTTTTAATTCTAGGTTTAGTATATCCAGTTAAAACTTACTCTTGCTTAGATAAAATGCTATTCAAGTATTAGTGGCTTATTGCTAATAAGTTCTAGTTCTCAGGGAATATGCCCCAGTGTTCAAATATTTTTGATTCTTTTACTGTACCTGCAGTGACTTAGCTTTGATCTTGTTTTGGTGAGTCATCCAAACAATCTCATTTAACTTACAAATATCCTTTCTTGTACACAGGGCATACACAACTGAAAATTGCACCATAAGAACAATGTTTAATTTCTATGCTGTAAAAAAATACAAATTCTATTGACATAAATTAGAAGCGTGTTCAGTGTTGTTCACTTAACAAGCTTTTGCATTTGTATTATTTCAGAACAAAGAGTCAGACCTGCTGTCTGCACAAATGAACATCCCTGAGTTCTTGAAAGCTTCAGGAACCCTAATAGGGGTTAGAGTTCTTCATCTCTTCTCTGATTTTAAAAGATGTTCTAGATGCTTCCATGACCTTGAATGCAGTTTTTCATATCACAGAATATAAGTGAAGACCTATAAAGAATACAGCCCTTGGTGCTAGAGCTTGGCACAGGGGAGAATAAATTATCTTAGGTATGCAGTACAGTGTAATGAAGAATGTCACCGGGTCCAGATACAGGATCATTTCTTTCCTATTTCAGAAAGCTTATCAGTGACTGTATTATCTCGTCTCTAGAAATCAACTTGACTGACTTTCAAATAATCTTATTCACATAGTAAACAAGAAGACACTTTCGCATACTGTCCTATTTTTTTTATTATGGTTTCTATCCCTTTTTAAAAAATAATCTGTGTTAAACATAATAAAAGGAACTTACAGCATCCAGTAAGTAATTATTTCAGTGTTTAGGATGTCAGTTATCATTTTCATAGTGGACCCTTTCATCGTGTACCTTTAAGTTTATAACGAGCTCATCTGCAGTAGGTGTAGTCTTTCCCCTTAGTATTCCATGTCAGGTTCTGGAGGAATTTTTATAGAATGATTTTGCATTTGCTTTGGCTGTGACTGATGAGGTTTCTTGTTTTGGGATTCTTTCACTATGCAGGTCATCCACATTTTGACTGTGATTTCTTGTAGGAGTAATTTTCCCCAACTCAGAGGTCTAAGAAAATTGCACGCTTCCCTCTACTAGGAAGTTTTTCTAGTCAATTTTTTGTGGACAGACAGCTCCATTAGATTTGAGTTCTAGCTTGTCACCTCCTTAAGACCCAAGGCTATATCCCCTATCCCACAAAGCCCTCATCCCTGTTCCCAGAGGTGTACTTGAGTTTAGTAGCCCTTTCTCCTCCCCTAACTTGAGAGCCCACTATTACCACCTGGAAGTGGAGATGAGCTGTTATAGTCGGATGGGATTATTTAATGGCACCCAGGATGTGGCATAGCTTCCATACTTAATGCCTGTTGAGGCTTTGTGTCTGCAAGGAAGTATCCATTTTCAGCTCCTAATGAGCAAGGACCTCTCCAGAAAAAAGACTGAAAATCTATTGTATTCTTGTAATACTGTGCTCTGTGCTCAGACACTGGGCAGAGTGCTCAGAGCCTGGAAAAAGTATATAAGTGTTAACCCAAGTTCCTGCAAAAAGTAAGAACTTTTATCAAGGAAAATAGTGTTTAGGGCAGAGTATCATGGGATCAGAACAGTGCGGGATGTGAAGAAGTGAATTGGCAGAACTTGGAAACTTGGATGGTGCAAGGAAAGTGAGTACCTCATAGAGAAATTTTTCTCTGTGGCATTCCAAGGTGAATTTTTAGTCGCTCTCTTAATCAGTTTCTTAGGAGGAGGCATTGGAAACTAATAACAAAATTGCATTAGCTGTCATGTTTAGTTTTCCATAATATTCAAGGGTACCCTGTGGGAAATTATATTTATGTTTTGCCTGTTGTATTTTGAGCTAGATACCCTCAGCTAATTATTTTGATATTTTTGTAAAACTCTGAGTTAAAGAATTGCTCTGCATTTTCTTACAGGCAAATGTCTGAATTGGGTAGGCCCTATCTAACTGTTTCATTCAAGGAAGCAGGTACATGGAGCTGGGACAGCCACTAGCAGACTTTAAAGAATGTTCTGTTGATGGAGTTTAGATTGGTCCACGTGTGTTAGCCAGATACCCATGGATTCTGTCCAGCTGGTCCTGAAAATGGTATGTTCTTGTAGCTCAGCAGGCTACAGATTTCAAAAAAGAAAAATCCTTGATATCATTACTAGCAAATGGAAAGTTTGCTGTCGAATGGGCTTATGAACTGCTCACTGAAGAAGAAACAGTGACATGGAAGGCAGTGGCTTTGCAACATCATGTTTGATTGCTACATTGAAGAGTATTAAGATCTCTTTCCAACCCTACAGGTGGCTGATATTTTTCATTACCATCACAGAGCTTAAGGAAGTCTCATAATTCTAGTCAAGGCAACAAAGAAACACAAAAATGCAATCACGAATACCAGCAGCTTCTAGAGAAACTGAAGTCAGATTATAGTGCAGTGTGATTTCAGAGAATTAAGGTCTTTAGAACAAGTGGATGAAAGAACACAACTCTGAAGACCATGGATATCTGCAGAAGTTGCAGATTCAATTCAGTTTATCAATTTTCACTGAATTGCTAAGTATCCCATTAGACTTTATGTATGCAACTCCAAGGAAGGATGTTGGATTTTTGACTTCTAGAAGTAGACAGTAATACATTTGTGTTGTTTTAAGTCACTCTATGTTGTAGTTTGTTAGAGCAGCCAAAGGAAACTAATCTTCCAACAGTAAAATATGATCTGTTATTTATTTTGTATATTACCTATCTTCCTCTGCTGGAATGCAGATGCCTAGAGGGCAGAAAATTTTGACTATTTCATTTCCCACTGTGGCCCAAGTGGTTTGGACATAGCTTGGCACAAAGCAGGCTTTCCATAAATATTTGTTCAGTGGATGCCATAGTGAGAGGCAGGCTTGGCTGTCCACACAGAAGGCGTGGAAAGGCCACCAACGTGCCCATTCCAGGGAGTTCTGTCCATTTATTTATTCCTTTCGCGTGCAGTAGGATCACACTAAAGTTTAATAACCATTGCTTTCCAGTGTAAGTTGTACGTATTTAACATATTTATAGCTATCATCTGCTAAATATACAGGTTATTTAAGTTAATTTCAGTTGTTTCTCTTGTTCATTTTTTTAAAGATTTTATTTATTTGTTTGTTTGTTTGTTTGTTTATTTATTTATCAATCAGAGAGAGAGAGAGTGAGAGAGCACCAGCAGGAGGGAAC
Source organism: Callorhinus ursinus (assembly GCF_003265705.2). Taxonomy (NCBI): domain Eukaryota; kingdom Metazoa; phylum Chordata; class Mammalia; order Carnivora; family Otariidae; genus Callorhinus; species Callorhinus ursinus. Next base: position 38,016,429 of record NW_027397078.1, read on the forward strand.
GGCAGGCAGAGGGAGAGCAGAGGGAGAGCAAGGAGCCTGATGTAGGGCTCGATCCCAGGACCATGGGATCATGACCTGAGCTGAAGGCAGACGCTTAACTGACTGAGCCACCCAGGTGCCCCAAGTTTCTCTCGTTTATATTTCGGACGTGTGAATATTTAAATAAGCTGATCTATCCCCACCGAGGGAAGAACTTTTGAGATTTGTGGGCAATGATACAAATAAGCTTTAAGCACAGAAATTTTTTTGGAGTAATATTATTTTAGAATACTCTTTTATAACTATGTCCGTCTTGCTTAGAAAAGTTTAGCTGGGTGTGTTTTTCTCATTGACTAGCCTCCATTTTGAGTGTTGTCAGTAACTCTGTAGGAAAGACACCTGTTTGTTTGCTTGTTTTTTCCTTTTTTTCCTTTCTTTTCTTTTCCCTTTTTTTTTTTTTTTTTTGATTCCCTGGTGAATCTAAACATTTCCTTTGGTGGAGCAGAGTTTGCAAGGATGCTGGTAATTTCTTCTTCAGGAGCCTGTCCTGGATGTTTTGTAAAACCAGCTCTCTTTGAATGGCTCTGTGCCTTCAAATGAGAACCAAGAGAGCATAGCCCACAGTTGAACAGAGCAAAACGTCAGGCAGTTCCTTTGAGGAGCAATGTTCTTTGCCAGCTATGGCACCCCCTGTCTTTGTTTCTGGACTCTTTCCCTCGTAGTTTATTTTGTACTGGCCCTCCACTGGCGTTTGGCAGGCATTAGCTGAGAACCTTTGATTTAAATATAGCTTTCATTATTGTGACATGTATCCTGCTTTGAACATTCATTGCTTCGGTATGTTGCCTTGCCCGAAATAATACTATTCTTCTTTTATTGTTTTCTTTCTCCCCCAATATGGATCTTTAAAAGCCTTCAGACAATGTCGCAATATTTATTATTGTTCAGTGAACTTAGTGCGCTATGCTGTTTCACAAATTGGTTTCCATCTGTTCTTTCTCATCTTTTCCATGTAGTTTTCTGCTGCTATAATTGCATTGTTGTGTTTCATTCCAGAAATTCCAGTCCAGTGGAAATTGGACAGCCTTCCTATAATCCTTGCCTTCCGCAGCAGCAAAGACATCCACAGATTTGCCTAGCTTGTGCCTGGTATACCAGAAGTCCTCCAGGACAACCTTAACCCAAAGCCTTTGGATTAAAGGACTTTGTTCTTATGAAGGGGAATCAGGGCTGTACATGAGGCACATATACAGACACACACCTGAACCGTGTTAGAGCAACTCTAATTCCCATGTCTGAAGAAATGGAGCTGTTTCTGGAACATGAGCTTGACTTGTGCATTTCTGCCATTAGCTTCTCCCCGGCACCCAAGAAGCTAAAGTCTCGATTCACCATGCAGGCAGCACTCAGTAAGGACATCTTACACAGCCCCTGTTTTTTATCTGCTTCATTTCTACCACTGTCTCAGCTTCGGAGGGCATGCAAGTGAGGATTGTTTATGAGTTTTGGAAGTGCATCCTAGACTGTGACCCCTACTATAATTTTATTATCTTCGTATTTCATTATGGGTAGAGTCAGTGGCGTAGTCGGCTGTGGGACAGCCGAGATACCGCTTCCATTTGGGATTTTAATTAGCTTAGATGTGATTTATGAGGATGAACGAAAAAGTTCATCCATAAACAATTCTGTGATTGAATTTAGCAAAGTGCCACATTAAACTGGCTGTATCTGATGCCAAGTTGACATATTTGCAGTATTTTGGTTTTCATAAAACTGATAACGAAAGAGCAAAACTATAATAAAGAACCCCTCCAGACCCTATCAGACCCCACAGTCGTGTACGTGACAGGCAAGACAAATGAATGTTACAGTTACAGCCTCACTTTGAACCAAGTAAAACAATATGCGGGAATTATTTGGGGCTGGGGCGAACTCATGATTCCAAACATTGAGTGTATGTCTGAATAATATTCAGTCCGTATCTAAATGTTCTTTGCTATGTGTTATGGGTTTAACTGGGTCCCCCACTCCCCAGATTAATATATTGAAGTCCTAACCTTCAAGTCCCTCAGAATGTAACCTTTTCTGGAGATTGGGTCTTTACAGAGGTAATCAAGTCAAGAGATCACTCATTGGGCCCTAATTCAATATGACTGGTGTCCTTATAAAAAGGAGAAATTCATTCACAGACAGACACACATAGAGGGAAGGTGAAGTGAGGAGACATAGAGGGAAGACAGCCATCTACAAGCCAAAGAGAATGGCCTGAAACAGAGCCTTCTCTCACGTCCGTCAGAAGGAACCAACCCTAGGTCTCCAGAACTGAGACCATAGATTTCTGCTCTTTAAGCTTCCAGTCTGTGGTGCTTGGCTATGGCAGCCCTAGAAAACTAGTACATCATGGCAAGTTCTCTCTTCCCCACTGAGAGTTGGCTAGATTGTGGATTTTCCATGCCTCTCCCCCTCCCCCACAGTCTGTGTTGTATCTTCACTTTTAAATTGCTGGCTCAGGGGCGCCCGGGTGGCTCAGTCGTTAAGCATCTGCGTTCAGCTCGGGTCATGGTCCCAGGGTCCTGGGATCAAGCCCCGCATCAGGCTCCGTGCTCTGTGGGAAGCCTGCTTCTCCCTCTCCCACTCCCCCTGCTTGTGTTCCCTCTCTCGCTGTGTCCCTCTGTCAAATAAATAAATAAAATCTTAAAAAAAAATTTAAATTGCTGGCTCTATTTAATGGCAGGTAGAACAGATGAATGCTAACTGTATTCAGTATCTGTTGCTGCATAACAAATTAGCCCCAAACTCAGCAGTTCAAAAACAAGGAACATTTATTATCACATATAATCTCATTATTATCAGTTATTATACACTATCTCACCATTTCCATGGATTAGGAATCTGGGCATATTTTAGCTGGGCCTCTGGCTGAGTCTGTCATAGGCTGCAATCGAAGTGTTAGAATGCAGTCTCCTGGCTCCACTGGAGGAGGATCTGCTTCCACGCTTGTTCATATGGCCAACAGCAGCATTCAGTTCCTTTTTCCCGGCTTCTGTTTTTGTTGTTGAAAATCAGCTGTCAGCCTGTCACTCTTTGGAGGGCAGTCTTGGTTTTTTTCCTCTCTTTTTAAGACTTTCTTTGGTGTTCTCAAATTTTATTTTGACTTATCTAGCTATGCATTTTTTTTTCTAGCTGTGCATTTTTAATTATGAAATTTCCTTGGGATTCCTGGGAGCTCTTGAATTTATAGATTGATGTCTTTTACCCATTCTGGGAAAAAAAAAAATCTTCTCTTTTCATATTATTTTCTCTGTCCTATTCTCTTTCTTTCCTTCTGGGATTCTGAGAAAATATTTTATATCTTATCCAATCTCTCATCTTCTGCATCAGCTTGTTTTGCTGTGCTGCATTCTGAGTAATATTTGCCCCATCTTTGTGCTATCCAGTCATCTCTCCAACCATGTTCTATCTGCTGTTAAACTCATTTATTGAATCTTTGCTTTCTGTTATTTTATTTTCCATTTCTGTTTTGTTCTTTTCAAGCCCACTGGGTCACTTTTTATGGTAGTACGTTATATTTTATTCCTTTAAACATAATAAGCGAGTTGCTTTAGATTCACTGTCTGATCATTTCAATATCTGAAGCTTTTGCAAATCTGGTTTTCCTTTTTGTTTTAATTCTGCCTCACGGTGTCTAGTGCCTTACATGTTTGCTGATTTTCTTTTACTTGTGAAATATGCTTTTTCCTCGGAAATTATTTTGAAAATTCTCTAAGGCTTCAGAGGGAGTCAGTGTTCACAGAGAGGAATTTCACGTGTTCTGCTCAGTACTTGGGACCCGGTGTTGCTGCACAAAATGCTTGTAATCTTTTGTGCAGTAAGTATGGAAATGGAGAGTGACATTTGGAAATTTTTATAGTAACTTGACATTGCGACAGCATCAGTATGCTGTGTTTGTCTTTTTATTTCCATATCAGTTTTATTGTAATTCATTTTTATTGTATTTTATGAAAACGTGAGAGTTCCCATGGATTGGAAATGAAACAAACAGCCCAGCTCTTCACCAGAGGTAGTTTTAGAGGTTCTGTTTTGAGCTAAATTGATAGCTTAACATTATTTTGGACTTCCAAGATGATACGAATTTGGGTTGCAAATCCACATGAATGGCAGCTTTTATGACCACTTTTCAGTATTTATTCCTTTGCTGCTTTTCTCAAGATGCAGGAAAATGTCCTTGTGTTCCATTTATAGTGCAAATTTGGTAAGAGTCTATTTTGCCTCCAGTTTAAACGGAGGGTGTAGCACTTTGGAGATCCCAGATTTGAGGAAGAAGGGTCCTTTATTAGATTTCCCACCCTGAATGAGCCCTGTTTTTTGTTTTGTTTTGTTTTTTGTTTTTTTTCCTCTACCTCGTGTACTTCATAGGGGATAAAAACTAAAACTTAAATCACCAGGTTGACCAGATGCCCTCAGGGAAAAATTGCATTAGTGTTCTGCTCTTTCTTTTGTAATTCCCGGCTTCACTTTGATTTTGGCCTGATACACATGAAAATGTGTGTATATATGTGGATGCGCATTTGTGTCCTTTTAACAAATGTAGAAAGAGGCTTAGTGAGGTTAAAAGCCTTAATCAGGTTTTCAGTTCAGGGTGCAGAGTATGAATCCAAAACTAGGTCTGCTGAGTTTCTTCTAGCCTCCTTCCCACTGCACTCCAGTCTCAGCAGGACTTTCTGGTTTCCCCTAAGAGGGTGACACCTGGGGTACGTATTGCTCACCTGATACTTACTTCAGGTGCAGAAATATAAAATAATGTGAAACAGTATCACATATTGCCAGGAGATGTGGAAAAATGGGTACTTTCATATACTACTGGTGATAGCGAATGTTTATCAGCCTTTTGGATATTAGGGTCTACAACTATCAGAATGTTAAACATATATACGCTTTGACCCAGCCATCCCATCTTCACTTCTAGAGGAAAAATGGGTACTTTTTCTAGAAATGAAGCTCAGTAGGTAAAGACCAGTGTGCTCCAGGGTAGGTACAGAGCATTGTTCAAGCTGACGAGAAACTGGCAACAAAGAAGTAACGCCCTTCAACAGGAGTCATTGAGTAAATTAGAATATATTGGCAACATGACGTATCTTAATCATGCAACCATTTGGAAGAATGAATTTGAATGCATTAGTTGGTGTATGGGAATTTCTACAATGCATTATTGTTAAGAGAGAAAAGCAAGAAGCAGAAAGGTATGTAATTTCCCATTTTTATAAAGCAGAATTCTGTGTGTGTGTGTTTGTGTGTGTGAGAGAGATTAACTATGAAGAAAACTATGGAAAGATATATTCTAGATTCTTCACCTGGGTTACTAGGGAGGGCTGTGGCGGCACCGTGGGTAGTAGGGAAGAATGGTAGGGGTGGAGGATAGAAGAAGACACACGGAACAGCAGGCACACACAAGAACAACCACTAAAACAGTGAGTTAGTATGTATGAGATAATCACATTTGGGCATTATGTAAACTTACATGTGGATATATGTATGGAAAGATTTTAAAGTAAATTGACCAGAAAGACATTCTTTAAGGTAAAGAAAAATTGTTACAGTGATTGGCTGGGGCTTGAGGAGAGAGATGAAGAAGAAATCGTTCATCTCATTGCCTTCCAGGTGGTGGGAGTCAACAGGAGCTGCCTGTGAGCCTTGTCTGGCTGCCTTCTTCCTTCCAGCTCTTCATCCTTGCCTGTTAATAGCAAACAAAACCTCAAATGCACAACCTCTCTTCTAGGGAGTGCTGTGCATAGCCCCTGGAGTACTGTTTAAGTATTATTCTTTGCCACACGTGGTCAGTATATTGGAGAACCCCTGGTGAGGATTGAAATGCTGCCTCATGCACTTGATAAGCATACACTGAGTGCAAGGTACCGTGCCAAACACTGGGCTTACACAACCGAATAATATGGAACCCTTGCCTCCGACGTGCTCCTTGATTTGTTTGGAATTTATAAGACACCCTTAAAATGGAACATTAAAAACAAGTAAGACAGACAAAACAGTTTCCTTAAGAACCTGAGTATCAGGGGCACCTGGGTGGCTCAGTTGCTAAGCGTCTGCCTTCAGCTCAGGTCAGGGTCCCAGGGTCCTGGGATCGAGCCCCGCATCGGGCTCCCTGCTCAGTGGGAAGCCTGCTTCTCCCTCTCCCACTCCCCCTGCTTGTGTTTCCTCTCTCACTGTGTCTCTCCCTGTCAAATAAATAAATAAAATCTTTAAAAAAAAAAAAAAAAAGCTGAGTCTCAGTGTATTTTACTCACTTTTTGAAAAAGAAGAATGTGGAGTCTTTCCCATCATTTTCTAGAGTGGTAGCCCTGACCTTGGTTGAAAGCAGTTTGCACTGTGATCACATGTCTTCTTCTGTGCACCAAGACAAGATTGTTGCTCACTTAGCCTGAAATAGTGCAGAAGCAGGTATTGGGCTATAGGCTCATTTCTCTGCCATCCGAGTGCAGTAAACATGCCTATTCTAACCAAGAGAATAATGTACAAGTTACTGCTTGATTTCTGCTTCCATTTGTAGAATCTTCAAACACCCCCAATCCCCCCCAAAACAATACCTCCCCCAAGCCCCCAAACCAAAACAAAAACAAAAAAACAAAAAGCACAAGCAAACAAACAAACAAACAAAAAAACCCACAACCCTCCAAAGCCTACAGATGGCTGGAAAGTGTTAAGAGTTCGAGTGACCTTAGCAATCTTGGTGTCACATTTCTTACCTTTTCAGAGTGTAGGAACCTGCCTTAAGATTGGGATTTTCAGGGTGATAGCTACAGTAATTTAAGTGTTTGTTCACACACACACACACACACACACACACACACACACACACACTGCTCTTCCTTTGGCTACAACAGGATGTCTTCAGGATCTTTATGTTATCATATGGGGACACTGATCTAGTCCAGCGTTTTCGGTCTCAGTTGAGGCATGTGAATACAGGAAGGGGAAGTGACCTGAAGCTCACAGCGAGTTAGGAACGGATTAAGGAGTTAATGGCACACTTTTTAAAATTGTGCTGTCCAGTATGGTAGCCAGCAGCTACATGGGGCTACTGAGCACTTGAAAAAGAGTGAGTCTGAGTTGAGATGTGACCCAAGTGTAAAATGCATACATGGATTTCAAAGACCCACTACAAAGGAAATGTAAAATATCTCATCAGTAATTTTTATATTAATTACATGTTGAAATATTTTGGGTATATTGGGTTAAGTAAAATATATTAGAAT